>NW_027461699.1:0-600000 GCF_050947455.1 Rhinoderma darwinii
GTTCCGCCGCCAGTCCCATGCAGTATTTCATCCTCACAGTTGACAGAATGCTCCACTGTACTCTCTCAATCAAGAACCATCACTCTCCACTGACGTGCTCTCTGCAGCCAACAACAACAATGAAGCATGGCACACACTAAATCACCTCCTTATATAGAATTAGCTCTGCCTACTTACAAAGTCTGTGCAGCATTATCTCAGGTGTCCACATCAAGACAAGAGTCTACCAACATCTCTCACATGCCTACCATATTGCCAAATCATCACAGCTTTAACCCCTTCCCGACATTTGTCGTATGGATACGTTATGGAAAGCCAGTGCTTCCCGCAAATTGCCATATCCATATGACAAATGGATGGCACGGATTTAGAAGTTGAGTCAGTGCTATCATCCCTGGTTGTCAGCTGTATGTTACAGCTGACACCATGATATAATGGCGGGGACCGAAATGAGCTCTGATGTCCGCCGTTAACCCCTTAAATGCAGCAGTCAAAAGTGACCGCTGCATTTAAGGTGTTTGTAGCCAATTGCCTCCCCAGGTGGCGAAATTGCCAGGGGGCAGATGGCTGCAATGCCAACCGGAGGCCTAACACTGGCCTCCCGATCTGCCTAGTACGGAAGCCTCATAGGCCCCACCTGGAGGCGGGTCCTAAATGGCTTCCGGTACTGATGGGAAGAAAGAGCTGGCTCAGAAGCTGAGCCTGCGTCATCAGTCGTGGGTGTTAGCCTAATCGGCTTGCTATCAGTGAACGACTGACTGTTTTAATACATTGCGCTACATAGGTAGTGCTATGTGTTAGAAGATAAATCAGAAATTAGACCTTCAAGTCCCATAGTGGGTCTAAAAATAAATGTAAAAAAAGTACAAAAAAAGTTGTAAAAAATAAAATAAAAGTTTCAAGTAATAAAATAAAACACAATAGCCTATTTTCCCTTATTAAGTCCTTTATTATTGAAAAAATATATAAACCATACATATTTTGTATCGCCGCGTCCGTAACGGCCTGAACTGTAAAAATATTATGTTATTTATTCTATGTGGTGAATGCCGTAAAAAAATTAATATAAAGAACAATACCAGAATTGCTTTTTTTTGGTCACTTTGCCTACCAAAAATTGGAATAAAAAGTGCTTAAAAAGTCGCATGTATGCAAAAATGATATGAAAACTATAAAAACTATAGCTCAGCTTGCAAAAAACAAGCCCTCATATAGCTCCATCAACGAAAAATTAAAACGTTATGGCTCTCAGAACATGGTGACAGAAAAAATATTTTTACTAAACTAACTTATTTTGCAAAAAGTTGTAAAACAGAAACAAAGTGCTACAAATTTGGTATCGCCGGAATCGTACTGACCCGCACAATAAACGTAACATGTAATTTATAATGCATGGTGAACGCTGCATAAAAAAAAGGAGAAAACTCTGCCAGAATTGCTGTTTTTTGGTCACCTTGCCTCCCAAAAATAGGATAAAAAGTGATCAAAAAGTCTCATGTACCTCAAAATGGTAGCAGTAAAAATGACAGCTGGTCCCGCAACAAAACAGCCCTCATCCACTACGTCTATAATAAAAATAAAATAAAATTAGGGAAACAGGAATGGGAGGGCCCAAACATATCTTCTGGAAGCGAGGACACCTGCATTATACCAGAACACTTCCCAGCAAAATTCCCCAAACTGCAGAGGTGCAGAGTGTGTACCAAAATGGGGATAAGAAATGACACCATTTATGAGTGCGACACTGGCCTGTGCATAAAAGATTACTTGACAGCGTAACACACATCTATGGATTATTGTTTTTCTATTTTTTACCCAATTATTATGCCCTGATGTACTCCGCACAGCTTTCATGTACCCCCACGTTATAAACTGAAACACCAGTAATACTCCAAACAAAACTACTACCAAGAAAATTTCAAATGGGCGCTCCCTCCCTTCTGAGCCCTACAGTGTGCCCAAAAAGCAGTTTACTTACACAAATATACCCGGGAGAACCCATTTAACAATTTTTGGGTTGTGTGTCTCCAGTGGCACAAGCTGGGCACAACATATTTGCCACTGAAATGGCATATCTAGGGAAAAATTGCAATTTTACTTTGCACCATTTGTAGCGCATTAATTTATAGAAAAGACCTGTGGGTAAAAATGCTCACTACTTTACTACTTTGTAAATCGCCAAATTAGGCCTCAATTTTGCATTGTACTCTTTCCGTCCTGAGCTCTGTCGAATGTCCAAGGAAAAGATTAGGGCCAGATGTAGGATATTTCTAAATCTGGGAATCACAGCATAATAGTTAGAGAGCTGTCTTTTCATGGTGGCACAAGCTGGGTACCACATATTGGCATAGCTATGGAAAAATTGCCATTTTCACTCTGCAACATTGAGTGTACACTAATTTCTGGAAAACACCTGCAGGGCTAACATGCTGACTACATAACTAGGTGAATAACTTGAGTGGTGTCATTTCCAAAATGAGGTCACTTCTGGTGGGTTTCCACTGTTTTGGTACCATAGAGGCTTTGCAAATGCGACATTGCGCCCCGATACCAATCCAGCAAAATCTGCACTCCAAAAGCCAAATGGCGCTCCTTCACTTCTGAGCCCTACCATGTACCTAAACAGTAGTTTATTACCACATATTAGGTATTGCCATATTCGGGAGAACTTGCTTTACAAAGGTTGAGGTATTTTTTCTCCATTTTTTGTTAAGAAAATAAAAATGTTGCGCTAAATCTAAGTCTTATTGGAAAAAAATGAAATTTTTATTTTCACTGCCCAATTCTAATAAAATATATAAAAGTCCTTTGGGGTCAAAATGCTCACTACACCCCTAGATAAATTTGTAAAGGGGTATAGCTTCCAAAATGGAGTCACTTTTGGGAAGTTTCCAAAGTTTTGGTCCCACAGGGACTTTGGAAAAGCAACATGGTCCCAAGAAAACAATCCAGCAAAATCTGCGCTACAAAAGCCAAATCGCACACCTTCCCTTCTGAGCCCTGCTGTCTGCCCAAACAGCAGTTTATTACCACATATGGGGTATTTCCATACTCTGGAGAAGTTGTTTTACAAATCTTGGGGGCTTTTTCTTCTTTATTCCTTGTCTAAATTGGTTTTTTTTCAGCAAAAATGACATCTTTATTTTCACGTCCAAATTCTAACAAATTCTATGAAGCACCTTTGGGGTAAAAATGCTAGATGAATTTCTCAAGGCGTGTAGTTTCCCAAATGAAGTCACTTTTGGGAAGTTTCCATTGTACTGTAACCTTAAGGGGCTTTGCAAATGCGACATGGCACCAAGAAACCAATCCAGCAAAATCTGCACTTAGTAACTATTTTGTGTGGTATAACCATATGTATTACAAACAGATACATAGAAATTTGTAAAAATGCTAATTTTTCGCAAAATTTTGGTGTTTTTCACAAATAAATACTGAATGTATCTACCAAGTTTTACCAGTAACAAAGTCAAATGTGTCACGAGAGAAGAATCTTACAATCGCTTGGATAGGTAAAAGCATACAAATATTTGCTAAAATTGACATGTTTGGAGGATCGACATGTCCTCATTAAATCCAGTGACTCACAGGTGACGTCTTCGCTGATTGTAGACGTTCTCTTTCCGTTTCTTCCCTTTCCAGCCAAGATTGTTATGACGACTTGCCATAATAAATGCAGAGTCTGCTGCCCAGACTATTTTGGCCGATTGCTTCTGCAGCAATTCCCAGCATTTTAAGTAACAAGAATAAACTCAGACCCCAGACCAAACACCAAAATTAATTCATACCCCAGACCAGACCCCTATATAAATTCAGAATTTAAACAGGACTCCTATATAAATTAAGATTCCAAACCTTACCGCTTTTATAATCCAATTCCTAACAAGACCCCTTAATTTTAATGGGACAGGGGTGCAATACCGTGCATAGCCACTAGAAATGTAACAGCACGTGCTAATACGAACGAGAAGGTAAACCATGAAAACAATGAAGAGGCTGCAGCTCTCATACAAGGGTTGCAGACCCTTCAAATAGCTGATCGGCGAGGGTGACAAGAGTCGAACCCACCCCGCTCTAATATTGACAGCCTATCCTAAGTACAGGCCATCAGTTTTAAAAACCCAGATAACCCCTTTGAATAATAAAATTCCTGCTTTCTGCAGCTGTCACTGTGTACTGTTTGCTGTATATAAATTTATATAACTTCCACTTAGTGCAATGCAACATGCAGTAAATCCATATACAGAAAGCTGCCCTAGTTGTACCTGCAGGCACCCAGAATTTTATTATTTCAATAAAGCTGTGTAAAGGGAAGCAGGGAATAAACTCTCTATCAGAAAAACGAAGCTTGGCTTAAAAAGATAATTGGTGCATTTCTGGGATCACATATAACACCGCTAACTTGAGAAATATAGAAACATTTATGCCCGATAAACATTATTATGACAAATTATTCACTTAATTAATGACTAATAAAAGAAACACCTTGAACCTTCTACATGCTGTGGATTTCTCAGGTATTAATGGGTTTCATACATACTGTAGTTATATGAGGTTCACTGGCAACCATTGGATGATGAGGACATGAGACATTTGTAAATCACTTAAGCATTTCTTGATGTCGCTCCCTGTCTTTACAGTTTACCTAATGGGCCAGCAATGGTTTTAGGAGTGACCCGGATTAAGGGACCAGGCAGGAATTCTTTGGTCCTCTTGACTTCAAATGCTGCAGAGAATGTGGTATCCATAAAATTATCATGCAGCCATTTTTCATGAATACATCTGGGTGTTGGTCTTCTACCCCCTCTGGGAGGCCTATGATTAGAGATGAGCGAACTTATCAAAAGTTTGGTTCGGCTAGTTCGCCAAATTTCACTAAAAAGTTCGATTCGGACCGAACTAGTTCGGACCGAACCTGTTATTTCCGTGCGCCGAGCATAGTACTGTCCAGGGTGCTGATAGAGTTAATGGGCTGCACTAACTCTTTCAGCAACCTTGACAGTACATGCTCGGCGCGCGGAAAATAAAATTTTAATGTAATAAAAAAAAAAATAATACGTTCATACTTACTTTCCTCCTGTCCGGCCTCCAGCGATGACGTTCCATCCATGTCGCCGCTGCAGCCAATCACCGGCTGTAGTGGCGGTCACGCACGTCAGGATGACGTCAGAAGGCCGGCCTCCAGGGATGACGCTTCATCCCACGTGACCGCCTCTGCAGCCAATCACAGGCTGCAGCGCACTCTACACTACACTACACTACACTACATTACAAATCTTCGTGGGAATGTCTTAGGTGAGTTTATGTATGTATGTTTGCATGTATGTATGTTTGCATGTATGTATGTTGTCATGTATGTATGTTGTCATTTATGTATGTGTATATGTGCATGTATGTTGTCATGTATGTATGTTGTCATGTATGTATGTTGTCATGTATGTATGTGTATATGTGCATGTATGTTTGCATGTATGTATGTTTGCATGTATGTATGTTTGCATGTATGTATGTATGTATGTTGGCATGTATGTATGTTGTGATGTATGTTTGTATGTATGTTGTCATGTATGAATGTATGTATGTTTGCATGTATATATTTGCATGTATGTATGTATGTTTGCATGTATGTATGTTTGTATGTATGTTTGCATGTATGTATGTTGGCATGTATGTATGTTGGCATGTATGTATGTTGTCATGTATGTATGTATATATGTGCATGTATTTTTGCATGTATGTTGGCATGCATGTATATATGTGCATGTTTGTATGTATATTTGCATGTATATATTTGCATGTATGTTTGCATGTATGTATGTATGTTGTCATGTATGTATGTTGTCATGTATGTATGAGTATATGTGCATGTATGTTTGCATGTATGTATGTTGTCATGTATGTATGTGTATAGGTGCATGTATGTTTGCATGTATGTATGTTGGCATGTATGTATGTTGGCATGTATGTATGTTGTCATGTATGTATGTATGTATGCATGTTGTCATGTATGTATGTATATATGTGCATGTATGTTTGCATGTATGTTGGCATGTATGTATATATGTGCATGTATGTATGTATATTTGCATGTAAATATTTGCACGAATATATTTGCATGTATGTATGTATGTATGTTTGCATGTATGTATGTTTGTATGTATGTTTACATGTATGTATGTTTGCATGTATGTATGTTGGCATGTATGTATGTATGTTGGCACGTACGTACGTACGTACGTACGTACGTACGTACGTACGTACGTACGTTGTCATGTATGTATTTATGTATATATGTGCATGTATGTTTGCATGCATGTTGGCATGTATGTATATATGTGCATCTTTGTATGTATATTTGCATGTATATATTTGCATGTATGCATTTGCATGTATGTATGTATGTATGTATGTATGTTTGCATGTAAGTATGTTTGCATGTATGTATGTTGGCATGTATGTATGTTGGCATGTATGTATGTTGTCATGCATGTATGTATGTATGTTGTCATGTATGTATGTATATATGTGCATGTATGTTTGCATGTATGTTGGCATGTATGTATATATGTGCATGTATGTATGTATATTTGCATGTAAATATTTGCACGAATATATTTGCATGTATGTATGTTTACATGTATGTATGTTTGCATGTATTTACGTTGGCATGTATGTATGTATGTATGTATGTTTGCATGTAAGTATGTTTGCATGTATGTATGTTGGCATGTATGTATGTTGGCATGTATGTATGTATGTATGTTTGCATGTATGTTGGCATGTATGTATATATGTGCATGTTTGTATGTATATTTGCATGTATATATTTGCATGTATATATTTGCATGTATATATTTGCATGTATGTATGTTTGCATGTATGTATGTATGTATGTTTGCATGTATGTATGTTTGCATGTATGTATGTTGGCATGTATGTATGTTGGCATGTATGTACAGTGGAGGAAATAAGTATTTGATCCCTTGCTGATTTTGTAAGTTTGCCCACTGTCAAAGACATGAACAGTCTAGAATTTTTAGGCTAGGTTAATTTTACCAGTGAGAGATAGATTATATAAAAAAAAAAAAAAAAATCACATTGGCAAAATTATATATATTTATTTGCATTGTGCACAGAGAAATAAGTATTTGATCCCTGTGGCAAACAAGACTTAATACTTGGTGGCAAAACCCTTGTTGGCACGCACAGCAGTCAGACATTTTTAGTAGTTGATGATGAGGTTTGCACACATGTTAGATGGAATTTTGGCCCACTCCTCTTTGCAGATCATCTGTAAATCATTAAGATTTCGAGGCTGTCGCTTGGCAACTCGGATCTTCAGCTCCCTCCATAAGTTTTCGATGGGATTAAGGTCTGGAGACCGCTAGGCCACTCCATGACCTTAATGTGCTTCTTTTTGAGCCACTCCTTTGTTGCCTTGGCTGTATGTTTCGGGTAATTGTCGTGCTGGAAGACCCAGCCACGAGCCATTTTTAATGTCCTGGTGGAGGGAAGGAGGTTGTCACTCAGGATTTGACGGTACATGGCTCCATCCATTCTCCCATTGATGCGGTGAAGTAGTCCTGTGCCCTTAGCAGAGAAACACCCCCAAAACATAATGTTTCCACCTCCATGCTTGACAGTGGGGACGGTGTTCTTTGGGTCATAGGCAGCATTTCTCTTCCTCCAAAAACGGCAAGTTGAGTTAATGCCAAAGAGCTCAATTTTAGTCTCATCTGACCACAGCACCTTCTCCCAATCACTCTCAGAATCATCCAGATGTTCATTTGCAAACTTCAGACGGGCCTGTACATGTGCCTTCTTGAGCAGGGGGACCTTGCGGGCACTGCAGGATTTTAATCCATTACGGCGTAATGTGTTACCAATGGTTTTCTTGGTGACTGTGGTCCCAGCTGCCTTGAGATCATTAACAAGTTCCCCCCGTGTAGTTTTCGGCTGAGCTCTCACCTTCCTCAGGATCAAGGATACCCCACGAGGTGAGATTTTGCATGGAGCCCCAGATCGATGTCGATTGACAGTCATTTTGTATGTCTTCCATTTTCTTACTATTGCACCAACAGTTGTCTCCTTCTCACCCAGCGTCTTACTTATGGTTTTGTAGCCCATTCCAGCCTTGTGCAGGTCTATGATCTTGTCCCTGACATCCTTAGAAAGCTCTTTGGTCTTGCCCATGTTGTAGATGTTAGAGTCAGACTGATTAATTGAGTCTGTGGACAGGAGTCTTTTATACAGGTGACCATTTAAGACAGCTGTCTTTAATGCAGGCACCAAGTTGATTTGGAGCGTGTAACTGGTCTGGAGGAGGCTGAACTCTTAATGGTTGGTAGGGGATCAAATACTTATTTCTCTGTGCACAATGCAAATAAATATATATAATTTTGACAATGTGATTTTCTTATTTTTTTTTTATATAATCTATCTCTCACTGGTAAAATTAACCTAGCCTAAAAATTCTAGACTGTTCATGTCTTTGACAGTGGGCAAACTTACAAAATCAGCAAGGGATCAAATACTTATTTCCTCCACTGTATATATGTGCATGTATGTAATTATGTTTGCATGTATGTTTGCATGTATGTATGTTGTCATGTATGTATGTTGTCATTTATGTATGTGTATATGTGCATGTATGTTGTCATGTATGTATGTTGTCATGTATGTATGTTGTCATGTATGTATGTGTATATGTGCATGTATGTTTGCATGTATGTATGTATGTTTGCATGTATGTATGTTTGCATGTATGTATGTATGTTGGCATGTATGTATGTTGTGATGTATGTTTGTATGTATGTTGTCATGTATGTATGTATGTATGTTTGCATGTATATATTTGAATGTATGTATGTATGTTTGCATGTATGTATGTTTGTATGTATGTTTGCATGTATGTATGTTGGCATGTATGTATGTTGGCATGTATGTATGTTGTCATGTATGTATGTATATATGTGCATGTATTTTTGCATGTATGTTGGCATGTATGTATATATGTGCATATTTGTATGTATATTTGCATGCATATATTTGCATGTATGTTTGCATGTATGTATGTTGTCATGTATGTATGTTGTCATGTATGTATGAGTATATGTGCATGTATGTTTGCATGTATGTATGTTGTCATGTATGTATGTGTATAGGTGCATGTATGTTTGCATGTATGTATGTTGGCATGTATGTATGTTGTCATGTATGTATGTTGTCATGTATGTATGTATGTATGTATGCATGTTGTCATGTATGTATGTATATATGTGCATGTATGTTTGCATGTATGTTGGCATGTATGTATATATGTGCATGTATGTATGTATATTTGCATGTAAATATTTGCACGAATATATTTGCATGTATGTATGTATGTATGTTTGCATGTATGTATGTTTGTATGTATGTTTACATGTATGTATGTTTGCATGTATGTATGTTGGCATGTATGTATGTATGTTGGCACGTACGTACGTACGTACGTACGTACGTACGTACGTACGTACGTACGTACGTACGTACGTACGTTGTCATGTATGTATTTATGTATATATGTGCATGTATGTTTGCATGCATGTTGGCATGTATGTATATATGTGCATCTTTGTATGTATATTTGCATGTATATATTTGCATGTATGCATTTGCATGTATGTATGTATGTATGTATGTTTGCATGTAAGTATGTTTGCATGTATGTATGTTGGCATGTATGTATGTTGGCATGTATGTATGTTGTCATGCATGTATGTTGTCATGTATGTATGTATATATGTGCATGTATGTTTGCATGTATGTTGGCATGTATGTATATATGTGCATGTATGTATGTATATTTGCATGTAAATATTTGCACGAATATATTTGCATGTATGTATGTTTACATGTATGTATGTTTGCATGTATTTACGTTGGCATGTATGTATGTATGTATGTATGTATGTATGTATGTATATATGTGCATGTATGTTTGCATGCATGTTGGCATGTATGTATATATGTGCATGTTTGTATGTATATTTGCATGTATATATTTGCATGCATGCATTTGCATGTATGTATGTATGTTTGCATGTAAGTATGTTTGCATGTATGTATGTTGGCATGTATGTATGTTGGCATGTATGTATGTATGTATGTATGTTTGCATGTATGTTGGCATGTATGTATATATGTGCATGTTTGTATGTATATTTGCATGTATATATTTGCATGTATATATTTGCATGTATATATTTGCATGTATGTATGTTTGCATGTATGTATGTTTGCATGTATGTATGTATGTATGTTTGCATGTATGTATGTTTGCATGTATGTATGTTGGCATGTATGTATGTTGGCATGTATGTATATATGTGCATGTATGTATGTTTGCATGTTTTTATTTTTGCATGTATATTTGCATGTATGTTTGTATATATGTGCATGTATGTAATTATGTTTGCATGTATTTACGTTTGCATGTGTATTTGTGCATGCTTGTATATATGTATGTATGTATGTATGTATGTATGTATCTTTGCATGTTTGTTTGTATGTATGTTTTCATGTGTGTGTGTGTATGCATGTATGTATGTATGATAGTTTGCATGTATGTATGTATATATGTTTATGTTTGCATGTATGTATATTTGCATGTATATATGTGCATGCTTGTATATATATATGTATGTTTGTATATATGTATGTATGTATGTTTGCATGTATGCTTGTTTGTTTGTATATATGTCTGTATGGCCATGTATGATACTGTCTGCTGGCGCCCTGTATCTAAGTCAACTTCGCGGCAGGCTTCTATACATGGTATAACAGTCAGTATCACACATTAAACTGAATCTAAGAATACGACATGTTTTATTTCATTTTTTTTTATTTATTTTTTTACAGGTTTGGTGTTTGGACTACGTCGGTTTCGAGGACTACTTAGATGATGGTTTTTTTTTCTACAATAAAATGGTTAATGAGGGTTGTGTTGGGGGTGCTGTATTTCAATAAAATATTTTATCTATATCTTTGCCTTTTTCTTTTCAAATTTTATTGCTACCACTTTAGTAATGGCCGCTGTCTGAGTGACAACATCCATTACTAAGGCGAGGCTTAGTGTTAGCCGGTGCAGAGGCTAACACTAACCACCATTATTACCCCGGTACCCACCACCACCAGGGGTGCCGGGAAGAGCCAGGTACGATCCAGTACCCGACCATCTGTTGTGATGGCTGGGATCTGGGGCGGCCGCAGGCTGGTATTATGAGGCTGGGAAGTGCCAAAAACAGTGGATCTTCACACCCTTGTAATGCTAGGCTGCTGCTGCTGTGTTGTATCTGGCTGGTTATAAAAGTGGGGGGGACCCCACGTCATTTTTTAAAATTATTTATTTTTTTTTTTTATTTTTTTTTAAAAAAAGACATGGGGTTCCACCAAATTTATCATAACCAGCCACATACAACACAGTGTTATTAGCCTGGGAATGGACAAAACCAGTGGCCCTTCCCACTCATGTAATGCCAGACTGCTGCGGCCTTGTATATGGCTGGTTATTAAAAATGTGGGGGACACGTCTATTGTTAAATTTTAAAAAAAAAACGACGTGGGGGTCCCTCCCATTTTTATAACCAGCCCGATACAACACAGCAGCAGCAGCCTAGCATTACAAGGGTGGGAAGGTCCACTGTTTTTGGCCCTTCCCAGCCTCATAATACCAGCCTACGGCCGCCCCAGTACCCGACCATCACAACAGATGGTCGGGTACTGGATCGTACCAAGCTCTTCCCGGCACCCCTGGTGGTGGTGGGTACCGGGGTAATAATGGGTGGTTAGTGCTAGCCTCTGCACCGGCTAACACTAAGTACCGCCTTAATAATGGACGCTGTCAATCAGCCAACTGCCATTATCTAGGCACTAATAAAGTTTTAAAAAAACCACAAAGACAATTCTTTTTTATTGAAATAAGAAATCCCCAACAAAACCCTCGTTAACCATTTTATTAAAATTTGAAAAATGTAGATCTACGCAGTAGTCCAACGAATCGAAGATGTAGTCCAATCGGTACATCAAAATCTGCAACAACATAAAAAAACAGTTATCAATGTGAACAATAACAATACTTCTACTCACCTACACACATATATACACGCACACACAAACAAACAACCATACACACACACACACACACATACACAAACACATATACACAGTTATACACAAACACAACAAGATATACACAAACACACACACATATACACGAACTAACACATATACACAAACACATATACAAACAAAAACACACATACCCAAACACACACATATACACAAACACACACATATACACAAACACATATACACAAAAACACCCATATATACACAAACACACACACATAAACACACACCCATATACACACATATACACAAACACACACATATAAAAACACACACACACAAACATATACACAAACACACCCATATATACACACACATATACACAAACATATACACACACACATATACACAAACACACATATAAAAACAAAAACAGACAAAGACACATACCCAAACACACATATATACACAAACACACACATACACAAACACACACACACACTGTTTCTTTTAAATGCTGCTGGGGAACCCGCTCGATCCACTATATAAGGCTGCGCTACAGTGCAGCATTTAAAAGAAACAGGATCCTGACCTGTCCATAGAGTTTAAGGCAGCACAGAGTATTTCAGGAGATGAGCGTGCAGATTCAGTGCTGCTGTGAACTCTGCTCTTACCATTACGTAGCTCTCAGTCTGTTACCTCTCCTCCACTCCTGTCCTCAAGAACACCTTCACATGATTGGCAAGTCACCACGTAATGGTAAGAGCAGAGTTCACAGCAGCACAGAGTATTTCAGGAGATGAGCGTGCGGATCTTGTGCGGGGTGGTGACTTGCCAATCATGAGAAGGTGTTATTGAGGACAGCAGTGGAGGAGAGGTAACAGACTGAGCTACGTAATGGTAAGAGCAGAGTTCACAGCAGCACAGAGTATTTCATCAGAGGAGCGTGCAGATTCTGTGCTGCTGTGAACTCTGCTCTTACCATTACGTAGCTCTCAGTCTGTTACCTCTCCTCCACTCCTGTCCTCAATAACACCTTCACATGATTGGCAAGTCACCACGTAATGGTAAGAGCCGAGTTCACAGCAGCACAGAGTATTTCAGGAGATGAGCATGCGGATCTTGTGCGGGGTGGTGACTTGCCAATCATCTGAAGGTGTTATTGAGGACAGGAGTGGAGGAGAGGTAACAGACTGAGCTACGTAATGGTAAGAGCAGAGTTCACAGCAGCACAGAATCTGCATGCTCATCTCCTGAAATACCCTGTGCTGCTGTGAACTCTGCTCTTACCGTTACGTGGTGACTTGCCAATCATGAAGGTGTTATTGAGGACAGTAGTGGAGGAATCGAAAGGAATAAAGGAGAAAAATCACCCCAGCATTTGTAAAACAATTTCTCCTGATTACGTAAATACACCATATGTGGTAATAAACTGCTGTTTGGACCCACACCAGGGCTTTTGGAGCTCAAATTTAGCTGGAATAGTTTTTGGGTGTCATGTCGAATTTGCAAAGCCCCTGAGGTACTAAAACCGTGGAAACCGCCCAAAAGTAACCCCATTTGGGAAACTACACCACTTAAGGAATCTATCTAGGGGTATAGTGAGCATTTAGGCCCCACACGTCTTTTGCAGAATTTATTAGAATTAGGCCGTGAAAATTAATATCAACATTATTTCCACTAAAATGTTTAATTTTTTCAATTTCACAAAGGATAAAGGAGAAAATGCACCCCAACATTTGTAAAGCAATTTCTCCCGAGTACGGCAATACCCCACATGTGGTCATAAATGTTTTTTCATTAGAAAATAAATTAACCCTTTCCGGACTGATCCATGTTTTGCTTTTTCTTTTTCGTTTTTCCTCCCCGCTTTCCGAGAGCCACAACGTCTTTATTTTTCCGTCAATAGAGCGGTGTGGGGGCTTATTTTTTGCGGGACGAGCTGTAGTTTTTATTGGTACCATTTTTTGGTACAGAAGACTTTTTAAGCACTTTTTATTACATTTTTTGGTAGAGCGAAGGTGACCAAAAAACGGCGATTTTGCCATTTAAAATTCTTTATTTTTCACGGCGTTCACCGTGTGAGTTAAATAATGGTATATTGTAATAGCTTGGACTTTTACGGACGCAGCAATACCAATTTTGTGTATTTTTTTACATTACTTTAGAGAAAAAATATGAAAAGGGTTTATTTTTGGACTTTAAATATTTATTTCATTTTTTCCACTAATAATAACTATTTACTTTTGTTTTTACACATTTTATTAGTCCCGCTGGGAGACTTGAACCAGCAATCATTAGATCACTGGGAGAATACACTGCAATACTAATGTATTGCAGTATATTGTGATTTTTACATGATCCTGTAACAGCGCGATCGCTGTTTCTGTCCGTTAGTCCCGGGTATCAGCTGTAATATACAGCTGACACCCGCAGCGTATGGCGCGGGCTCAGCGCGTGAGACGCTCCATATATCACCCCCCACACCACGACATGCTATTAAGTCATGGTGCGCGAAGGGTCTAATGCGCAGCCGATGGTGGAAAGTGAAAATTACAATTTTCCACTGATGTGCCATTTTAGTGCACTATATGTTGTGCCCAGTTTGTGCTACAAATACCACAAATAAAATATTAACAGGGTTCTCCCGGGTATGGCGATGCCATATCGGTGGACGTAAACGGCTGTTTGGGCACGCTGTAGGGCTCAGAAGGGAGGGACGCCATTTGGCTTTTGGAGCGCAGATTTTGCTTGGTAGAAGCTCTGGCGTTTTGCTGGTATTTCAGTTTATAATGTGGGGGCAAATGTAGGTTGGGCAGAGTACATCATGGGCATAATAAGAGGGTATAATAATGGGGTAAATAAATAATAATCCGCAGATATGTGGCCAGTGTTGCACTTATATTATAAATGGCGCCCGATCTTATCCGCTATTGGAACGCTCTGCACATTTTGCATCGCCATATTCTGGGAGCTGGAACTTTTTTTCTTTTTTCACCACCGGAGCCGTGTGAGGGCTTATTTGTTGCGGGACAATCTGTAATTTTCATTGGTACCATTTTGGGGTACATGCGATTTTGTTGATCACTTTTTATTCCATTTTTCGGCAAGCAAGGTGACCAAAAACCATCAATTCTGACAATGATTTTTATTTATTTTTTACAGCGTTCACCCTGGGCTATAAATGACCGTTATATTTTATTCTGCGGGTCGGTTCGATTACGGCGATACCATATGTATATAGGGTTTTTTATGTTTTGCAGCGTTTGCGCAATAAAATAACTTATTTAGAAAATTATTTATTTTCTGTGTCACCATATTCTGAGAGCCGTAACATTTTTATTTTTCAGTCAAAAAAGCTGTGTAAGGGCTTGTTTTTTGCGGGACGGGTTGTAGTTTGTATCGGTATAATTTTTATTGTATATTTTGTGAGGGGTGGTGACCAAAAAATAGTGATTTTCGCTTTGTTTTTGATTTATTTTTTTTGCGGTGTTCACCGTGCAGGATAAATAATATTATAGTTTTATAGTTGGGGTCGTTACGAACGCGGTGATACCAAATATGTTTACTTTTTTTTTACGTGTTCATTTTTTTTCCTATAATGAAAGA
This sequence comes from Rhinoderma darwinii, assembly GCF_050947455.1. Lineage (NCBI taxonomy): Eukaryota > Metazoa > Chordata > Amphibia > Anura > Rhinodermatidae > Rhinoderma > Rhinoderma darwinii. The sequence continues at coordinate 15,721 of NW_027461699.1, forward strand.
CTTATTATAGGAAAAAAAGCAGTTCATGTTTATGTCACTTATAACTTTTATTTTTACACTTTTTTTAAAACATTTTTATCCTTTTTTTTACTTTCTTCACTTGTCCCACTAGGGGACACTTAGACTTGCAGCTCTGATCGCTGCTGGAATACATTACACTAGACACGAAGTGTAATGCATTCCAACTGTCATTATGACGTAACAGTCACACTGACAGGAAGCCTACGACGACCACCCTCGGGGTGGTCCTCATAGGCTTCTGTACATGGCAACCCGGAAGCCATTGTCTGGCGTCCGGTTGCCATGGGTACGATCGCCAGCCCCCGTGATTTCACATGGGGGCTGCCGATCGAGGCTAAACACCTTAATTGTGGCGTTCAAATCGAACGCCGCAATTAAGGGGTTAACTGACGAAATCAGCTGCGACAGGCCGCTGATCGGCAACGGGGAATGCAGGGCAGACGCCCTGCACAGTTAACCGCCGCTGCGGTGTAGCGCCCATTATGCACGCGACCGTAAAAACACCCGTTATTGCGGGTCGTAATTACGACCCGCAATAACGGGCTCATAGACTTCTGTTACCCATGGGTACCTTCCCGTTTTCTCACGGGAAGGTGCCCGTGCCGTTAAAAAAATAGAACATGTTCTATTTTTCTATTTTACGTGCCGTGCTGCTATACATTATAATGGAAGCACGGCTCTCAAAAGCGGCTGGCTGCCCGTGGCCGGCCGTCCCCGGCCGTGCTCGTAATTACGAGTCGTAATTACGAGCATGGCCCGTAAAATAAAAAAATACAACATGTTCTATCTTTTTAACGGTACGGGCACCTTCCCGTGAGAAAACGGGAAGGTACCCGTGGCTAACAGAAGTCTATTGGCCCGCTATTTCGGGTCGTAATTACGACCCATAATAACAGGTTTTTCTACAGTCGTGTGCATGAGGCCCCGTAATGACGGGTGACTACATGTGTGCACCCGCATTACGGCAGCGTTGCTAGTCGACGTCAGTAAATAGTCACTGTCCAGGGTGCTGAAAGAGTTAACTGATCGGCAGTAACTGCTTCAGCACCCTGGATAGTGACTACCGATCACAACATAGAGTAACCTGTAAAAAAAAAAACACGTTCATACTTACCGAGAACTTTCTGCTTCCTCCAGTCCGGTCTCCTGGCCGTTGCCTTGGTGACGCGTCCCTCTCGACATCCGGCCCGACATTCCTTGATGACGATGCAGCCCATGTGAGCGCTGCAGCCAAGCACAGAATGCAGAGGCCTCTGCAGCCAATCACAGGCTGCAGAGGCCTCTGCAGCCAATCACAGGCTGCCGCGTCAGAAAAGAAGGTCGGACAGGAGGAAGAAGAGGGACTCGTCACCAAGACAACGACCAGGTACGTATGAAATGCTTTTTATTTTATTTTTAATCAGCAGCCTCTTTTCTCTATCAGTGATTGATAGAGACAAGTGGCTGCCGATTTTTATAATATTTTTGACCGGGTTCGGTCAAAACGGGTTCGGCCAAACCCGGTAAAGTTCGGATTCGCTGCAAACAGAACTTTTCCGTAAGTTCGGACCGAAACCGGGTTCGGTTGTCCCGGTTCGCTCATTTCTACCTATGATCTATATACTATTCCAACTTAGTTGGTTCCCGAAGTTATTCGCCTTCTGGTGCCACAGATCTACTTTTTAGAACAGGAGAGCAACTGGCAGAGATTATGTGCAGTTATCTCTGAGCTATTTATGCTGAATACGTTCACATCAGGTCTGACCGTCTCCTCTCAGGATGAATAGATCGATTCTTACCACCTCTTTATTCCCTCGAGAGCTGAGCACAGGAGATGCAGCATGTAGGATGTTCTTACTGGTGCAGAGCCCCAGCACCTTATGAGGGTCTTCAGGTTTTTAGTCATATTTATTACAAAGATTATGTATTTTAATATAATATTAATTGTTTCCTCAATGTCACACAGACAGAAATTATTATCTATCAGATGTTCAGCAGCTGCAGATCCGTCCAGATTGTAATAACTAGACACACACTAAACCAACTGTGAGAGATGAACATTACAAGTTCCATGCACCAAGACTGAACCATATCTCCGACTTTTACAATTTATTATGGGTTTTAATTCTATCCCTGATCTCCTGTCTTGGCAGTACTGGGTAAGAGTCTGTCCACGGAAACATTATGAATATAGAAACTACATTCAAAATATAAATAACAATCAAACATTAAAAATATTGTTAAAGCCATACTGAAATATGCAAATTATGTGTGTGGTCATAAAAGCAGCTCACGCCGGGTATATCTATTGTGATGTCACTACTATTAATGATGGTAAATCTATACTTGAAATATGCAAATTATGGGTGAGGTCATAAAAGCATCTATTGTGATGTCATAGAGCTTGTGTATATGCAATGATGCTGGTCACAGAGCTGTCACTCAGTTGGATGTGACCGGTAAGTTCTCTATCATTTCTCTATCTGTACCTGACTCTGATCGATCCATTATATTAGGAACATTGAATCCATGCCTTCAAGATATGGTTTATTAGAGGTTGTAATATCTTTTTTTGTTTCATTATACAATTGAATTGCTTAAATATCATAGAAAGAACACAGGCTGTAAGAAATGGCAGCCTACATTCAGCCGATAATAGATTTGCAGGGTAACAGCACATCATTTTGGTTCCCTGCAGCCCTGAGAACTTATTTTGGCTCTCGATTGTAAAGGAGAAATTACAGGATGGTCATATTAGGGGACTGTTATGTAGTAAGTCCTTATATTAGTGTAAATTCCCTAAAAATAATTCCATAAATTAACACATTAACACAATGTAATAACATTCAGAATTTTGATCAAGTAATATAAAAAAAACATGTAAAAGCCATTGAAAATGCCATATTAAGATCTGTAAGTTATAACGAGTGTAGTTAGGTAATCCACCTACACTATATGGCCAATAGTATTTGGACACCTCTCCTAATTATTGAGCCAAGAATCAGCTGGATGGGTGTAAAACACGTCGCCGTTGAATTTTGGAGCATGGGAAACATGTTCTGTTGAGTAATAAATCACGGTTCACTATCTGGCCATCTAATGGACGAATTTGCGTTTTGTGCCTGCCCGGGAAATGCTACCTACTGGACTGTATAGTGCCTATTATAAAATGGAGTGAAGTTTGTATAATGGTCTGGATTGTTTGTAAGGGGTTGGATTAAATCCCCATTTTTCCAGTAGGGGTTAATAAGACTTTTAAACAATTGTATGATTCCAACTTTGTGGTAATAGTTTGGGTAAGACCCTTTGCTGTCCTAGTATGACTGTGCCCCTGTGCACAAAGAGGCTCCCTAAAGACATGGTTTGACAAGTTCGATGTGGAGGAACTTGCGTATCTGCACAGAACCCGGACCTCAATCCCAACAAAACCTTTGGAGTGAATTGGAAAGGCAATTGCGAGCCAGACCTTTTTGCCCAACATCAGTGTCTCAACCATTGGTGTCCATATACTTTTGGCCATATACTGTAGTGTACCGAGTGTATATCTATTGTGATGTCACCGAGCTTAGGTATAAAGTATAGTGCTGGCCAGAGGGCTGTCATTTATCAGGTGGATGTGATCGGTACGGTAAGTACTTTATCATTGCTACGTCTCTAGAAGAGTCTCATCTATCAGTCTCTTTATGAATATTGGATTCTTACATGTAATTCTAGTGTTTGTCGTGTTATTTTTGTTTTTTATTTGGCATACTTATACACTAGGAAATTGCTTAAATAGCAATATTGTGGCCTGTCACATCTGCTCCATAGACAGAATGCAGATTGCAGACAGAAATTGGTGTCTGTATTCTGCTGGTAGATTCATAAAGCAACCACAAAGCAAAGAATGTGAATCTCTGGGAACTTATTATCATACCCTCCAGTTTATAACACCAGTAATTCTCATAATAAATGTTTATAAGGGAATTCATATTTATGAATTTTAGGTTTTCTGTCTGTAGACTATACTATTTATATATCAGGTCAATCCTGAATATTAGCTGGTATGGCTATGCAACCAACCTACATCAGGTGCCGCTATTGTGATGTCTTGAGATGAGTCTAGATAGCCGTGTTTCTTACTGCGTCTATGGTAGTATTGGTTTTATTACAAGATTTAAACTATTTGATGTTTGAATCATGTACATAAATAAATGATTATAAGGAGTATTGCTTTTTTTTTAAAAAAATTTTAGTAATAAAATATTAGTAAGTCCAGGAATAAACAGTCTAATAGCATTTGTCAGACTAAATTGTAGAAGGATAGTGCTAATCCCCTGGAAACGTGTCCTTATTAACAATTGAAATGAATAATTATGTATATAATAATAATAATAATAATAATAACAATAAAAAAGATAACAATAAAAAGTATTTATTACTAACTCCAATTACTTAGGTTCTAAATTCTGGTTATCAATTAATATAAAAAAAAATTCAACCCTTTAAAATGCCATATGGTCAATTTAACAACCAATACATTGTTTCAGCTTCCAAACCTAATACAATGTTATCAACAGGGGCTCCCAGGTCCAAGACCCCAAGTCATGTGATCCTCTGACACTTATGATTGACAATATTCTGTTATAGGAATACCCTATTTAATAACTAATTTTTCCAGCTAGTTTCATCACAAGTAACGACTCCCTTATAGTTTTCTGGTCTTTCTAGGTCTTGCTGTTGGATTGACACTGTGTTACTTACTGTGTTGCTTATACGGTTAGCGATTTGTCCTATTTTCGGAGAACTAGAGGCGATTAGTCAAATTCTATCTTGACTGTCTCCTGGTTTTCTACCAAGGACATTGGTGCAGTTTTGCACCCGGGCATTAAACAACCATGCCCTTTTGGAAAAAATCTAAGAAATATCATGTCTCCCAAATTCCTGATAAAGGAAATCTGATGGGAGACATACCAACTATGGAGGAGCCTAACATCTCGCTCCAGAAGTTTTCTGTCATCAAAGATATGGCAGATGAAAAATCCAGCGATCTTAGTCACAGCAAATATTGTGACATTACGTCAAAGAACACCAAGAAGAGCGCATTCAGCCTGCTGACCCGCCTGCGCTCCAAAAATATCCGTAAAAGGTATGTAACTAATAATTCTCATACATTGCTCAGATATCCAGAGCTGTGGTATAACAGTCACTAGATCTTTAATTCTCCCCATATCTTCACAGAAACTTTGGCAGCAGCGCTGTGATCGGCGCTAGAGAACTGGATCGCTATTTTCCAGATAGACGGTTGAGACTATATGTTGCCACCTGGAATATGGAGGGAAAGGTGAGAAGTAATGTACAATATTTATTGTGACCCATCAGTGTGCCCGAGCTCAAGTTGGATGAAATGGGCCAGTAACCATGTCTCTTTAGTTTGTAGTTGAATATCACATAGACAGGTTATATTCTACCCTATGTCAGTTGAGTTGGCGCTCTTTGTATACAATATTAATGTTTGTATATTTTGAACAGGATTACCCGCAAAATGTGGAGGATCTGCTGTTACCATCAGATGATACGAAAGACATTTATGTTATTGGCGTTCAGGAAGGATGTCCAAACAGGTAAGTCTTCTCAGGTTGTCTTACACCAGCCTATGACTGCAGATGGACAGCAGGGCGGCTGATACAAATTCTCTCTCAATGCTCTACTTATTGTATTATCACTCCTTAATTTTCAAAATGTATCCCCAGAGGTTATTATTATATGGAGTGTTGATACAGATGAGTTGAGTATCTTAATCTTGTGTCATTTATTAATATGTAAATCTGAAATTGTGTCTTCTTGTAGACGGGAATGGGAGATAAAATTACAGGAGACCCTTGGACCACACTATGTATTATACCACTCCTCCGGGCTCGGAGTCCTGTATCTCACCATCTTTGTTCGACGGGAACTAATCTGGTTCTGCTCAGGTAAGATTCACATTCCTACATCTACATAAGAAGTGTTGAATGTAGTCATTAGCTGGAACATCTTATTTAGTTATTAGAATTAGATGCCTAAGAGCTTGGCTCTCAGATTCTTGACTTCTGAGTATTGGAGATCTAAAAGTTCACACCACAGTTACAAAGTATGAAATTATGTTCTAGTAATATTTCCATAGTTTAATTGGAAATAATTTCTATTCCATTGTTGCAAGTAGTACTCTTAACCACTGACCCGTCTTTTTGTGTTTAATTTCTTATACAGAGGTAGAGCACACCCATGTAACAACCAGGCTATTCCACCATGTGAAAACTAAAGGAGCCTTGGGTGTTGCCTTCACCGTCTTTGGAACATCTTTCCTTTTTATTAATTCACATCTGAGATGTAAGTATTTACAATATTAATATATGACCATGTACAGTTTTACTTTGTATAAAATTGCTGCTATTTGATAATTAACTGAAATATATGGGATGATATGAAGAGATCTGTACTAATAATGTTTTGGTAAAAATAAAAGGTTTGTTCCAGTTTGATCAAACTTTTTCTAATCTATCAATCTCATTCTATGTTGTGAGTGGCCAGTAATACAGATACACGCAGGTACAATTAGTGCAGGAGGGGGTGGCGGCGGCTGGTTTCAGTTGCGCCGCCTCCCCCTCTGAGAGGCAGCAGGGCGGACGGTGCGGCCGTATAATCCCTCACACCCACCCCTCCTCTCCATTAGCGGCGGTGGCGCGCTGCAATGTGTTTTTTTGAAAATAATATGCGATTCGGGCCGCCCATATGATCATCCGCCACTGCTAATATGTATTTTTTTGTTGGCAGTTGGGGCAGTCAACAAGAGGATCCAGGACTATAAAACCATCACTGAGGGTCTCCGTCTGCCTCAAATTATTCCGGAAAGAATCAACTCCAATGCCTGTGAGTATTACTTATGTGGTTGAACCTATGGATCCTTTTATCTCTCTATTTGTCTCAGTTGAGTCTAATGCAGTCATGTGCTATAATTTTTTTATTTATTTTTATTCTACAGTGGACGTCACCAGCCGCTTTGATCGGGTGTTTTGGTTTGGAGACCTCAATTTTCAACTTAAAGAGGACAGAAAAAATGTGGAATCTCTTCTGCAGAAGATCCAAGGAAAAGATATGTCCAGTCTCCTCAAACACGACCATCTGAATGAAGCCAAGAACAATGGTATATTTACTAGTAGACCAGTATATCATCGGTGCGGGTCCGACACCTGGACGCTGCACCGTTAAGCTGCTCCAGTGGCCTGCGGGCACCGGATGTTATGCCACACAATGCTATGTACGGAGCCGGAAGCAGTTGGCTCCTTATATAGCATAGCTGCCATGATGCATAACTGCAGGTCTGCCTCCTATTCACTTGAATAGGAGCAGAGTTGCAGTACTGCAGCTCGGCTGCAATTCCGTGGCCGGCGCCAACTGCATCCGACATGTACATCCGGTGCTCAAAGGCACCGGACCAGCTGATTAGTGCAGGGTCCGGGTGTCGGACTACCACAGATCATGTACTGATGACCTATCTGGTGAGTATGTCATCAGTTGTCAGAAGTTGGAAAACCCCTTTAATACCACAACCACTTCCACAGATTAATACAAATCACTGACATGATGGTTGATATGTTCCCCAAATTCTTATATAGTGCTAAAATTATCAATTGCTCCTTTTTTTTTTAATACTGACAACTTTTTTTTCTTTCAACTTAAGGGTCCATATTTCTAGGGTTCAAGGAGCACACCATTGATTTCCTTCCTACATATAAGTTTGACATTGGCACAGACACCTATGATACATCAGCAAAGCAGAGAATTCCATCATATACGGTAAGATATCTTATTTCCAGGTCTACAGAGCTTGAGAGACAATAGAATCCATGGGCCAGAGCACCCATTATATAATGAATCCCCTCCCCCAATGTAATGAATTGTTATTATTATAGCTGGAAGAGTAATTTCTTATGAACAAAGCTTTCAGTTAATTTTACTTTTATGTAGTGAGTTTGTCATCACAGTTTCCCAGTGTAATATGTTGTTGCCCAGCATGGGTCAAGGATACTTATTTAATGAAATCTGTGTGACCAAGTCAAACCTAAAATGCAATAAAGTCTCAATATTCTGCAATATAAATAAAGTAGGCCCAACATTTAGGTCTATGTTGTTTTGCAGTTTAATAATATATTATAATATGATTTCACTAATGATATTTGTTATTTTCATGACCTCTACAGGACAGGGTGTTGTTTAAAAGCCAATGTGAGGGAGATGTACGAGTCCTGAGATACGACTCTTGCCCTGTTTTGAAGACCTCAGACCACCGACCTGTTTTTGGCATCTTTGAAGTAAAGATCAGGCCCGGTTCAGATGAGTAAGTCATGTTTTCCTCCATATTGTTCGTATGATACTTTCAGTAGCCGTCATTACTACATGGTCCTTATAGCCAGAGCTCACACTTTGGGGCAGGTGGCTGTACACCTTGGTGACAGTACTGGAGGATTATAGGATGTGAAACTAAGCAAAGTGTGGTTACCTGCTAACATTATCATATGTCTTACATAAATATATTTCTCATTCCAGCATCCCCTTGGCTGGTGGACGCTTTGATCGTAAAATCTATGTAACGGGCATTAGGAGGAAAGGACAAAAAAAGTAGCTGCATCTGTTCATGTCCTTACAGGTAAGAGCTTTGTAGTTGTCTATTATGTTTGCGGTGAAAATGTTCTTCCATCTCTTAGGTTTTCCTCTGTATCTGTAATTTATTTTATCAACTAATTTAACTAAAGTGTAAATAAGTATTTTCAATCTTAAAATTCCAACTCCTTGTATTCAGACACGTTTTCATTTCTGAATGAAGGTTGTGGGCTTTGGGGAACAACTTCCCCAACTGTAAGCATGTATGTAGTATAGTACAATGAGTTTCCTAAAGGAACCTGTCATCTGAATGGATGGAACAACTGCATTTTATGATGCATTAGCTTCTAAGCAAAAATGATGGATACAAGGAACATTGCTATTGATGGAAGACATTACTTGGCATCTTGCAGGACTCCTAAGGAACAGTTACAATCTCCGGGGCATAAAACATCGGAACATTAGAAAGTTCCCGTAACATGCTGAAGAGCGCAGCTCTAGGTCAGACCCACTGCTTGCATCAACCATCTTCAAGGTTTGTAGTGTGACGCCAAGGATCAATTAAGAAATGTATTTACCTCAAATCACCTTAAAAAGTCTTCTAGATTTTGTGTCTGCTAAGAAACACACATTATAGAACATTAATAGCAAATATTTGTCTTGCAGCATAAACATCAATTCCGCAGTACATCTGGCGAGAATAGCGCTCCCTGTCACCGGAGGAGCCACCATCAATGCTGATAGAAAGGTAAGTTCCTCTGGATGTGTCCCCTCTCTATATTTATCAAGCAGCCTGAATGATCAATATTTAATAGGGTTGTGTGCTTCTCCCCCCAGAACAAGTCAGCAGATATCAACAGAACATCAACACTAATAACAACCAAGGGCAGAATCCGCCATCTTACAAGAATTCCAATGGCGAGACTTAACATTTCTACAACATCTGTCACAGAAGAGACATCAATGTGGTCACCAGGGCATCAATATCACCCAGAAGACCAGGTTCAGAACAGGACAATATGTCATCTCTACTTGTGTCTGTGGAATCCAGATTTTCCACCCCTTACTGATACTACAGTATATACTGTGACATATACCGTAGTTTTTGCTGGATCTTGTATTACCATCATCTTTACCATTATATATTTTGATCCACAAAAACCTTAAATAAATCTTTAACATCAATCCATAAGTGTGACTGGTAATTGTTATGTGCGCGGCTGCAACTTAACACAGTGTATACATTTCACCTAACCGACCCTTCACAGCGCTATTTGTGTGACATCGCGTTTAATCCAGTGGTAGGTGACAGGACATTGTATCATATGTACACAATACAGAGTGTATGGAACGTGCCGCCATATGTACTGGATTATATACTGTAGGACAAAGAGTGACAGGAGATGTAAAACATTGATATATTTGATAGTTGCTTAACCACTTAAGGACGCAGCCTAGTTCGGGACTTAGGGCTCAGAGCCCATTTTTCAAATCTGACATATTTAACTTTATGTGGTAATAATGTCGAAATGCTTAAACCTATCCAAGCGATTCGGAGATTGTTTTCTTGTGAGACATTGGGCTTTATGTTAGCTGTAAAATTGTGTTGATATGTTCAGTGTTTATTAGTGAAAAATTGCAAAATGTAGAGAAAATTTAGAAAAAATAGAATTTTTCTAAAGTAAAAAATGCATCTGCTTGTAAAACAGATGGTTATACCAACCAAAATATTTACTAGTTCACATTTCCCATAATTCTACTTTAGATTGGCATGATTTTTTGAACATAAACAGCAATTTCTCATATTTTTAAGAAAATTTCAAAAGCCTTTTTTTTAAGGTACCTGTTCAGTTCTGAAGTGGCTTTGAGGCACCTATGTATTAGAAACACCCACAAAACTTCCAGTTTTAAAAACTAGACCCCTCAAAGTATTCAAAACAGCATTTAGACAGTTTTTTTTAACCCTTTAGGCATTTCACAGGAATTAAAGCAAAGTGGAGGTGAAATTTGCAAATTTCATTTTTCTTGCTGAATTTAATTTTATTCTATTTTTTTCTGTAACACAGAAGGTTTTACCAGAGAAACACTACTAAATATGTATTTTACAGATTCTGCCGTTTTTAGAAATGTCCCACATGTGGCTCTAGTGTGCTCTTGGACTAAAACACAAGCCCCAGAAGCAAAGAAGCACCTAGTGCATTTTGGGGCCTCATTTTTATTAGAATATATTTTAGGCAGCATGCCAGGTTTGAAGAGGTGTTGAGGTGCCAAAAAAGTAGGAATCCCTCAAAAGTGACCCCATTTTGGAAACTGCACCCCTCAAGGAATTCATTTATGGTTGTTGTTACCATTTTGACCCCACAGTTTTTTCACAGAGCGTCTTTGAATTTGGCTGTGAAATTAAAAAGATGAAATTTTTTCCAATAAGATGTCATTTTTGATCAAAATTTCTTATTTTCGCATGGAACAAAATGCCCCATTTTGTTGCCCAATTTGTCCTGAGTGCAGTAATATCCCATTTGTGGTGATAAACTGCCGTTTGGGCCCATGGGAGGTCTCAGAAGGAAAGAAGCGCTATGTGTTCTTTGGAGTCCAGATTTTGCTGGATTGGTTTTCGGGTGCCATGTCGAATTTGCAGAGCCCCAGAGGTATCAAAGCAATGGAAACCCACCAGAAGTGACCCCATTTTGGAAACTAAACCCCTCAAGGAATTCATTTATGGGTGTTGTGACCATTTGGACCCCACAGTTTATTCTCAGAATTTATTTGAAATGGGCTGTGAATTAAAAAAAATGTGTGATAAACTGGGCCCATGGGAGGGCTAAGAAGGAAAGGACCACCATTTGGCCTACTGGGGATTTTCTGGTACTAAGTCATGTATGCAGAAGCCCCTGAGGTACCAGTACAGTTGAAACCCCCGAGAAGTGACCCCGTTTTAAAAACTACACCCCTTAAGGCATTCATCTAGAGGTGTAGTGAGCATTTTGACCCCACAGGTATTGTTTAAAAGATAATGCGCAGCAGATAGTGCAGAGTGAGATTTGCAATTTTCTATACATATATGCCATTTCAGTGTCCGATATATTGTGCCCAGCATGCGCCACCGGAGACATACATCCCATAAACTGTAATGTGGGTTCTCACGGGTACAGCAATACCCTACATGTGGATGTTAACAGCTGCCTGGGCACACAGCATGGCCCAGAGTGTAAAGATGAGCGGGATAAGCTGTGCGGAGTGCATCATGGTAAGTAAAACTGGGGTAGATTGAAAATCAACGGACGTATGATACATTTTAAAACACTTTCATACAGAGCCCTGGTTTATCGGGACACGTGTTATATTGATATATTGTGTCTTACCTTATCCCCCTCTTATAGCAGACTTTGCACTTCTTTTGACTTTTTCCCTTCTTGCCAGTTTGGGGAACTCCTCCTGGAAAGTATTGCCCTGGTACGATGCGTGTTGCCCTGCTTCCAGAAGTACTTGGTGCCCCCCTTCATGGTCCCTAAAGATTAGGTTCTTGATAACCACCTCTTGAAATTCCAGGAAAGTTCCCGCCTGGCCTTTACATCGATGTAGTACGTACGCATTGTACAATGCAATCTGAATGATGTGCATGGCCAGCTTCTTATACCACACCGCATGGCACTGTAGGGCTTCAGGACTTGACCTGACAAGTCCACCCCTCCCATGTACCTATTGTAGTCCAGGATGCAGTCTGGTTTGGGGTTCTCTGTACTGGTACCTCGTACAGGTACATGGGCACTGGTATGGCCATGTATTGTTGTCAATACAACGACATCTCTCTTGTCCTTGTACTTAACACACAATATGTTGCTGCTAGAATGTGCCCTGCTTCCACCCCTTCTTGTTTGCCCAAGCAGTGTCTTAGGGAGGTGTAATGTCAGGATAGGGAGACAGACAGGTGAGCCCTAATCTATCCGCCACTCAGACCCTGCCTACTTTCACAGCCCGTCCTAGGCGACGGCGTACAAATGGGCGACGGTCCATACGCTCAATATGTGCACGACAGACAAACAAGACAAGGGTACACAAAAGCAAAGGGAAGTGGGGCAGTTGCCCACGGCAAAACCGTGAGCAACAGAGTAGTGGATGAGCCGAGTCAAACCAGGAGAGTGTACGTGGTAACAAATGCAGAGCAGGAGAATAGTCAGTCAAGCCAGGGTCAATATGAAGCAGAGGTCAATGGTAACAGCAGGAACAGCAGAGCCAGGAAACAAGAGAATCACAGGCAAAGGACAAGCATCAAATTAAGTTATAAGTAGACCAAGGGCGGGAGCTAGAACCGTCTGGCCAGGCTGCGATAGGCTCTCCCACTCCTCAGCCTACCAGCCTGAGTGGTAGCAGATCGAGTCACTCTAGCAGACCTAGACACAGATGCAGGCTTATTAACCACGGGCGTTGACACAGAAGCTGTGTCAGGCAAATCCTTCACAGGAGGCCTCTCCGATTTCTTCTAGCAGTGCCGCATGCCACAGTACTTCTGGAAGCGAGGCACTTGAAGAGTAGGACGCTGGTATAAAAATTATCCAGTTAGAGGTGGTAAACCTGGTCCAGCAGTGGGTGCACCAAATCCCACCCAATTTTTGCGTTAACTCCCAGTAAGGGGAGGCATTCTAAGGGCTGAATACTGCTGTCCTTGTAAGTATACCCTGATGCACTCTCGCACAACTTATACATCTTCACGCCATACCTTGCCCTCTTACACGGCAGGTACTGGTGGAATTGAAGCCTCCCTTTAAAATGGACCAGGGACTCATCAATAGAAATACAATTCTCGGGGGTGTATGCTTTGGAAAACCGGGCACTAAAATGGTCTAATAGGGGTCTCCGTTTATACAAACGGTCAAAACTGGGGTCATCTCGGGGTGGGCGCTGCTCATTATCAGTATAATGTTAGAAGCGAAGTATTGCCTCATAACGCATCCTGGACACGGCCATACAGTACATTGGGGTATGGTATAAGAAAAAGCCTCTTTTTTTTTATTTTTAGTTACCAGTTTAGTTCTGAAGTGGCTTTGGGGGGGCCTATATATTAGAAACCCCTATAAAACACCCCATTTTAGAAACTAGGCCCCTCAAAATATTCAAAACAGCATTCAGAAAGTTTATTAACCTTTTAGGTGTTTCACAAGAATTTAAAGCAAAGTAGAGGTGAAATTTACATATTTCTGTTTTTTTGTAAGAAAATTGTTTTTATTCCTTATTTTTCTGTAAAACAGAAGGTTTTACCCCGAGAAACACTACTCAATACTTATTGCCCAGATTCTCCAGTTTAGAGAAATATCACAGATGTGGTCCTAGTGTGGTAATGGACTGAAGCACCGGCCTCCGAAGCAAAGAACCACCTAGAGGATTATGAGGCCTCCTTTTTATTAGGCACCATGTCCGGTTTGAAGAGGTCTTGTGGTGCCAAAACAGTGGAAACCCCCCAAAAGTGACACTATTTTGGAAACTAGACCCCTTGAGGAATTCGTTGTAGTTTTCATGGGGTGCATGTGACTTTTTGATCAGTTTTTGTTCTATTTTTTTTATTTTTTTAAAACAATCCAATTTTATTGATACGAACACAGAAATGAAATAACACATTAACATTCACATTACAATTTTCCAACATCGTATACAATAGTGACAGCATATCAGTAAATCCCCAACTTCCCCCCTTTCCCCCCTCCCTGCACAGCCCCCCACTATATCTCCGCCCTTTGTTTCTAGTACCATTCCTGGTCAGAGCACATGTCTCTTATCAAGTTTCCCCACCACCCCTTCTTTGCTCCAGACTCTATCACCTCCAGTTCCTCAGACGACTCTCGCACTTAGTCTGCTCAGTTCAGGTGACAGCACCTCAGGACAGGCCAACCATCTGCTCCATTGTTTCTCAATTTTTTTTTCCGTGCCCCTTTTAGAAAATATCTTATGCTCCATCAGGATATTATAGTTCAACATTCCTACAATTTCCCTCATCCTTGGTGGCTCCGCGTCCAGCCAGTGTTTAGCAATGCATTTCCTCGTTTGATATAATATCTTGGCAATTGCCAGGCTTGCCATTCTGTCACTCTCCAATTCTCCCACCGCTCCCAACAACATAACTTTAGGGTCTGCCGCCAATTCCCGACCATACACCTGCTTTATCAGGTCCAATATTTCCCCCCATAGGGTCCTCAGGGCCTCACATGACCAAAACATATGCAATATGTCTGCCTTCTCCTCCGTGCACCTAGGACATTTAGCATCCGCTCTAATACCCATCTGTTTTAATACCCACGGGGTGCGGTACACTCTGTGTATCAGGAAGAGTTGTGATCTCCTCTGCGCCAGACTGAGCGTTAAGTGACATGTGGACGCTAATATCTCCTCCCACTCCTCCTCGGTCAATGGACCGACATCCTGTTCCCATTTCGCTTTTACCAGCACCATTGGGTTTCCCAAGTGTTTGGACAGTAAGCTCCTGTACGCCATTGAGATCAGGCCTTTGGTCGTGTCAGCCCGTCCCACATACTCTAGGACCCCAAGAGCACAGACCGTCAGGTCCACCACATGCGCCTGCGCCTGTAGGGCATGATGGATCTGCAAATATTGGTAAAACATATTGTGCTCCAGTGGAAATAGGTCTTTCAACTGCTGAAATGATCTCAGCCCGTTATCATCATACAGGTGTTGTAATCGCCTAACCCCTGCCAACTCCCATTTTTGCATGCCCTCTAATTGGTATAATTCCCACAAGACCGGATTATGCCATAGGGGAGTATATTTGGTACACATTCCCACTCCCAGTATCTGTTTGCACTGCCACCATATTTTATGTATCAGGAGTAACGTTGGTTTAGCACTCGCCAATCTCTTAAAGGTATGCGCTTCCAGACCCTCTAGTGGGTTGAGTCCTCCCCCCAAATATGACAATAAACGTGCACTGGAGCCCCAGGTCTCTGTGTCCTCCCACCCCTTAAATTTTTGGC
Source organism: Rhinoderma darwinii (assembly GCF_050947455.1). Taxonomy (NCBI): domain Eukaryota; kingdom Metazoa; phylum Chordata; class Amphibia; order Anura; family Rhinodermatidae; genus Rhinoderma; species Rhinoderma darwinii. The sequence goes on from NW_027461699.1 coordinate 31,323, forward strand.
TCTGGGCAGCCAGGTAATATATCCAGGCATTTGGCAGCGCTACCCCCCCTTCGTCTTTAGGCAATTGCAATTTCTCCAATTTAATCCTTGGAACCCATTTTTTCCAGACCAGATCCCGAAAGAGATTGTGCAATCGTCTGAACCAGTGCTTAGGTATCCATACTGGGGAGTTATGAAGAATATATAAAACTTGAGGCATAAGGATCATCTTGATTAGATTAGTCCTCCCCAGAGCAGAGAGCGGGAGCCTGTTCCAGGCATCCACCTTATGTTTCACCTTGAGCAGCAGTGGTGAAACATTCAAAGACATATAGTCTTGGACCCTAGCCGTCACCTTATCCCCTAGGTACGTAAATTCAGAGACTATCGGAATCCGGGGTCCCACTCCAGTATCTACCATATTCACCGTGTCAAGTGGCATCAGAGCAGACTTGGTCCAGTTAATATTTAATCCCGAGAACTCCCCAAACCTTGTGATCGTATCCATTACTACCTTCAGTGTATTCTCAGTGTCCGTCATATATATTAAAATATCGTCTGCATATAGTGAAATTTTTTCCTCCATTTCTCCATATTGCAAGCCTCTTATATGCTCCTCCTGCCTTATGAGGCACGCCAGTGGCTCTACCGCCAAGGCGAATAGCAATGGTGACAGTGGGCACCCCTGGCGCGTACCCCGGGCCAGTGAAAATTTCTCGGACATTGCACCATTTACCCGTATGCGGGCTTTAGGGGCCACATACAACAACTGTACCCACTTCACGAAGTTAGGGCCGAATCCCATCTTTTCTATTACTCGCCATAGGTACCCCCATTCTACGCAGTCAAACGCTTTTGCGGCGTCTAACGTTAGCACCGCCCTTCCTCCTTGATCATCCAGTGTCGCCTGAAGTTTTAAAAACAGCCGCCTGAGGTTGACAGCCGTCGATTTGGAGGGCATGCACCCCGATTGGTCTTCATGCACAACATGCTGTACCACCCTGTTCAGCCGCAGGACCAATATCTTTGCCAAAATCTTGACATTCGATGTCAACAAGGATATTGGTCTGTAGGACTCCGGTAATTGACTGTCTTTCCCCTCTTTTGGGAGAACCACTATCGTAGCCTCATATAGGGAGTCTGGTATTTTACCTCTGTCAAAACTATCCTGCAAAGTACTCAAGTATTCTGGCGCTAGTTCCGTCCCATATTCCTTATAGATTTCCCCCGGTAACCCATCTGGACCCGGAGCTTTCTCATTTGCCATATCCCTTATCGCCTGTTCCAACTCCTCCAGTGAAATAGGTGCCTCCAAGCTTTCACAGTCCTCCCGGCCCAAGGTAGGCAAATTAATGTTTCCCAGGTACTCGTCCAATTGCTGTGTGTCGTAATGCACTTTGGATGTATACAGGTCAGTATAAAACCGCTGAAATATTTGCAAGATTTGCCCCGTGTGTGTCTCCACCCTCCCCCCTCCCCCCTAAGGCCATGAATGAAATTATTACTCCCATGCGGCTTTGCCATCCTAGCGAGTATTCTCCCCTGTCGTTTCCCCTTCTTCATAATATTTCTGTTTAAGGAATAATCGTTTATTATCCACCATTGTTAGTTGGTGATTTTTTAACAACGTCTGTGCCTCCACCCAATGTCTAAGTGTCTCCTCGGACCCCTCTTCTACATGTCTCCCTTCTGTTTCTGTCACCCGAACCTCTAAACTTTCTCCCAATTGCCTAGATTTAGTTTTAATTTGTTTAATATGTTGAATGAATACTCCCCTCAACCATGCTTTCATGGCATCCCATAACACCCCTCGCAGCACTGACTCAGTATTAAAATTTAAATATTCTTTAACCAGGTTCCGTATTTCCCCGCCATCTATCAATCTTAGCCAAAACGCATTCAGCTTCCAATTCCCGGGGTTCCTGGTATGCCTTACACCCACTTCCATCGTCACCGCCATCGGAGAGTGGTCTGACAACGCCCTCTGTAGGTATTCAATTTGCGCTATGTACGGCACTGCTGAAGCTGAGCATGCTACCAAGTCCATTCGCGAAAGTGACTGAAATGTGGATGATGCACACGAGTACTACCTCACCCCTGGAAGTTTATCTCTCCAAATATCCCGCAGACCCAATTCCTCCATTAATCTTCCAAAGGCAGTCAGGTCTCCTCTTTGCCCCCTCCTCCCCTATGAAACCTATCCAACCCTTCAGACATCACTGCATTAAAATCCCCCATCACGATTAGCGGTACCTCAGGCCACCTGGAGAGTTTCTCCGTAACTCGTTTCAGTACAGTGCTAGAATAAGGCGGAGGGATATACAGCACTACTAGAATACAGTTTTTGTTCTATTTTTAAGAGGCGTGGTGACTAAAAAGCAGCAATTCTTCTATTGTTTTTTATTCTATTTTTTTTACAGCGTTCACCGTGCGCTATAAACGACATATTCACTTTATTCAGCATGGCGATACGATTACGGCGATACCAAATGTTTATAGGTTTTTTTATGCCTTATGGTGTTTGCACAATAAAATAATTTTTATTAAAAATCATTTACTTTTTGTGTTGCCTTATTCTAGGAGCCATACAGTTTTTGTCTTTTTTTCCATCAGGAAAGCCGTGTGAGGACTTGTTTTTGCGTAACGAACGGTAGTTTCGATCAGTACCATTTTTAGGTACATGCGACTTTTTGATCTCTTTTTTTTCCATTTTTTGAGAAGTGAAGTGACCAAAAAACTGTGATTCTGGTATGGTTTATTATTATTTTCTTTTACGGCGTTCACCGCGCGGGATAAATAACTAAATACTTTTGTAGTTCAGGCGGTTACGGATGCGGCGATATCAATTATGTATAGTTTATTTGTTTATTTATTTATTTTTATTAATAATAAAAGACTGATAAGGGAAAAGGGGGGATTTTTACTTTTGTTACTTTTAAAACTTTTATTTTCTTATTTTTACACAACTTTTTTTTAACTTTTTTTAACTTTATTACTTTGTCCCACTAGTGTACTTGAGGGCAGGAGGCCCTGATCCCTATTCTAATACACTGCACTATATGCGGAGTTCAGTGTATTACAGCTGTCAGCTACTCACTGACAGCAAGGCTTCCATAAATGGCATAGCTGGATGCCATTGTTAGGCGTCCGGTTGCTATAGCCACCATCGCCAGCCGCTATCGTGTAGCGGGCCGATGATGGCAGCTTAACCCCTATAAGCCGCTATCGCTACTGAAAGCGGCTTCCAAGGGGTTAATCAGCGGGGACACAGCGATCAGTCTCCGCAGAAGGAGCTGCGGCGACTGCTGTACGAGTTAGCAGCTGTTGCAGCTCCTGTATGTGTCGGGAAGACGGCCGAAATGGCCGTTCCTCCCGCGACATACTATTCCAGTGCTGAGCGCGAACGATGCACTTAGCACGAAGGAATAGTACGTCGCTGAGCGCGAAGGGGTTAAGCATCAGTTTCCTAAAATGTAATATTAGACTCCCTTTACAAGCGGCGACAATACGATTAAGCAAATATTTTCTTTACGTTTCCCAGTATATAATATGGTACAATAAATGGTGCCGTGAAAAAGTACAACTTGTCCTTCAAAAAACAATCCCTCATACGTTTTTTTGGGACCAAAAAATAAAAACTTATGGCTTCTGGAAGTTGGGGAGGAAAGAGCGAAAATGAAAAACCAAAAATAACTGTAAAAGTCAGGGGTTAAATATGAGGTTATAGGTAACATAAGTAATAATTCATGGCGTGATATATTTAGTAAAGTCCAGTTCATCTCATTCCACTATTGGATAGGAATAGTTGGTACACTGAAACTTGTAGAATTTCTAATTCTCTTGATGTAGGGATAGGAATCTTGGACAATATGGGTGTAAGTATTAAAGGGGTTCTCTGCAAATAAACCTTGATCACTGTAAAATAAAAAATGTTATACAACTTTATAATATCCTTTGTGCTAAAAATTCTGTTTTAACTTTTGCTGTAATGGGATGAAAACACGGAGTGAAAACCCAAAGAAGCCAAATACTTCTCATGGATAGTAATATGCTACAATTGTATCCAGCCTAAGCAATCGTCTGTAAACTAAACAGCATGGACTCTAAGGCCTCATGCACACGACTGTAATGGCTTTTATTCTACTCAAATACGGATCCCTAGTCATCCAAAGTCATCTGCGACTCATTCGCATATAGGCACGCTGTCCGCAAATACGTACCGTCATGCATCCTTAGTACATCCGCATTTACGGATCCGCAAAAAAAAGAAATGGGAGTCTACAAATGATGTCACCACTATGTCGCAACCCCTTGAAAAGGTCACATGATCGCTCTGGCACCATTTTCTCTGGCATTTGTGCTTTGTGAGAGCTCTGATGGAATCCTCGGCTGATATAACTTTGGTTTCTGGCATTTCTTTCGTTGCAAGGATGCACTACCCACGTGTGGTTCATGCTCTCATGCTCTTCTGGACTGGCTCGTCTCTCGGCGATTCGGACAGTAAGCTATGCTGGAAGAAGAACCGAAGAGGAGGAGGAGGTACTGGGTTCACCCCATTGTCTCCCAACAGCCCAGAAAGGTGCATTTCCATACCCTGTATGCAGACCTGCGGCAGCACCCGGACAAGTTTCACAACTTCTGCTACATGTCGATTTCCAGCTTTGACCGATGGTGCATCTCGGAGGAACGGCTCATCGTTTCTCTCAGGTAAGAACACCAAATGTCCCTTTTGTCCATTGCTGCCATGTCACCTTGCTACAGGTAGTATAACCGTAGTTGTCCCCTGTGCCCATTGCCGCAATGTCTCACTGCTACAAGTAGTATATAATTGTAGTTGTCCCCTGTGCACATTGCCGCCATGTCATAATGCTACAAGTAGTATATAACCGTAGTTGCCCCTGTGCCCATTGCCGCCATGTCACTCTGCTACAAGTACTATATAACCCTGGTTGTAGCCTTTGCCCATTGCCACCATGTCACCCTGGTACTGCTAGCACTAATTATTCTAAATATTTTTTTCACAGATTCCTGGCAACAGGGAACTCATTTGCATCACTGCATTTTTAATTTCTACTTGGGTGTTCCACCATTTCACAGATCATCTGTCTGACCTGCGAAGTCATCTGGCAGCGACTGAGAGCGACGATGATGCCACAGCCCAAGGCACAAGACTGGTTTCGGATTGCCGAGGGCTTTTACCAACAATCACAGTTTGCCAACTGTGTTGGCGCACTGGATGGTAAACACATTAGTGTGAAGAAGCCACCTCACTCATGGTACCTAGATTTCAATTACAAGCAGTATTTATTGGTGATGCTGTTCGCCTTGGCTGACAGCAACTACCAGTTTGTAATTGTAGATATAGGGGCCTATGGGAGCTCTTCAGATGCTGGCATCTTCAGGGCTTCCAGAATGGGTGAACGGCTTCAGTCCAAACAGCTCTCCGTTCCAGAACCGAGACAACTGCCTGGATCTACTGGACCTCCTGCCCCATTTCTCATCGTGGCAGATGAAGGATTTGGACCATATATTCTACGTACAGCACACATGGAGCTGAGCCTGCACCATAACCAATGGGCTGAAACTCTCCTGTAGCGGCAGGGACCAGACTGAGGTCTGATCTCCGGCAATTAACTCCCTAAATGGTGCGGTCAATTGCAACTGCAGCATTTGGTTGGTTTGTACGCTATCTGGATCCATGTGACGCAATTGCGGGGGTGGCGATGTTTGCTATGGCAACTGTAGGCCTAACAATAGCCTACTGCTTGCCAAGTACAGAAGCGTATTAGGACCTGCTTAGATGCGGGACCTAATAAGCTTGCTGTCAGTTTATGACTGACAGGTCTAATACACTGCACTATGTATGTAGTGCAGTGTATTCGAATAGCGATCAGGTCTTCAGGCTTTCAAGTCCCCTAGTAGAAAAAAATATTTGAAAAAAAATAGTTTAAAGTTGCATAAACTAAAAAAACGCCTTTTTTCCCATAATAAAAGTTTTATTATAGGAAAAAATTGAAAACATTAAAAAAGTACACGTATTTGGTATCGCCGCTTCCTTAACGTCCCCAACTATAAAACTTTAACATTCATTTTCCTGCATGGTGAACGCCATAAGTTTTTTTTATAGAAAAGAATGCCAGAATCACAGATCAGCTCGCCACCCAATTCACTGATTGTGACTAAAGAGTAAAATGTATATACTTTATTAATATCTCGCTAAAATCAGGGGTACATTCACCACCGTGACAAAAGCCCAATGTGCTCAAAAATTTATTTGAAAATGATTTTATATTTTATTCACTGATTCTATTGTAAACCCTGCAAAATGAATATTTTCGTATGATATATGGTGTTAGAACGTTTAAACATTGGTGTAACAGTGAATCACTCCCAGACATGTACTGGAGTAACCAGGAAAAGGATTCCTGAGAACCAGAGTGTCAGGGTAAAGATATCGATAACACTGCCACCTACGCTAAATTCCCCTTCTCATATTGAACCTACATGTTTCTATCTCAACATTTCATCAGGGGTCTTATTCATTATAGAGCTAGCTACTAAGCCAGCAACATTAAATTGTGCAAACATTTCATTCCATATGCACAAACACAAAGCGTACTCACATTCATATTAGCGGCACTCTTCTCTCTGGACTCGGAGTATATATAACTTATACTCCGCCCCCTATGCTGAGGCCAAGCCCCCATATCGACCAATCATCGTCACATGCGCAAGCAGTGACTTGCGGATATTTAATGCCGGGCGCGTCATGTGACATGCCCACCATACACATCCACCATACACGCATGCGCAGAGTAGGGGAGCGGGGCGTATCTGGCTGCAGCCTCAAGCCTTTCCTATCTAGAAGGAGGAGTAACCTATTCCTATGGGAACAAAGGACGCTGCCCAGCTCCAGACAGCGTCCTGGCACACCACTATAATCCGTGCATAAGTAATCCGGCACTATAGGAAGTGAATTAAGAAAGGTATTAAATTGACCACCAGTAGATTAATCACAAGTTGATTAACCACTAGTATTGGGGAACCTAGAAGATAGACATAGATAAAGCCCCAAAACCAATACAGAAGGATAGGCAAATATATAAATGACTGGACTCATATAGATATGAGTTTAGATAAAGCATGTATAATTTATCTGCTCGTTTAGCCCATCTGGTTGTATACATGCTAACCTATAGATCCACTGGGCTTCTTTTCGCAGGATCAAGTTGTCCCAATCCCCACCTCGTTTAGGTGGACACACCAATTCTATTGCCTGAAAATGAAGACATTCAGCGTTTCCTTGATTTTTCTCATGTACATGTTTGGATACGGGGGTATCACTTGTATTTTTCACGTGCCCTACATGTTCTCTAATACGCCAATGAAATTGCCGAATGGTCTTACCTACATAATTCAGTGGGCATGGACACGTGATCAAATACACAACCCCCGCTGTTCTACAATTAACAAAGTCCTGAATGTCGTATTCAATTAACAGGTTCCCGACCGCTGGCCGTAAATATACGGCCAGCGGTCAGGGTCTCTAAAGTCCGGCGTATAGTATATATACGGCCGCACTTCAGAGACTGTGCACGCGCGATCGCGTGCACACAGCTCTATGCCCTGGCTGTTGCTAACAGCCATGGGCACTGGGCAGAATGTCAGGGGTCAATCTTTTGGCCCCTGAACATGTGATCGCTGTGACAACCAATCACAGCGATCACATGCATTTCTGCATAGAAAACAGTGTGCACGCGATCGCGTGCACACAGCCCTGTGCCCTCGCTGTTACCAACAGCTCTGGGCACTGGGCAGAGTATCAGGGACCAATCTGATGGTCCCTGAACATGTGGTCGCTGTGACAACCAATCACAGCGATCACATGCATTCCTGCTTATAAAACAGTGTGCACGCGATCGCGTGCACACAGCCCTGTGCCCTCGCTGTTACCAACAGCTCTGGGCACTGGGCAGAGTATCAGGGACCAATCTGATGGTCCCTGAACATGTGGTCGCTGTGAAAACCTATCACAGCGACCACATTTGTTTTATTTTGACTTTTCTGGCAGTAAATCTCCTGCCTCTTTTCTTCTCCTCAAACATTGTTTCAGTTTGAGGAGAAGAAGAGACTCGGGAGAATTGCTGCCAGAAGAATACAGTTACAGTTACAAAAAAATACAGTTACACTCTAAAACATTCTCTGTATAGATAGATTTCTATCTATCTATACAATCTATCTATCCATCTATCTTTTTTTCTATCTATCTATCTACCTTTCTTTCTTTTATTCTATTAGAATAGGCAGGTAGGGAGTATATAATTATATATATATCCACATATATATAATATATATAGCAATAGCGGTTTATTTTTTTGTTAGCGGTAGTGTAGATATATATAGCAGTTAGTTTGTGTGTTTTATAAAAAAAAAAAAAAAATTTGTTTAGTTAGTGTTAGTGTTAGTTACGTTATGGCGAGGAAGTTGTTTAGCGCCGAGGAGGCATACGCCATGCTGTGGTCTGAGTCGGAGACCGCATCAGAGATGGCGTCCGAGATGGAACCTGTTTTAGGTAGTGACGATGACAGCGTCACTTCAGGTTCATCTTCAGGGGACGTTGTCCCTGATGCAGTCGAAACTGCAGAACATGAAAGCGCAGGGCCAAGTAGCGCTGTGGCACGGGAGAGCCTGGTCCCTCCAGTCCAGGCTCTTGTATGGGCACCTGCCCCATCTTTTGGGCCTAGAATCCACGGATTTACGGCCACTCCTGGCATAACCGTGGACAATACAAATTTTGTCCAAATGGATTACTTCCATTTATTTATAACGGACGACATCCTAAATCAGATTGTCCACGAAACAAATTTATATGCCACGCAATATATAAGGCAGAAACCTTCATCCACCCATGCCAGAGATTGGACGCCCACCAATTTGCAGGAATTAAAAAAAAATTTGGGGCTCACCCTAAATATGGGTATTGTCAAAAAGCCCTCCATTAGGTCTTACTGGTCAACAAGACCCGCCCAAGCCACCCCAGTATATTCTGCAGTAATGCCCAGGTCTCGTTATGAGACAATAATGAGGTTCCTCCACTTCAATGACAACGCACAGGCCCCCCAAGTACCGATGCAAACCGGGATCGGTTGTTCAAAATAAGACCGCTAATAAATTCCCTGAATAATTTATTTCTGCAACTCCAAACCCCTGAGCAGAATGTAAGTGTGGACGAATCCCTCCTCAACTTTCATGGCAGACTTAGCTTTCGCCAATATCTACCTTCCAAAAGGGCAAGATATGGCGTTAAGCTCTACAAATTGTGTGAAAGCGGGTCAGGATATACCACCGCCTTCAGGATTTATGAAGGGCGGGACCGCACAATAAATGTTCCTGGATGCCCCCCTGATCTTTCCACCAGCAGTAAGATCGTGTGGGAGATAATGCAGCCTCTGCTTCACAAGGGGTACCACATGTACTGCGATAATTTTTATTCTAGTGTGCCCCTGTTTAGGCATTTGCATGCTGCAAGGACTGGGGCATGTGGTACCATGCGCAAAAAACGAATTGGTTTTCCACAGCAATTAGTGGGGAAGCGCATGGTAAAGGGGGACTCCTGTGCTTACGCATCTGAAGAATTGCTGGCGGTCAAGTTCAGGGATCGCAAAGATGTGTATGTGCTAAGCACGATTCATACCGCAGGAACAGTGGCAGTGAGGGAAAGGGGGGCAACATCGGACAAGCACAAACCAGTGAGCGTGTCCGAATATAACAAGTACATGGGGGGGGTGGATTTAAGCGACCAGGTTTTACAGCCCTATTTAGTAAAACGCAAAACTAAAACCTGGTACAAAAAGGTGGCCATTTATTTGTTACAGGTGGCCATCCACAATTCATTTGTGCTGTATAAAAAAAACAGAGGCAGAGACACATACCTGGATTTCCAGGAAAAAATTATTGAAGGCCTCATTTTTGATGTTCAGGACACCCGAGAATGCCCCCAGTCTGAGGATGTCACGCGACTGACTGAAAGACACTTCATCAGTCGCATTCCCCCAACAGCAACCAGAAGCAACCCCCAGAAAAAGTGCCGCGTCTGCAGAAAAGACGGGCACCGCAAAGATTCCCGATATTTCTGTCCCTCATGTCCCTCGCAACCAGGCCTGTGCATTGAGCCATGTTTTAAAAAATACCACACTGTTCTGAATTATTAGATTTTAGTTAATTTGTTGAAAATATATTTGCCCTACATTACGTTTTTATTTTTCCCATGATTTTACTCCAAGGGTGAGGGAGGGAATGGGTGGGGGGGTGGATGTCATGTTTGATGTTTTCTAAAGTTCATCTGCTAGAGAGCTCCATTTGCATTAACCTGAAATTTCTTATTTTAGAAAACCCCAAAAAATAAATTCCCATTATACCCCTAGATGAATATTTTGGGATTTCTGCTTCAAGAGCAGATATTTTGGAAGTGTTATAGAAACTCTGTTGAGTTTTGTAAAACCAGCTTTGAAAAAAAGCGATATGTGAAATAATCTTCTTCTATCCTCCGCCCTCCTACATCTCTATGTGATAAATAAGGCCACATATTTGGTATCCCCATGCACGGGAGAAGAGGAAGAATGTGAAATGCGATGAATTTTGTCCGTGGTCTATGCTGTGTGTGAAAAATGCTAGCATAAACTGACGCATTTGCTAAAAAAAAAAGCTAATTTTATTTTGATCCATCTTATTCAAGAAACTTTCAGAAGAAAACTGGACTGTCTAAAAATATGATAAACCCCTTGAAGAAAACCTTGTGGGGTCTACTTGTGTGAATGAAGTCATTTATGGGGTGTTTCTAATCTTTCAGCAGCATTACGCCCACCAGAAAACAGTATGCTGCTATAAAATCAAGTGCAGAATTCCTGGACCAAAAAGCCTCCTTTTATGCCAAGCCCTGGCACATGCCCGCACAGTGAATAAGGCACACATATTTGGTATCCCCATGCACGGGAGAAGTGGAAGAACGTGAAAGGAGATGAATTTTGGCCGTGGTCTATACCGTGTGTGAAAAATACTAGCCTAAACTGACGCATTTGCTAAAAAAGTCCTGATTTTATTTTGTTCCATCTTATTCAAGAAACTTTCAGAAGAAAACTGGACTTGCTAAAAATATGATAAACCCCTTGAAGGAAAACTTGTGGGGTCTACTTGTGTGAATGAAGTCATTTATGGGGTGTTTCTAATGTTTCAGCAGCATTACGCCCCCCAGAAAACAGTATACGGCTATAAAATCAAATGCAAAATTCCTGGACCGAAAAGGCCAAAAAGCCTCCTTTTATGCCAAGCCCTGGTACATGCCCGCACAGCGAATAAGGCACACATATTTGGTATCCCCATGCACGGGAGAAGTGGAAGAACGTGAAAGGAGATGAATTTTGGCTGTGGTCCATACCGTGTGTGAAAAATGCAAGCATAAACTGGCGCAATTGCTAAATTCTTGCATTTTTTTCCAATTTTGCCCACTTTAGAGAAAAAAATAAAAATGATATATACTGACAAATGCCACTAAAACAAAGCCCTATCTGTCCTTTAAAAAGAGTGTAAAATTCAAAGATGAACTTTATTCACCTGCAGAGTTATAGTCATCTAAAGAAGCGCATAGCAAAATTGTGAAATTTGCTCTGGTCATTTAGCTGTAAAACAGCCTAGTCCTTAACCGGTTAAGGTGGCGACACTTTGGAATTTCTTACAAGTCTGAATAAAGTTACAGGCTGTGCAACCCCCACATCTATATGTGCCCAGAACCTTCCGGTCCAACCATGTTCCATGACCAGAGTGTCCTCCCACCAGCCGAGGTACAGATTAGCATAAGTAGGTGCTGCTGGACTCCCCATCGCCGTACCCCGCTGCTGATGGAAAATTCGATCTTCGAAGACAAACATGTTCCTTTCCAACACCAAGTGCAGTAGTTGAAGGACAAAGTCATTGTGAGCCACATATTGAGTGCCTCTTTACATAAGAAAATAGCCCACTGCTTGGCAGCCCAGCCCATGTGGTATCGAGGAATATAATGCCTCTACATCCAAGCTTGCCAGCATAGTTCCTCTTTCCAAAGTAATACCATCAATTTGTTTAAGTACGTCCATCATATCACGTACATAAGATGTCAGACTAAGAACAAAAGGACGCAGGACTACATCAATATATGTGCTGACATCCTGGGTTAGATTATTAATGCCTAACACAATAGGCCTACCACGTAACGGGGGATAACCCTTGTGGATTTTTGATAGACTATTGAAACATGCCATAGTTGGAAATAAGTTCACTGGGATTTATCAGTGCATTACTTTTTGAGTTGAGTAGTATGTCCTCACACATCTTTTTTGTAATCCTCCCTAATCATAATCACGATATTCCCACCCTTATCGGATGCTTTTAAAATTATATTTTGCTTCTTCTCTAACGCAGTTAAAGCCTCACGTCGCAACCCAATTTTTTTTTATAAAAAGTGATCAAAAAGTTACATGTAGCCCAATAAAAACTACAGCTTGTCCCGCAAGTAACAAGCCCTTGCACAGCTTTGTCGATGAAAAAATAAAAAAGTTATGGCTCTTAGAATATGGCAGCCTAAAAAAGATACGATTTATGTGATAACGCTGTAAAACATTAAAACCGATATACATGGTATCGCCGTAATCCTATCAACCCGCAGAATAAAGTTAATATGTCATTTATAGCTCATGGTGAACGCCATAAAAACAAATAAAAAACATTGCCAGAATTGCCATTTTTTGGTTACCTTGCTCGCAAAAAATTAAATAAAAACTGATCAAAAAAATCGCATGTACCCCAAAATGGTACAAGTGAAATCCACAAATTGACCCACAATAAATTAGCCCTCACACAGCCCGGTGGAGAAAAAATAAACAAGTTCTGGCTCCCAGAATATGAAGACACAAAAAGTGCAAAGTATATTCCAAAAGCGGATAAGATCGGGCACCATTTATCAGTGCGACACTGGCCAAACATCTATGAATTATTTATTTACCGCATTATTATACCCTCTTATTATATACTGATGTACTCCGCACAGCTCACATATGCCCCCACATTATAAAATGAAATGTCAGAAAAACCCCAAACAGGGGGGCGGAGCTAGCTGTGCTTTGTGATGGTCGCTTGATCCCGGAGCTCCTCACAGAGACACTGACTTCTACAGCTGGAGGGCGATTAAACTGCACAAAATGGTCCGTACGAATAGAGACAAGGCGTGTGAACCCCGGGGGATACCGAAAGTCGGAAAATCTCAAGCGGAGATGGAGAGATTTCTCCAAAAGAAACATGCTTCCCCGGCGGGTAAAAGCAAGATGGTGCCGGCACCGCTGAACCCGTCAGAAGAGATCAGGGGAGAGGACTCTGATGAAGACAGCTCAGGTACGCAATCTGATGCCGCAGGCAGGGTAGACCCTCTCCCTATCACTAGAACCTTTTTCAAAAAAGCCCTGGCCAGTGCAATGTCTCCGATCCTGAAATAATTATTCTCTATTAAGATGGACATTCAACACGTGGGGCAGAGGGTAGCGATATTGGAGGACACTCAGTCGGCCATTATACAGCAGGCAGATGCCTTACAGACCGTAGTGGCCTCGCAGTTCACCCACATGAACCAGGCATACTTGCAGTTAGAGGATCAGGAAAACCGCAGCAGGCGGAAGAATATCAGGCTGCGCGGCATTCCGGAGTCTATCACTGCAGAGGATATTTTACCCACAGTGAGAAACATATTTACGTTGTTATTGGGACAAGACAAGGCAGCGCAAGTTATAATTGAGCGTGCTCACAGAGCACTGAGACCTAAACCGGCAAAGGAAGAACCGCCTAGAGATGTTATATGTGGGCTGCTTAATTTTCTGGATACGGCGGCCATTTTGACGGCTGCGAGAGGGTCTTCGGACCTGAAATTTCCGGACCACAAGATCATGGTCTTTCAGGATTTGGCGGCTAGTACCTTGGCCAAGCGACGAATGTTGAAACCCCTGACCGAAGCCCTGAGATTGCAGAAGATTCCCATTCGTTGGCTGTTCCCATTTGGATTGGCAATTTTAAAAGAGGGAAGGCAAATTACTATCCGCACTCCGGAGGATCTTGATAAGGCCTGGTCCAAATTGGACATGGAGAAAATTGTTGTACCAGATTGGATGCCGATACAAAGGGACACTCTCTCGCTAAAGGTACCCGACCCACATGGGTGGCAAAAACCCCAGAAATTCAAAGCCCCGCGCAGAAGGAAGAGAACGGACCCTCAGTCTGGGGATTGAATTGCATACCCGGAGCTCCTTGAAATGGGACTACCTCATTGATATTATTTTCAGCGTTGGTGATGTACGATTGATGCACTGAAAATGCAGTTTAAATTCCTGTGGTGGGATTCCTCCCACATGGTAATGGGAGAAGCTTCAAGACTCGGACGGGTTTGTTGTTATGTGCTCATCACCGGGGACGTTATCTGTTGCAATTTAGTATTGTGTGGGTCCCTTCTGGGTCACTTTTCTCTGCTCTCATCCCTCCATATATTGCTTTACCGCTATATTGCTATATTGTTATGTTTTCATTTAATTTCTATATTCACTTATACATAGAAGTCAGTGTTCTCCATACCTATCTCAAAAGGCTGGGTACCTACTCCCCCCCCCCCCACTATGTCACTCGTGGGCTGTCATGTAATGGCTTGAACAGCGGCCTCTATGGGATAAGAGGCGCATTATTTATACCACATTTCACAGGATATGGTGCAGCCTCACTTTCTTCTCTCAAGTTCTCTATGTATATAGTTGATTGTATGTTTTATTTGTGTCCGGTACTACTCTCTTCACCACGATCAGTAGCTGACAAGGTCAGACGGGTAATATGTCACCACTTACTTACTTGACGCTTAATGTAAATGGGTTTAGCACACCCCAAAAAAGGTCCCAGGTCTTCTCTATGCTGAGACAGGATACGCCAGGGGTATTAATGCTTCAGGAGACACACTTTAGACACAACCTTGTACCCACTTTGCCTAGGTCCACATACAGTCAATGGTTCCACAGCACTCACACATCTGCCTCGAGGGGGGTCTCCATAGGTATTCAAAAAGACCTACCTTTTCAGGTAGAGTCCTCGAAAATTGATCAACAGGGCAGATATGTCTTCCTGAAAGGGTCCCTATGCAATACAAAAATGACCATTGCCAGTTTGTATGCTCCTAACGACAAACAAATAGCCTGGCTGCTAAAGGTTCTACGTTTATTTAAGAGGTTTGGAGAAGGTGGTTTGAGGGGATCTGAACTTAGTGTTAGATTCTGATTTCGACTGATTTCGACTGTTGTCTGACCCCTTCTCTATAAAAAACAGCACTCGTCAGGGCTGCCCGCTCTCCCCAGCTCTTTTCATACTGACGATGGAACCTCTATTGTTGACTATGAGACAAATTGATGAAGTCAGAGGATTAAAAGTAGGAGATGTAGAACATAAAATTGTGGCTTTTGCTGATGACCTCCTTTTGTTAATTTCTAACCCACTATCAGCAATACCCCATATAGTTGCTCTATTTGACAAATTTGGTTTTATATCAAATTTTAAAATTAACCTTAGTAAATCAGAAGCACTTAACATTAACGTCTCGTCGCAGACTATCTCACAACTGCAAAGTTGCACTCCATTCAAGTGGCCTCCCAAAGCCATAAAATTTTTGGGGATTATGATCCCAGCTGACCTTGGGGAATTGTTCTCCATTAATTACAAACCCCTCTTTATCAAAATTCGTTCACAAATAGGGTCCCTTAAGTTGCCATTCCTCTCGTGGTTTGGTAGGAAAAACTTATTAACTACGTATATACTTCCACAGATCATGTACCTGCTGACTTCCTTGCCCATTGGGGTCCCGAGAAGCTACTTTCGGAACTTTAAATCCTTGTTTACATCCTTCTTATGGCATCCTAAACGCCCCAGACTAGCCTATAGCCTTCTCTCACAGAAAAGAG
Source organism: Rhinoderma darwinii (assembly GCF_050947455.1). Lineage (NCBI taxonomy): Eukaryota > Metazoa > Chordata > Amphibia > Anura > Rhinodermatidae > Rhinoderma > Rhinoderma darwinii. The sequence goes on from NW_027461699.1 coordinate 47,309, forward strand.
AACAGGGAGGTATTTCGCTTCCTGACTTGGAACTGTATTTCTATGCTAATCATCTCTCACGATGGACGCAGTTATCTAAAAGGGGGGATTTGAGTCCTATCACTAAGGGGATGGTTCGTGTATGTCATACTGCAGGAGCTCTGAACATGACGGGGAAACTCCTCTCCCCACTGGCGCCACTGAGTGTTCTACCGTCCTTCCTGGGTAGAAAGTCTGATAGAACGGCAGACTTTTGGAGGAGGCTGAACAACGTCAAGATATCGGTTCTCTTGGACCCATTGGGTCCTCCAAGCCTTGCACAGCTATTTGAGGAACAGGGGTTGAGGCGTCCGAATGCATTACAAGTTGCGGATTATGTAGCAACAACAGATATGTTCAAGGCTGTCTCCAGGACGCCTCAGGCTGATCCGACATGGTTAGAAAATTACATCCTATTACCAACTACCCCTGCAAAGATTCTGTCCAAATTATATAGAGGTCTTCTAATGGGTAAGTCTGAACAGAAACCCCATTATTTGGGGGCTTGGGAGAGGGAATTGGGGAAATTCTTTTCCAAACTTGAATTGGAATATGTATTGAAACATGCTCACGGTTTCTCCAGATGTGTGCGTATACAGGAGAATTCTTACAAACTTGTCATGAGATGGTATCGGACGCCTGAATCCCTTGCCTCTATAGGTCTAGTGAATGTCAATACCTGTTCGAGATGTCATGAGGGGCCAGGTTCTTACCCACATATATGGTGGAGCTGTCCTAGAATAATTAGTTTCTGGAAGGGGATTGAGAGTGCTATCAACACTATCTGCTCTACGCAGATTAAGTTAACGGCAGAGTTAGTGTTCTTATGGCTGCCTCAGCCTGGCTTTACACCCTCCATATACAACTTGCCGACACAGATGATCTCGGCAGCTAAATTGCTCATTCCCACATTTTGGAGACAGACTAACCCACCTACAGAAGAACTATGGTCGGATAAAATGCAACATATTTGCCGCATGGAGGAGTTGGCAGCTTGGGTAACTCAAACCAGGGACCGTTTTCTAAAAGTGTGGAGCCCATGGCTGTCCCAGTGCATAGGCAAGACGGGTTCTACGTAATGTTTAGACAACTCTCCACATTTCTTTACATCTAATGTCCATCCCTTCCGTAAGTCATTTGCCGGGCCGATATGCTGAATCTTGGGGTAGCATGAAGCATGAAGTGAGTTTTCCTTTATACAGAATTGATTAAAGGTGCTGTAGTACTGGAATTGTTATTTAATTGTTATTCATTTGTTATTCATTGTTTAATGAATTGTATGTGCTGTCACTCACAGTTATTAGATTATTAATATTCGTAAAGTGCAAGATTTAGTAAATTTCATGAGGGTAGTCTTGTTTGTCAGGATTCTATTGCCTTCGCGTCACCGACTGGTGATTTATTATTCTTTTGTCTTTACCCACATGCTAAACAATGTAAAGTTTGCAATCTTTGTTTATCTGCTTCTGGTCATGCACAATAATAACTGTTTGTTATGTATTATTTACTGTTTAATAAAAAGAGATTTTTCAAAAAAGAAAAACTCCAAACAGAACAACTACCAAGCAAAATCTGCACTCCAAATGCCAAATGGTGCACCCTCCCTTCTGAACCCTACAGTGTGCCCAAACATCAGTTTACGTCCACATATATTAAATCGCCATACCCGGGAGAACCCGATTAATAGTTTATGAAGTATTTGACTTCAGTGGCACAAACTGGGCACAACATATTGTGCACTTAAATGGAATCAGTGGCCATTTTCACTTTGCACTATCTGCTACGCATTAATGCCTACTTGATAAATGCCAAGAGGGGAGTAGTTTCCGAAACTGGGTCACTTCTTGGGGGTTTGTTTTACTATTTGACCTCGGATCCCTGAAATTGTGGAACATTGCTGTGAAAATAACCAATAAAGAACTCCAATGTGCATGGTGTTCTTTCAATTCTGAGCCCTGTCATACTTCTAGGCAAATGATAAATGCCTTCAGCGGTGTGGTTTCCAAAATTGGCTCACTTCTCGGGGCTTTTATCACTGTACTCTGGTACCTCAGGGGCTTTGAAAATATTGTATGGCGCTCGAAAGCTATCCAGTAAAATGTGAGCTCCAAATGCCAAATAGCACTCCTTCCTTTCTGAGCCCTGCCATGTGCCCTACTGCCATACTCGGGAGATATTGTGTAACATATCTTGGGGTGTTTTTCTCCTATTACCCCTTGTGAAAAAGGAAAAATTAGGAGCTAAATCTAGATATTTTTGGAAAAAATAAAAATTTAAATTTTCACTGCCTAATTCTAATCAACCTAGGAAACACCTGTGGGGTCAAAATGCTAACTACACCCCTAGGTGAATGCCCTGAGGAGTGTAGTTTCAAAAATTGAGTGACTTCTCGGTGTTTTCTACTGTACTTGTACCTCAATGGTTCTGCAAATATGACATGTCGCCTAAAAAACAATCCTGCAAAATCTGCAGGAAAAATAGTGCTCCTGCCCTTCTGTACCCTACCGTGTGTCCAAACAGCAGTTTAAAACCACATATGGGGTATTTCCGTACTAGGGAGAGATTGCTTTACAAATGTGTGGGAGGTTTTTCTCCTTTATGGATTGTAAAAATGAAGAAATTCTACAATTTAGTGGAAAAAGTGTAGAGTTACATTTTCACGACCTAATTCCAATAAATTCTGCAAAAGACATGTGGGGTGCTCACTATATCCCTGGATAGATTTCTTGTGGGTGTAGTTTCCCAAATGGGGTTACTATAGTTAAATACACAAATGGGACCAGGTTTATCGGTTGCAGTCTTTTAGCTGGAACGGACCTTGGCGGTTACAGTTTCAAAGTGGTACAGGCGGTTTTTGAACTGTAAATGCGCACGGCGCAACTCATTTCATTTTCGTTACACAGACTCACGACACGTGAGACATTCTCCTTGACTGAGCTTCTGGCCACTCTCTATTCGACAAGTATCCACAGCCTCCACCTGCCTTAGTTCAGGAGCTCTTTCCCTTAGGAGGAGGTCCGTAACCACATGCAGCAGACACAAGATCTCCCAATCAAAAGTCACTCGGATCAGCCGGTTTTGGTCAAGGTTACTGGTGCATACCGCCCAGCAGGATCTTAACAGCAATAAAAGCTTGCACAACTAACTCCTCTCCAAAATCCTTTCTGCTGTTTCGGTTCCGCCGCCAGTCCCATGCAGTATTTCGTCCTCACAGTTGACAGAATGCTCCACTGTACTCTCTCAATCAAGGACCATCACTCTCCACTGACGTGCTCTCTGCAGCCAACAACAACAATGAAGCATGGCACACACTAAATCACCTCCTTTTATAGAATTAGCTCTGCCTACTTACAAAGTCTGTGCAGCATTATCTCAGGTGTCCACATCAAGACAAGAGTCTACCAACATCTCTCACATACCTACCATATTGCCAAATCATCACAGCTTTAACCCCTTCCCGACATTTGTCGTATGGATACGTTATGGAAAGCCAGTGCTTCCCGCAAATTGCCATATCCATATGACAAATGGATGGCACGGATTTAGAAGCTGAGTCAGTGCTATCGTCAGCTGTATGTTACAGCTGACACCCTGATATAATGGTGGGGACCAAAATTAGCTCTGATGTCCGCCGTTAACCCCTTAAATGCAGCAGTCAAAAGTGACCGCTGCATTTAAGGTGTTTGTAGCCAATTGCCTCCCCAGGTGGCGAAATTGCCAGGGGGCAGATGGCTGCAATGCCAACCGGAGGCCTAACACTGGCCTCCCGATCTGCCTAGTACGGAAGACTCCTAGGCCCCACCTGGAGGCGGGTCCTAAATGGCTTCCGGTACTGATGGGAAGAAAGAGCTGGCTCAGAAGCTGAGCCTGCGTCATCAGTCGTGGGTGTTAGCCTAATCGGCTTGCTGTCAATGAACGACTGACTGTTTTAATACATTGCGCTACATAGGTAGTGCTATGTGTTAGAAGATAAATCAGAAATTAGACCTTCAAGTCCCATAGTGGGTCTAAAAATAAATGTAAAAAAAGTTAAAAAAAAGTTGTAAAAAATAAAATAAAAGTTTCAAGTAATAAAATAAAACACAATAGCCTATTTTCCCTTATTAAGTCCTTTATTATTGAAAAAATATATAAACCATACATATTTTGTATCGCCGCGTCCGTAACGGCCTGAACTGTAAAAATATTATGTTATTTATTCTATGTGGTGATAGGAAGAAATTGAGACAGCACTCCAAAATATTCAAAAAATAAAGATCCTTTTATTCCACGTGTGTGCAACATTTCAGCTCAGTACGAGCCTTTCTCAAGCATGAGAAAGGCTCGTACTGAGCTGAAACGTTGCACACACGTGGAATAAAAGGATCTTTATTTTTTGAATATTTTGGAGTGCTGTCTCAATTTCTTCCTATCCTGACTGAGGGGTCACTCTTGGACTGTGACCTAAGAGAGAAATTATTGTCCTGTGCTGCTGATTTGTTTCTATCTATTCTATGTGGTGAATGCCGTAAAAAATTAACATAAAGATCAATGCCAGAATTGCTTTTTTTTGGTCACTTTGCCTACCAAAAATTGGAATAAAAAGTGCTTAAAAAGCCGCATTTATGCAAAAATGATATGAAAACTATAAAAACTATAGCTCAGCTTGCAAAAAACAAGCCCTCATATAGCTCCATCAACGAAAAAATGAAAACGTTATGGCTCTCAGAACATGGTGACAGAAAAAATATTTTTACTAAACAGAAAAAAAGTGCTATAAATTTGGTATCGCCGGAATCGTACTGACCCGCACAATAAACGTAACATGTAATTTATAATTCATGGCGAACGCTGCATAAAAAAAATTAGAAAACTCTGCCAGAATTGCTGTTTTTTGGTCACCTTGCCTCCCAAAAATAGGATAAAAAGTGATCAAAAAGTCTCATGTACCTCAAAATGGTAGCAGTAAAAATGACAGCTGGTCCCGCAACAAAACAGCCCTCATCCACTACGTCTCTAATAAAAGTAAAATAAAATTAGGGAACCAGGAATGGGAGGGCCCAAACATATCTTCTGGAAGCGAGGACACCTGCATTATACCAGAACACTTCCCAGCAAAATTCCCCAAACTGCAGAGGTGCAGAGTGTGTACCAAAATGGGGATAAGAAATGACACCATTTATCAGTGCGACACTGGCCTGTGCATAAAAGATTACTTGACAGCGTAACACACATCTATGGATTATTGTTTTTTTCTTTTTTACCCAATTATTATGCCCTGATGTACTCCACACAGCTTTCATGTACCCCCACGTTATAAACTGAAACACGAGTAATACTCCAAACAAAACTACTACCAAGAAAACTCCAAATGGGCGCTCCCTCCCTTCTGAGCCCTACAGTGTGCCCAAAAAGCAGTTTACTTACACAAATATACCCGAGAGAACCCTTTTAACAATTTTTGGGTTGTGTGTCTCCAGTGGCACAAGCTGGGCACAACATATTTGCCACTGAAATGGCATATCTAGGGAAAAATTGCAATTTTACTTTGCACCATTTGTAGCGCATTAATTTATAGAAAAGACCTGTGGGTAAAAATGCTCACTACTTTGTCGACAAATTAGGCCTCAATTTTGCATTGTACATTTTCCGTCCTGAGCTCTGTCGAATGTCCAAGCAAAAGATTAGGGCCAGATGTAGGATATTTCTAAATCTGGGAATCACAGCATAATAGTTAGAGAGCTGTCTTTTCATGGTGGCACAAGCTGGGTACCACATATTGGCATAGCTATGGAAAAATTGCCATTTTCACTCTGCAACATTGAGTGTACACTAATTTCTGGAAAACACCTGCAGGGCTAACATGCTGACTACATCACTAGGTGAATAACTTGAGGGGTGTAATTTCCAAAATGAGGTCACTTCTGGTGGGTTTCCACTGTTTTGGTACCATAGAGGCTTTGCAAATGCGACATTGCGTCCCGAAACCAATCTAGCAAAATCTGCACTCCAAAAGCCAAATGGTGCTCCTTCACTTCTGACCTCTACCATGTACCCAAACAGTAGTTTATTACCACATATTAGGTATTGCCATATTCGGGAGAACTTGCTTTACAAATGTTGAGGTGTTTTTTCTCCATTTTTCGTTAAGAAAATAAAAATGTTGCGCTAAATCTAAGTCTTATTGGAAAAAAATTAAATTTTTATTTTCACTGTCCAATTCTAATAAAATCTATAAAAGTCCTCTGGGGTCAAAATGCTCACTACACCCCTAGATAAATTCGTCAAGGGTTATAGCTTCCAAAATGGAGTCACTTTTGGGAAGTTTCCAAAGTTTTGGTCCCACAGGGGCTTTGGAAAAATAAAAATGCATATTATCTGCCCAAAAAGCAGTTTATTACCACATATGGGGTATTTCCATACTCTGGAGAAGTTGTTTTACAAATCTTGGGGGCTTTTTCTTCTTTATTCCTTCCTCGTTTTTTTTTCAGCGAAAATGACATCTTATTGGAAAAAAATTAGTTTTTTATTTTCACGTCCAAATTCTAACAAAATCTATGAAGCACCTTTGGGGTAAAAATGCTAGATGAATTTCTCAAGGCGTGTAGTTTCCCAAATGAAGTCACTTTTGGGAAGTTTCCATTGTACTGTTACCTTAAGGGGCTTTGCAAATGCGACATGGCACCAAGAAACCAATCCAGCAAAATCTGCACTCCAAAAGCCAAATGGCGCTTCTTCCCTTCTGAGCCCTGCCATGTGCCCAAACTGCAGTTTATGACGACATATGGGGTATTTCCATACTGGAGAAGTTGCTTTACAAATGTTGGTGGCTTTTTCTTCTTTATTCCTTGTGGAAATTGATTTTCTTTTTAGCTAAATAACATCTTATTGGAAAATAATATGCATTTTTTATTTTGACATACAAATTCTAATAAAATCTGTGGGGTCAAAATTAGAGATGAGCGAACTTATCAAAAGTTCGGTTCGGCTAGTTCGCCGAATTTCACTAAAAAGTTCGATTCGGACCGAACTAGTTCGGACCAAACCTGTCACTTCCGTGCGCCGAGCATGCTACTGTCCAGGGTGCTGATAGAGTTAATGGGCTGCACTAACTCTTTCAGCAACCTTGACAGTACATGCTCGGCGCGCGGAAAATACAATTTTAATGTAATAAAAAAATAAAAATAATACGTTCGTACTTACTTTCCTCCTGTCCGGACTCCAGCGATGACGTTTTATCCCTTTCGCCGCTGCACAGGCTGTAGTGGCGGTCACGCACGTCAGGATGATGCTTCATCCCACGTGACCGCCTCTGCAGCCAATCACAGGCTGCAGCGGCGACATGGATGAAACATCATCGCTGGAGGCCGGACAGGAGGAAAGTAAGTATGAACGTATTTTTTATTTTTTGGCATGTATGTATGTATGTTGGCATGTATGTATGTTGTCATGTATGTATGTATGCAGTATGTATGTATGTATGTTGTCATGTATGCATGTATAAACACCGAAAAAGGCCATACTTACAAATGGACACAGCCAGGTCAGAAACACTGATGAAGGCGAGTGAGCAGGTGCTTTAAATAATAATAGCCACTCCCACTAGTCTTGAGAGGAGTGGTATGTGGTGCATGGGATGTGTAGTAAGAAATAATAAATGAATAGTGTATGTGCAAGTGTAATAATGTAAGTGAAATATAGGGGGCAGTAATGAGTAAAGTGCCTAAAAAATAAATGAATAATGGGATGCAAGTGTGTGAAACATGGAGGGATAGTGTGTAAGTCATGAGGCGCAACGTGTCTAGCCAGGTAGAAGCCTATTTGTGACTCCTTGATAATTCATAGAGCGGGTTACCCTGCTTGCTGGGCCAAACAACAACACACCATGCTCTCCCAGCATCAAAGACCTGGCTGTTTCCAAAAGAAGCGAATATAAGTAATAATGAAAAATACCTGGGGTATTAGTGATCATTTTGGCCAAAAGGACGCAAGCTCGCAATCCACGACAAGGATCCCCAGACTTGCGAGTCCCTAACTGGAGCGAAAAGCTCCTGATGTACAGACAAAACAGATAAAAACAAGGACATTTATGCAAAAACACCGAAAAAGGCCATACTTACAAATGGACACAGCCAGGTCAGAAACGCTGATGAAGGCGAGTGAGCAGGTGCTTTAAATAATAATAGCCACTCCCACTAGTCTTGAGGGGAGTGGTATGTGGTGCATGGGATGTGTAGTAAGAAATAATAAATGAATAGTGTATGTGCAAGTGTAATAATGTAAGTGAAATATAGGGGGCAGTAATGAGTAAAGTGCCTAAAAAATAAATGAATAATGGGATGCAAGTGTGTGAAACATGGAGGGATAGTGTGTAAGTCATGAGGCGCAACGTGTCTAGCCAGGTAGAAGCCTATTTGTGACGCCTTGATAATTCATAGAGCGGGCTACCCTGCTTGCTAGGCCAAACAACAACACACCATGCTCTCCCAGCATCAAAGACCTGGCTGTGTCCAAAAGAAGCGAATATAAGTAATAATGAAAAATACCTGGGGTATTAGTGATCATTTTGGCCAAAAGGACGCAAGCTCGCAATCCACGACAAGGATCCCCAGACTTGCGAGTCCCTAACTGGAGCGAAAAGCTCCTGATGTACAGACAAAACAGATAAAAACAAGGACATTTATGCAAAAACACCGAAAAAGGCCATACTTACAAATGGACACAGCCAGGTCAGAAACGCTGATGAAGGCGAGTGAGCAGGTGCTTTAAATAATAATAGCCACTCCCACTAGTCTTGAGGGGAGTGGTATGTGGTGCATGGGATGTGTAGTAAGAAATAATAAATGAATAGTGTATGTGCAAGTGTAATAATGTAAGTGAAATATAGGGGGCAGTAATGAGTAAAGTGCCTAAAAAATAAATGAATAATGGGATGCAAGTGTGTGAAACATGGAGGGATAGTGTGTAAGTCATGAGGCGCAACGTGTCTAGCCAGGTAGAAGCCTATTTGTGACACCTTGATAATTCATAGAGCGGGCTACCCTGCTTGCTAGGCCAAACAACAACACACCATGCTCTCCCAGCATCAAAGACCTGGCTGTGTCCAAAAGAAGCGAATATAAGTAATAATGAAAAATACCTGGGGTATTAGTGATCATTTTGGCCAAAAGGACGCAAGCTCGCAATCCACGACAAGGATCCCCAGACTTGCGAGTCCCTAACTGGAGCGAAAAGCTCCTGATGTACAGACAAAACAGATAAAAACAAGGACATTTATGCAAAAACACAGAAAAAGGCCATACTTACAAATGGACACAGCCAGGTCAGAATCGCTGATGAAGGTGAGTGAGCAGGTGCTTTAAATAATAATAGCCACTCCCACTAGTCTTGAGGGGAGTGGTATGTGGTGCATGGGATGTGTAGTAAGAAATAATAAATGAATAGTGTATGTGCAAGTGTAATAATGTAAGTGAAATATAGGGGGCAGTAATGAGTAAAGTGCCTAAAAAATAAATGAATAATGGGATGCAAGTGTGTGAAACATGGAGGGATAGTGTGTAAGTCATGAGGCGCTTGTATGCATGTATGTATATATGTGCATGTATGTTTGCATGTATGTTGGCATGTATGTATATATGTGCATGTTTGTATGTATATTTGCAGGTATATACAGTGAAGGAAATAAGTATTTGATCCCTTGCTGATTTTGTAAGTTTGCCCACTGTCAAAGACATGATCAGTCTAGAATTTTTAGTCTGTATTGGTTCAGAGCGCACAAGATAGAAGGAGGTGCACGGATAGGGTCCCAACCCAACTGTATATGTAGAAATATCCGGCACACAAACAAATGTGGTTCAATTTTCCGATTTTATTAAAGTTGATGCCATGGGCAATGTGCGTGCAACGTTTCGGTTCAACGACCTTCGTCAGGCACTAGATCCCACTTGGCGTATGATTCTTGAGTTATATCGCGCTGCAGTCAGTATGGCGGCTTGCTGCTTTGTTTTGGCGCTCAAAACAAAGCGGCAAGCCGCCATACTGACTGCAGCTCGATATAACTCAAGAATCATACGCCAAGTGGGATCTAGTGCCTGACGAAGGTCATTGAACCGAAACGTTGCACGCACATTGCCCATGGCATCAAATTTTATAAAATCGGAAAATTGAACCACATTTGTTTGTGTGCCGGATATTTCTACATAGTCTAGAATTTTTAGGCTAGGTTAATTTTACCAGTGAGAGATAGATTATATATAAAAAAAAAAAAGAAAATCACATTGTCAAAATTATATATATTTATTTTCATTGTGCACAGAGAAATAAGTATTTGATCCCTTTGTCAAACAAGACTTAATACTTGGTGGCAAAACCCTTGTTGGCAAGCACAGTCAGACGTTTTTTGTAGTTGATGATGAGGTTTGCACACAAGTTAGATGGAATTTTGGACCACTTCTCTTTGCAGATCATCTGTCGCTTGGCAACTCGGATCTTCAGCTCCCTCCATAAGTTTTCGATGGGATTGAGGTCTGGAGACTGGCTAGGCCACTCCATGACCTTAATTTGCTTCTTTTTGAGCCACTCCTTTGTTGCCTTGGCTGTATGTTTCGGGTCATTGTCGTGCTGGAAGACCCAGCCACGAGCCATTTTTAACCCCTTCCCTCTTTAGCCACTTTTGACCTTCCTGACAGAGCCTCATTTTTCAAATCTGACATGTGTCACTTTATGTGGTAATAACTCCTGAATGCTTTCACCTATCCAAGCGATTCTGAGATTGTTTTCTCGTGACACATTGGACTTTATGTTACTGGCAAAATTTGCTCGATATGTTCAGTATTTAATTGTGAAAAACACCAAAAATTAGGGAAAAATTGCAAAAATTAGCATTTTTCTCAATTTAAATGTATCTGCTTGTAAGACAGGCAGTTATACCACACAAAATTGTTGCTAATTAACATCACCCATATGTATACTTTAGATTGGCATCGTTTTTTGAACATCCTTTTATTTTTCTATGACCTCACAAGGCTTAGAACTTTAGCAGCAATTTCTCACATTTTCAAGAAAATTTCAAAAGGCTATTTTTACAGGGGCCAGTTCAGTTGTGAAGTGGTTTTGAGGGCCTTATATATTAGAAACCCAAAAAAAGTCACCCCATTTTAAAAACTTCACCCCTAAAAGTATTCAAAACAGCATTTAGAAAATGTCTTAACCCTTTAAACATTTCACAGGAATTAAAGCAAAGTAGAGGTGAAATTTACAAATTTCATATTTTTCTGCAGAAATACATTTTTAATACAATTTTTTTTATAACACAGAAGGTTTTACCAGAGAAATGCAACTCAATATTTGTTGCCCAGTTTCTGCAGTTTTAGGAAATATCCCACATGTGGCCGTAGCGTGCTACTGGACTTAAGCACCGGCCTCAGAAGCAAAGGAGCACCTAGTGGATTTTGGGGCCTTATTTTTGTTAGAATATATTTTAGGCACCATGTCAGGTTTGAAGGGCTCTTGCGGTGCCAAAACAGTCAAAATCCCCCAAAAGTGACCCCATCTGGGAAACTAGACACCTCAAGGAAATTATCTAGGGGTGTAGTGAGCATTTTGACCGCACAGGTTTTTTACAGAAATTATTGGAAGTAGGCCGTGAAAATTAAAATCAACATTTCTTCAAAGAAAATGTAGGTTTAGCGATTTTTTTTCTCATTTCCACAAGGACTAAAGGAGAAAAAGCACCGCAAAATTTGTAAAGCAATTTCTCCCGAGTAAAACAATACCTCACATGTGGTAATAAACGGTTGTTTGGAGACACGGCGTGGCTGAGAAGGGAAAGAGCACTATTTGGCTTTTGGAGTTCACATTTAGCAGGAATGGTTTGCGGAGGCCATGTCACATTTACGAAGTCCCTGAGGGGACAAAACAGTGGAAACCCCCCACAAGTGACCCCATTTTGGAAACTATACCCCTTGAGGAAATTATCTAGGGGTATAGTGAGCATTTTGACCCCACAGGTTTTTTGCAGAAATTTTTGCAAGTAGGCTGTGAAAATGAAAATCTACATTTTTTCAAATAAAATGTAGGTTTAGCTAATTTTTTTTCATTTCCACAAGGACTAAAGGAGAAAAATCACCATAAAATTTGTAAAGAAATTTCTCCCGAGTAAAACAGTACCCCACATGTGGTAATAAACGGCTGTTTGGACACACGGCGAGGCTGAGAAGGGAAAGAGCGCCATTTGGCTTTTGGAACTCAAATTTAGCAGGAATGGTTTGCGGAGGCCATGTCACATTTACAAAGCCCCTGAGGGGATAAAACAGTGGAAACCCCCCACAAGTGACCCCATTTTGGAAACAACACCCATTGAGGAAATTATCTAGGGGTATAGTGAGCGATTTGACACCACAGTTTTTTTGCAGAAATTATTGGAAGTAGGCCCTGAAAATAATAATCTACATTTTTTCAAAGAAAATGTAGGTTTAGCTAATTTTTTCTCATTTCCAGAAGGACTAAAGGAGAAAAAGCACCACAAAATTTGTAAAGCAATTTCTCCCGAGTAAAACAATACCCCACATGTGGTAATAAACGGCTGTTTGGACACACGGCAGGGCTTAGAAGGGAAAGAGCACTATTTGACTTTTTGAGATCACATTTAGCAGGAATGATTTGCGGAGGCCAGGTCACATTTGCAAAGCCCCTGAGGGGACAAAACAATGAAAACGCCCAAAAAGGGACTCCATTTAGGAAACTACACCTCTTGAGGAATTCATCTAGGGGTGTAGTGAGCATTTTGACCCCACAGATGTTTCATAGAATTTATTAGAATTAGGCAGTGAAAATAAAAACAGTCCTTTTTCTTCAATAAGACGTAGCTTTAGCGCAAATTTTTTCATTTTCTCAACAAATAAAGGAAAAAAAGAACCCAACATTTGTAAAGCTATTTCTCCCGAGTACGGCAATACCCCATATGTGGTCATAAACTGCTGTTTGGGCAAACCGCAGGGCTCAGATGGGAAGGACCGCCATTTGGAGTGCAGATGTTGCTGGATTGGTTTCTGGGCACCTGTGGGCCCAAAACAGTGGAAACCCCCCAGAAGTGACCCCATTTTGGAAACTACACCCCTCAATGCATTTACCAAGGGGTGTAGTAAGCATTTTAACCCTGCAGGTGTTTTGTAGAAATTAGTGTGCGCTCAATGTTGCAGAGTGAAAATGGGATTTTTTTCCATAGATATGACAATATGTGGTGCCCGGCTTGTGCCACCATAACAAGACAGCTCTCTAATTATTATGCGGTGTTTCCCGGTTTTAGAAACACCCTACATGTGGCCCTAATCTTTTGTCTGGACATATGACAGGGCTCAGAAGTGAAGAGTACCATGCGGAGTGGAGGCCTAATTTGGCGATTTACAAAGTATTGGTTCACAACTGCAGAGGCTCTGATGTGAAATAATAAAAAGAAACCCCTGATAAGTGACCCCCACTATGGAACTGCACCCCTCAAGGCATTAATTAAGGGGTGAAGTGAGCATTTTCACCCCACAGGTCTTTTCCATAAATGAATGCGCTGCGGATGGTGCAAATTAAAAATTAATATTTTTCCCTAGATATGCCATTCAGTGGCAAATATGTCATGACCAGCTTATGACGCTGGAGACACACACCCCAAAAATTGTTAAAAGGGTTCTCCCGGGTATGACGATGCCATATATGTTGAAGGAAACTGCTGTTTGGGGACGCTGTAGGGTTCAGGGCCGAGGGAGCACCATTTGGCTTTTGGAGAGCGGATTTTGCTTGGTACTATATTTGTTTGAGTATTGCTGGTGTTTTATAATGTGGGGGTACATGTAAGCGGGGCGGAGTATATAAGGGGCATAGTCAGGTGGTATAAAAAATAAAAATAATCCATAGATGTGTGTTACGCTGTGAAGCAATCCTTTCCGCACAGGCCAGTGTCGCACTGATAAATGGTGTCATTTCTTATCCCCCTTTTGGTCCACACTCCGCGCCTTTGTAGTTTGGGGAATTTTGCTGGGAAAGTATTATCCTGGTATAATACGGGCACCGTCGCTTCCAGCGTATATGTTTGGGCCCTCCCCTTCCTGGTTCCCTAATTTTAGGTCCTTGATAAATCGCCTCTTCAAACAGAAGAAATGTTCCCCTCGGGCACAACTGCATATTTTTTTATTTCCTGACTTATTGGAGCCATAACTAATTTTATTTTTTCATAGACGTATCGATATGAAGGCTGGTTTGTTGCGGGACGAGCTGTAGTTATTATTGGTACCATTTTGGGGTACATGCAACTTTTTGATCACCTTTTATCCTATTTTTTGGGATGCCAGGTAAACAAAAAAACGCAATTCTGGCACAGCTTTTTTTGGTTTTTTTTATACAGCGTTCACCACGCATTATAAACTACATGTTAACTTTATTCTGCGGGTCAGTACGATTCCGGCGATACCTATTTTATAGCACTTTTTTATGTTTTACAACTTTTTGCACAATAAAATTACTTTTGTAAAAAGAATGTATTTTTTCTGTCGCCAAGTTGTGAGAACCATAACGTTTTAATTTTTTTGTCGACTGAGTTGTATGAGGGCTTGTTTTTTGCGGGACGAGCTATAGTTTTTATAGGTACCATTTTTGGATACGTGCGACTTTTTGTTCACTTTTTATTGTAATATTTGTAGGGCAAAGTGACCAAAAAACAGAAACTCTGGTAACGTTTTTTCCGGGTTTTTTTTACGCTGTTCACCGCGTGCAATAAATGATATAATATTTTGATACCTCCGGTCGTTACGGTCGCGGCGATACCAAATACATATGGTTTATTATTATTTTTCAATAATAAAGGACTTGATAAGAGTAAAAGGGGGATTGTGTGTTATTTGATTACTTGAAACTTTTATTGTTTTCAAACTTTTATTTTGTGCACTTTTTTTTACACTTTTTTATACTTTTTTTACACTTTTTCTCAAGTCCCACTAGGGGACTTGAAGGTCCAACGGTCAGATTTTTTTTTTTCTAATACATTGCACTACCTATGTAGTGCAATGTATTAGATCTGTCAGTCATTCACTGACAGCAAGCCGTTTAGGCTTCGCCTCCCGGCGGGGCCTAATTCGGCTTCCGTAATGGCAGAGCAGGAGACCATTGTGTCTCCTGTTGCCATAACAGCAGTCGCCAGTCCCGATTGCCTGTCAGGGCTGGCGATCTGCTTGTAACCGCTACGATGCAGCAATCGCTTTCGATTGCTGCATCGAAGGGGTTAATGGCAGGGATCGGAGCTAGCTCCGGTTCCTGCCGTTACAGGTGGATGTCAGCTGTACAGTACAGCTGACCTCCACCGCTGATGACGCCGGATCAGCTCCTGACCCGGCGCCATCTTGCCGGCAGCTACGGAAGCCGATCAGGCTCCGCCGCCGGGCGGATCTTGACCGGCTTCGGTGCTAGGCAGACCGGGAGGCCAGTATTAGGCCTCCGGTTGCCATTGCAGCCACCGGAACCCCGGCAATTTCATTGCTGGGGCTCCGATGAGCTGCAAACACCTTAAGTGCAGCGATCGCGTTTGAGCGCTGCACTTAAGGGGTTAATGGCGGGGATCGAAGCTAATTTCGGTCCCCGCCGTTACAGTCGGATGTCAGCTGTAAGATACAGCTGAGATCCGACGATGATGGCACCGACTCAGCTTCTGAGCCGGTGCCAAACGTTTGACGTACATGTACGGCATTTTGCGGGAAGTCAATGCTTTCCATGACGTACATGTACGGCATTTTGCGGGAAGTCAATGCTTTCCATGACGTACATGTACGTCAAATGTCGGGAAGGGGTTAATGTCCTGGTGGAGGGAAGGAGGTTGTCACTCAGGATTTGACGGTACATGGCTCCATCCATTCTCCTATTGATGCGGTGAAGTAGTCCAGTACCCTTAGCAGAGAAACACCCCCAAAACATAATGTTTCCACCTCCATGCTTGACAGTGGGGACGGTGTTCTTTGGGTCATAGGCAGCATTTCTCTTCCTCCAAACACGGCGAGTTGAGTTAATGCCAAAGAGCTCAATTTTAGTCTCATCTGACCACAGCACCTTCTCCCAATCACTCTCAGAATCATCCAGATGTTCATTTGCAAACTTCAGACGGGCCTGTTCATGTGCCTTCTTTAGCAGGGGGACCTTGTGGGCACTGCAGGATTTTAATCCATTACGGCGTAATGTGTTACCAATGGTTTTCTTGGTGACTGTGGTCCCAGCTGCCTTGAGATCATTAACAAGTTCCCCCCGTGTAGTTTTTGGCTGAGCTCTCACCTTCCTCAGGATCAAGGATACCCCACGAGGTGAGATTTTGCATGGAGCCCCAGATCGATGTCGATTGACAGTCATTTTGTATGTCTTCCATTTTCTTACTATTGCACCAACAGTTGTCTCCTTCTCACCCAGCGTCTTACTTATGGTTTTGTAGCCCATTCCAGCCTTGTGCAGGTCTATGATCTTGTCCCTGACATCCTTAGAAAGCTCTTTGGTCTTGCCCATGTTGTAGATGTTAGAGTCAGACTGATTAATTGAGTCTGTGGACAGGAGTCTTTTATACAGGTGACCATTTAAGACAGCTGTCTTTAATGCAGGCGCCAAGTTGATTTGGAGCGTGTAACTGGTCTGGAGGAGGCTGAACTCTTAATGGTTGGTAGGAGATCAAATACTTATTTCTCTGTGCACAATGCAAATAAATATATATCATTTTGACTATGTTATTTTTTTTTATATAATCTATCTCTCACTGGTAAAATTAACCTAGCCTAAAAATTCTAGACTGTTCATGACTTTGACAGTGGGCAAACTTACAAAATCAGCAAGGGATCAAATACTTATTTCCTTCACTGTATATGTATGTATGTATGTTTGCATGTGTGTATGTTTGCATGTATGTATGTTTGCATGTATGTATGTTTGCATTCATGTTTGTTTGCATGTATGTATGTTGTCATGTATGTATGTATGTATGTATGTATGTATGTTGTCATGTATGTATGTATATATGTGCATGTATGTTTGCATGTATGTTGGCATGTATGTATATATGTGCATGTGTGTATGTATATTTGCATGTATATATTTGCATGTATGTATATATGTTTGCATGTATGTATGTTTGCATGAATGTATGTTTGTATGTATGTTTGCATGTATGTATGTTTGCATATAGTTACATAGTTACATAGTTACATAGTTTGTACGGTTGAAAAAAGACACATGTCCATCAAGTTCAACCAAGGGATGGGAAAGGGGAAGTGGGATGGGAAAGGGGAAGTAAAAAATTTCTACACATAGCAGTTAATATTTTTTTGTTCTAGGAAATTATCTAAGCCTTTTTTAAAGCCATCTACTGTCCCTGCTGCGACCAGCTCCTGCGGTAGACTATTCCATAGATTCACAGTTCTCACAGTAAAGAAGGCTTGTCGCCTCTGCAAGTTAAACCTTTTTTTCTCCAGACGGAGGGAGTGCCCCCTTGTTTTTTGAGGGGGTTTTACATGGAACAGGATTTCACCATATTTTTTGTATGCGCCATTCATATATTTATATAAGTTAATCATGTCCCCCCTTAGTCGTCTTTTCTCAAGGCTAAATAGGTTTAGTTCTTTTAATCTTTCCTCATAACTTAGATTCTCCATGCCCCTTATTAGCTTCGTTGCTCTTCTTTGTATTTTTTCCAACTCCAGGGCATCCTTTCTATGAACTGGAGCCCAGAACTGGACTGCATATTCTAGATGAGGCCTCACTAATGCTTTGTAAAGTGGTAATATTACATCCCTGTCCCGCGAGTCCATGCCTCTTTTGATACACGACAATATTTTGCTGGCCTTTGAAGCAGCTGATTGACACTGCATGCTGAAATTTAGTTTATGATTTACAAGTACACCCAGATCCTTGTCAACAATTGACTCCCCCAGTGTAGCTCCCCCTAGGACATATGATGCTTGCAGGTTTTTCGTACCCAGATGCATAACTTTACATTTATCTACATTAAACTTCATTTGCCAAGTGGACGCCCAAACACTTAGTTTGTTTAAATCTGCCTGCAATTCACAAACATCTTCCATAGTCTGAACTATATTGCATAGCTTGGTGTCATCTGCAAAAATAGAAATAGTGCTATTAATCCCATCCTCTATATCATTAATAAATAAGTTGAATAATAGTGGTCCCAGCACTGAACCCTGGGGTACACCACTTATAACTGGGGACCCTTCAGAGTAGGAATCATTGACCACAACTCTCTGGATACGGTCCTTGAGCCAATTCTCAATCCAATTACAAACTATACTTTCTAAACCTATAGTCCTTAATTTACCCATTAGACGTCTATGAGGGACAGTGTCAAATGCCTTTGCAAAGTCCAAAAACACTATATCCACAGCGGCCCCTCTGTCTAGGCTTCTGCTTACCTCTTCATAAAAACAAATCAGGTTGGTTTGACAGCTTCTGTCCTTTGTAAAACCATGCTGGCTGTCACTTATAATACTATTTATTGTCACATAATTCTGTATATAGTCCCTCAATAGCCCCTCAAACATTTTCCCCACAATTGATGTTAAGCTTACTGGTCTATAATCACCCGGCGAAGACCTAGAGCCCTTTTTGAAAATAGGCACCACATTTGCCCTGCGCCAGTCCCTTGGCACTATACCACTCATGAGAGACTCTCTAAATATTATTAAGAGGGGGACAGAAATAACTGAACTAAGCTCTTTAAGAACTCTAGGGTGTAACCCATCTGGTCCCGGGGCCTTGTGTACATTTATTTTATTTCATTTAGCTTGGACCATATCTACATTCATCCAATTCAGTATATCAACTGATATATTAACAGCACCGGCAGCGGCTACATCAGCTGCTCCTTCTTCTGTTGTATATACAGAGCGGAAGAACCCATTTAGTAACTCTGCCTTCTCTTGATCCCCTGTGACCAACTCCCCATTACCACTATCTAAGGGTCCTACATGTTCAGACCTGGGCTTTTTTGCATTTATATGCTTGAAGAATTTTTTAGGATTTGTTTTACTGTCCTTGGCCACCTGCCTTTCATTTTGTATTTTTGCTGATTTTATTATCTTTTTACAGATTTTATTAAGCTCTTTATATTTTACAAAGGCTGCAGATGTACCCTCAGATTTGTATTTTTTAAATGCCCTTTTTTTGTCATGTATTGCCCTTTTTACAGAAGGTGTAAGCCATGTGGGGTTTAATTTTAGTCGTTTATACTTGTTACCTGTAGGAATACATTTTGCACTATAATAACTCAAAGTAGATTTGAAAATCTCCCATTTATCATTTGTCCCATTATTTGACATTAGTTCTTCCCAGTCTATATCCTGAATTGCAGCCCTCATCCTGGGGAAATTGGCTTTCTTAAAATTAAATGTTTTTGCCCTCCCAGCCTGCGTTTGTTTTTTACAGTATAGGTAAAATATAACTATATTATGATCACTGTTACCAAGGTTTTCACAAACATTGACATTCCCAACAAGCTCTGCATTATTAGAAATGACCAGATCCAACAGAGCTTCACCTCTAGTCGGGTCTTCCACAAACTGGCACATAAAATTTTCCTGCAACAGGTTGAGGAAATGTCTCCCCTTTGCAGTTGAAGCCGAACCATGACACCAATTAATATCCCGATAATTAAAATCTCCCATTATCACAACAGTACCCGCCTGTGCAGCCCGCTCCATTTGTTTATATATTTGACCTTCTATCTCTTCAGTTATATTGGGGGGTCTATAGATTACACCAAAGTAATTTTTTCAGTGTTTACTTCCCTTTGTAATTCCACCCACAAGGTTTCAACCTCCTCACAGTCTTCACCCTCTAATGTCTCATTTACACTCACCTTCATATCGCTTCTCACATACAGACATACACCACCGCCTTTCCTATTTGCCCTGTCTTTCCGAAACAGTGTAAAACCCTGTAGATTTACAGCCCAGTCATGTGAAGAGTCCAGCCATGTTTCAGCAACACCAACTATATCTATATCTTCTTCCAGTATTAAGGCCTCCAGCTCCCCCATTTTGCTTGCTAGACTTCTGGCATTTGTGAACATACACTTTAAAGAGGCTCTGTCACCAGATTTTGCAACCCCTATCTGCTATTGCAGCAGATAGGCGCTGCAATGTAGATTACAGTAACGTTTTTATTTTTTAAAAACGAGCATTTTTGGCCAAGTTATGACCATTTTTGTAGTTATGCAAATGAGGCTTGCAAAAGTCCAAGTGGGTGTGTTTAAGGGTATGTTCACACGGCCTATTTACGGACGTAAATCGGGCGTTTTTGCCCCGAATTACGTCTGAAAATAGCGCCTCAATAGCGCTGACAAACATCTGCCCATTGAAAGCAATGGGCAGACGTTTGTCTGTTCACACGAGGCGTATATTTACGCGCCGCTGTCAAATGACGGCGCGTAAATAGACGCCCGCGTCAAAGAAGTGACCTGTCACTTCTTTGGCCGTAATTGGAGCCGTTATTCATTGACTCCAATGAATAGCAGCGCTAATTACGGCCGTAATGGACACGGCATTCAAGCGCCTGCACATGCCGGTACGGCTGAAATTACGGGGATGTTTTCAGGCTGAAACATCCCCGTAATTTCAGCCGTAACGGATGCCCTCATGTGAACATACCCTAAAAGTAAAAGTCCAAGTGGGCGTGTATTATGGGCGTACATCGGGGCGTTTTTAATACTTTTGCTAGCTGGGCGTTCTGATGAGAAGTGTCATCCACTTCTCTTCAGAACGCCCAGCTTCTGGCAGTGCAGACACAGCGTGTTCTCGAGAGATCACGCTGTGACGTCACTTCCCCAGGTCCTGCATCGTGTCAGACGAGCGAGGACACATCGGCACCAGAGGCTACAGATGATTCTGCAGCAGCATCAGCAGGTAAGTAGCTACATCGACTTACCTGCTAACGCTGATGCTGCTGCAGAATCAACTGAAGCCTCTGGTGCCGATGTGTCCTCGCTCGTCTGACACGATGCAGGACCTGTGAGTGACGTCACAGATCTGCACTGCCAGAAGCTGGGCGTTCTGAAGAGAAGTGGATGATACTTCTCATCAGAGCGCCCAGCTAGTAAAAGTATTAAAAACGCCCCGATGTACGCACATAATACACGCCCACTTGGACTTTTACTTTTAAACACACCCACTTGGACTTTTGCAAGCCTCATTTGCATAACTACAAAAATGGTCATAACTTGGCCAAAAATGCTCGTTTTTTAAAAATAAAAACGTTACTGTAATCTACATTGCAGCGCCTATCTGCTGCAATAGCAGATAGGGGTTGCAAAATCTGGTGACAGAGCCTCTTTAACTTGCCTTTAAATGTTTCACTTTCAGTATCAGAAATGTGATTATTTGACATTTGGGCCTTTTTATTTTCACTGCTGTTTTGTAACGAAAGGATCTCCTTATCTTGTTGCCTAGTCCTCTCCCCACCGTCTGTTTCTCCCCCCACCAATATAGTCTGACCCCTCTCTAACCTAACTACCCCTTTATTTCCTACATTGGCCTCCCTCCTCAGCCCTAGTTTAAATACTCCGCCACCCCAGCTAGAATTCTCTCCCCCCTTCCATTTAGGTGCAAATCATCTGCAGAATACAGTTTGTACCCCAATGATGCATGAATGTATGTTTGCATGTATGGTTGCATGTATGTATGTATGTATGTATGTATGTATGTTGTCATGTATGTATGTATGTATATATGTGCATGCATGTTTGCATGTATGTATATATGTGCATGTTTGTATGTATATTTGCATGAATATATATGTATGTATGTATGTTTGCATGTGTGTATGTTTGCATGTATGTAGGTTTGCATGTATGTATGTATGTATGTTTGCATTTATGTATGTTTGTATGTATGTTGTCATAGATGTATGTATGTATGTATGTATGGATGTATGTTGTCATGTATGCATGTATGTATATATGTGCATGTATGTTTGCATGTATGTTGGCATGTATGTATGTATATATGTGCATGTGTGTATGTATATTTGCATGTATATATTTGCATGTATGTATGTATGTTTGCATGTATGTATGTTTGTATGTATGTTTGCATGTATGTGTGTTTGCATGTATGTATGTATGTATGTATGTTGTCATGTATGTATGTATGTATGTATGTTGTTATGTATGTATTTATGTATGTATGTATATATGTGCATGTATGTTGGCATGTATGTATATATGTGCATGTGTGTATGTATATTTGCATGTATATATTTGCATGTAAGTATGTATGTTTGCATGTGTGTATGTTTGCATGTATGTATGTTTGCATGTTTGTATGTATGTTTGCATGTATGTATGCATGTATGTATGTTTGCATGTATGTATGTTTGCATGTATGTATGTTTGCATGTATGTATGTATGTTGTCATGTATGTATGTATATATGTGAATGTATGTATGTTTGCATTTTTTTTTTGCATGTATGTTTGCATGTATGTTTATATATATGTGCATGTATGTAATTATGTTTGCATGTATTTATGTTTGCATGTATATTTGTGCATGCTTGTATATATGCATGTATGTATGTTTGTTTGTATGTATGTATGTTTTCATGTGTGTGTGTGTATGCATGTATGTATGTATGATAGTTTGCATGTATGTATGTATATATGTGTGTATGTTTGCATGTATGTATATTTGCATGTATATATGTGCATGCTTGTATGTATGTTTGTATATATGCATGTATGTATGTATGTTTGCATGTATGTTTGTTTGTATATATGTCTGTATGGCCATGTATGATACTGTCTGCTGGCGCCCTGTATCTAAGTCAACTTCGCGGCAGGCTTCTATACATGGTATAACCGTCACACATTAAACTGAATCTAAGCCTGACAGGTTTGGTGTTTGGACTACGTCGTTTTCGAAGACTACTTAGATGACGGTTTTTTTTTCTACAATAAAATGGTTAATGAGGGTTGTGTTGGGGGTGCTTTATTTCAATAAAATATTTTATCTATATCTTTGTCTTTTTCTTTTCAAATTTTATTACTACCACTTTAGTAATGGCCGCTGTCTGAGTGACAACATCCATTACTAAGGCGAGGCTTAGTGTTAGCCGGTGCAGAGGCTAACACTAACCACCATTATTACCCCGGTACCCACCACCACCAGGGGTGCCGGGAAGAGCCAGGTACGATCCAGTACCCGACCATCTGTTGTGATGGTCGGGCTCTGGGGTGGCCGCAGGCTGGTATTATGAGGCTGGGAAGGGCCAAAAACAGTGGACCTTCCCACCCTTGTAATGCTAGGCTGCTGCTTCTGTGTTGTATCTGGCTGGTTATAAAAGTGGGAGGGACCCCACGTCATTTTTTTAAATTTTTTATTTTTTTTTAAAGACGTGGGGTTCCACCCAATTTATCATAACCAGCCACATACAACAGTGTTATTAGCCTGGGAATGGACAAACCCAGTGGCCCTTCCCACCCATGTAATGCTAGACTGCTGCGGCCTTGTATATGGCTGGTTATTAAAAATGTGGGGGACCCGTCTATTGTTAAATTTGTTAAATTAAAAAAAAAAACGACGTGGGGGTCCCCCCCATTTTTATAACCAGCCCGATACAACACAGCAGCAGCAGCCTAGCATTACAAGGGTGGGAAGGACCACTGTTTTTGGCCCTTCCCAGCCTCATAATACCAGCCTACGGCCGCCCCAGTACCCGACCATCACAACAGATGGTCGGGTACTGGATCGTACCAAGATCTTCCCGGCACCCCTGGTGGTGGTGGGTACCGGGGTAATAATAGGTGGTTAGTGCTAGCCTCTGCACCGGCTAACACTAAGTACCGCCTTAATAATGGACGCTGTCAATCAGCCAACTGCCATTATCTAGGCACTAATAAAGTTTAAAAAAAAACACAAAGACAATTCTTTTTTATTGAAATAAGAAATCCCCAACAAAACCCTCGTTAACCATTTTATTAAAATTTGAAAAAACGTAGATCTACGCAGTAGTCCAACGAATCGAAGATGTAGTCCAATCGGTACATCAAAATCTGCAACAACATAAAAAAAACAGTTATCAATGTGAACAATACCAATACTTCTACTCACCTACACACATATATACACGCACACACAAACAAACAACCATACACAAACACACACATATATACACAAACACAACAAGATACACACACACACACACACACACACATAAACAGACAAACACACACACATATACACAAACTCACACATATACAAACAAAAACACACATATCCAAACACACACATATACACGAACACACTCATATACACAAACACACACACACATATACACAAACACATATACACAGTTATACACAAACACAACAAGATATACACAAACACACACATATACACGAACTAACACATATACACAAACACATATACAAACAAAAACACACATACCCAAACACACACATATACACAAATACACACATATACACAAACACATATACACAAACACACCCATATATACACAAACACACACACATAAACACACACCCATATACACACATATACACAAACACACACATATACAAAAACACACACACACAAACATCTACACATAAACATATACACAAATACACCCATAAATACACACACATATACACAAACATATACACAAACACATATACACAAACACACCCATATATACACAAACAAACATAAATACACACACACATATACACAAACACACATATAAAAACAAAAACAGACAAAGACACATACCCAATCACACATATATACACAAACACACACATACACAAACACACACACTGTTTCTTTTAAATGCTGCTGGGGAACCCGCTCGATCCACTATATAAGGCTGCGCTACAGTGCAGCATTTAAAAGAAACAGGATCCTGACCTGTCCATAGAGTTTAAGGCAGCACAGAGTATTTCAGGAGATGAGCGTGCAGATTCAGTGCTGCTGTGAACTCTGCTCTTACCATTACGTATCTCTCAGTCTGTTACCTCTCCTCCACTCCTGTCCTCAAGAACACCTTCACATGATTGGCAAGTCACCACGTAATGGTAAGAGCAGAGTTCACAGCAGCACATAGTATTTCAGGAGATGAGCGTGCGGATCTTGTGCGGGGTGGTGACTTGCCAATAATGTGAAGGTGTTATTGAGGACAGGAGTGGAGGAGAGGTAACAGACTGAGCTACGTAATGGTAAGAGCAGAGTTCACAGCAGCACAGAGTATTTCATTAGAGGAGCGTGCAGATTCTATGCTGCTGTGAATTCTGCTCTTACCATTACGTAGCTCTCAGTCTGTTACCTCTCCTCCACTCCTGTCCTCAATAACACCTTCACATGATTGGCAAGTCACCACGTAATGGTAAGACCAGAGTTCACAGCAGCACAGAGTATTTCAGGAGATGAGCATGCGGATCTTGTGCGGGGTGGTGACTTGCCAATCATGTGAAGGTGTTATTGAGGACAGGAGTGGAGGAGAGGTAACAGACTGAGCTACGTAAGGGTAAGAGCAGAGTTCACAGCAGCACAGAATCTGCACGCTCCTCTCCTGAAATATTCTGTGCTGCTGTGAACTCTGCTCTTACCATTACGTAGCTCTCAGTCTGTTACCTCTCCTCCACTCCTGTCCTCAAGAACACCTTCACATGATTGGCAAGTCACCACGTAATGGTAAGACCAGAGTTCACAGCAGCACAGAGTATTTCAGGAGATGAGCATGCGGATCTTGTGCGGGGTGGTGACTTGCCAATCATGTGAAGGTGTTATTGAGGACAGGAGTGGAGGAGAGGTAACAGACTGAGCTACGTAAGGGTAAGAGCAGAGTTCACAGCAGCACAGAATCTGCACGCTCATCTCCTGAAATATTCTGTGCTGCTGTGGACTCTGCTCTTACCGTTACGTGGTGACTTGCCAATCATGAAGGTGTTATTGAGGACAGTAGTGGAGGAGAGGTAACAGACTGAGAGCTACGTAATGGTAAGAGCAGAGTTCACAGCAGCACTGAATCTGCACGCTCATCTCCTGAAATACTCTGTGCTGCCTTAAACTCTGTGGACAGGTCAGGATCCTGTTTCTTTTAAATGCTGCACTGTAGCGCAGCCTTATATAGTGGATCGAGCGGGTTGCCTAGCAGCATTTAAAAGAAACAGGATCCTGACCTGTCCACAAAGTTTAAGGCAGCACAGAGTATTTCAGGAGATGAGCACGGCCGGCCACGGGCAGCCATTCGTTTTTGCGAGCCGTGCTCCCATTATGCACACGACCGTAAAAACACCCATTATTGCGGGTCGTAATTACGACCCGCAATAACGGGCTCATAGACTTCTGTTACCCACGGGTACCTTCCCGTTTTCTCACGGGAAGGTGCCCGTTCCATTAAAAAAAATAGAACATGTTCTATTTTACGGGCCGTGCTGCTATAATTATAATGACAGCACGGTTCGCAAAAGCGGCCGGCTGCCCGTGGCCGGCCGTGCCCGGCCGTGCTCGTAATTACGAGTCGTAATTACGAGCACGGCCTGTAAAATGAAAAAATAGAACATGTTCTATGTTTTTAACGGCACGGGCACCTTCCCGTGAGAAAACGGGAAGGTACCCGTGGCTAACAGAAGTCTATGGGCCCGCTATTTCGGGTCGTAATTACGACCCGTAATAACAGGTGTTTTTACGGTCGTGTGCATGAGGCCCCGTAATGACGGGTGGCTACATGTGTGCACCCGTCATTACGACAGCGTTGCTAGGCGACGTCAGTAAATAGTCACTGTCCAGGGTGCTGAAAGAGTTAACTGATCGGCAGTATATGTTTCAGCACCCTGGACAGTGACTACCGATCACAATATAGAGTAACCTGTAAAAAAAAAGACGTTCAAACTTACCGGGAACTCCCTGCTTCCTCCAGTCCGGTCTCCTGGCCGTTGCCTTGGTGACGCGTCCCTCTCGACATCCGGCACGACATTCCTTGATGACGATGCAGCCCATGTGAGCGCTGCAGCCAATCACAGGATGCCGCGTCAGAAAAGAAGGTCGGACTGGAGGAAGAAGAGGGACTCGTCCCCAAGACAACGACCAGGTACGTATGAAATGCTTTTTATTTTATTTTTAATCAGCAGCCTCTTTTCTCTATCAGTGATTGATAGAGACAAGTGGCTGCCGATTTGTATAATATTTTTGACCGGGTTCGGTCAAAACGGGTTCGGCCGAACCCGGTGAAGTTCGGATTCGCTGCGAACCAAACTTTTCCAGAAGTTCGGACCGAAACCGGGTTCGGTTGTCCCGGTTCGCTCATCTCTAGTCAAAATGCTCACTATATGCCAAGATGAATTCCTTGTTAGGTGTAGGTTCCAAAATGGGGACTTTTTTGGGGTGTTTCCGTTGTTTTGGCATCGCACCTCTTCAAACCTGACATGGTACATAAAATATAATCTAATAATAAGAAGGCCCCAAGATCCTCTAGGCACTATATTGCTTCTCAGGCCTGTGCTTCAGTAAATTAGCACACTAAAAACTGCAGAATCTGGGCAATAAATATTAAGTTGTGTTTATCTCGTAAAACCTTCCGTGTTACAGAGAAAAAAGGATTAAAAATGTATTTCTGCAAAAAAACCTGAAATTTGCAAATTTCACCCCTACGTTGCTCTAATTCTTGTGAAAGGTCTGTAGAGTTAAGAAAATCTCTAAATGCTGTTTTGAATACTTTGAGGGGTACTGTTTTTAAAATGGAGTGCTTTATGGGGGGTTGTATTGTATGGGCCCCTCAAAGCCACTTCAGAACTGAACTGGTCCCTGTAAAAACAGCCTTTTGAAATTTGTGTGAGAATGTCTGCTAAAGTTCTAAGCCTTGTAACGTCCTAGAAAAATAAAAGGATGTTCAAAAAACTATGCCAATCTAAAATAGAGATATGGGAAATGTTAATTAGTAACTATTTTGTGTGGTATATCCATATGTATTACAAACAGATATATAGAAATTTGTAAAAATTCGCAATTTTCGCAAAATTTTAGTGTTTTTCACAAATAAATACTGAATGTATCTACCAAGTTTTACCAGTAACAAAGTCCAATGTGTCACGAGAGAAGAATCTTACAATCGCTTGGATAGGTAAAAGCATACAAACATTTGCTAAAATAGACATGTTTGGAGGATTGACATGTCCTCATTAAATCCAGTGACTCACAGGTGACGTCTTCGCTGATTGTAGACGTTCTCTTTCCTTTTCTTCCCTTTCCAGCCAAGATTGTTATGACGACTTGCCATAATAAATGCAGAGTCTGCTGCCCAGACTATTTTGGCCGATTGCTTCTGCAGCAATTCCCAGCATTTTAAGTAACAAGAATTAATTCATACCCCAGACCAGACCCCTATATAAATTCAGAATTTAAACAGGACTCCTATATAAATTAAGATTCCAAACCTTACAGCTTTTATAATTCAATTACTAACAAGACCCCTTAATTTTAATGGGACAGGGGTGCAATACCGTGCACAGCCACTAAAAATGTAACAGCACGTGCTAATACGAATGAGAAGGTAAACCATGAAAACAATGAAGAGGCTGCAGCTCTCATACAAGGGTTGCAGACCCTTCAAATAGCTGATCGGCGAGGGTGACAAGAGTCGAACCCACCCCGCTCTAATATTGACAGCCTATCCTAAGTACAGGCCATCAGTTTTAAAAACCCAGATAACCCCTTTGAATAATAAAATTCCTGCTTTCTGCAGCTGTCTCTGTGTACTGTTTGCTGTATATAAATTTATATAACTTCCACTTAGTGCAATGCAACATGCAGTAAATCCATATACAGAAAGCTGCCCTAGTTGTACCTGCAGGCACCCAGAATTTTATTATTTCAATAAAGCTGTGTAAAGGGAAGCAGGGAATGAACTCTCTATCAGAAAAACGGAGCTTGGCTTAGAAAGATAATTGGTGCATTTCTGGGATCACATATAACTCCGCTAACTTGAGAAATATAGAAACATTTATGCCCGATAAACATTATTATGACAAATTATTCACTTAATTAATGACTAATAAAAGAAACACCTTGAACCTTCTACATGCTGTGGATTTCTCAGGTATTAATGGGTTTCATACATACTGTAGTTATATGAGGTTCACTGGCAACCATTGAATGATGAGGACATGAGACATTTGTAAATCACTTAAGCATTTCTTGATGTCGCTCCCTGTCTTTACAGTTTACCTAATGGGCCAGCAATGGTTTTAGGAGTGACCCGGATTAAGGGACCAGGCAGGAATTCTTTGGTCCTCTTGACTTCAAATGCTGCAGAGAATGTGGTATCCATAAAAATATCATGCAGCCATTTTTCATGAATACATCTGGGTGTTGGTCTTCTACCCCCTCTTGGGAGGCCTATGATCTATATACTATTCCAACTTAGTTGGTTCCCGAAGTTATTCGCCTTCTGGTGCCACAGATCTACTTTTTAGAACAGGAGAGCAACTGGCAGAGATTATGTGCAGTTATCTCTGAGCTATTTATGCTGAATACGTTCACATCAGGTCTGACCGTCTCCTCTCAGGATGAATAGATCGATTCTTACCACCTCTTTATTCCCTCGAGAGCTGAGCACAGGAGATGCAGCATGTAGGATGTTCTTACTGGTGCAGAGCCCCAGCACCTTATGAGGGTCTTCAGGTTTTTAGTCATATTTATTACAAAGATTATGTATTTTAATATAATATTAATTGTTTCCTCAATGTCACACAGACAGAAATTATTATCTATCAGATGTTCAGCAGCTGCAGATCCGTCCAGATTGTAATAACTAGACACACACTAAACCAACTGTGAGAGATGAACATTACAAGTTCCATGCACCAAGACTGAACCATATCTCCGACTTTTACAATTTATTATGGGTTTTAATTCTATCCCTGATCTCCTTTCTTGGCAGTACTGGGTAAGAGTCTGTCCACGGAAACATTATGAATATAGAAACTACATTCAAAATAGAAATAACAATCAAACATTAAAAATATTGTTAAAGCCATACTGAAATATGCAAATTATGTGTGTGGCCATAAAAGCAGCTCACGCCGGGTATATCTATTGTGATGTCACTACTATTAATGATGGTAAATCTATAATTGAAATATGCAAATTATGGGTGAGGTCATAAAAGCATCTATTGTGATGTCATAGAGCTTGGGTATATGCAATGATGCTGGTCACAGAGCTGTCACTCAGTTGGATGTGACCGGTAAGTTCTCTATCATTTCTCTATCTGTACCTGACTCTGATCGATCCATTATATTAGGAACATTGAATCCATGTTTTCAAGATATGGTTTATTAGAGGTTGTAATATCTTTTTTTGTTTCATTATACAATTGAATTGCTTAAATATCATAGAAAGAACACAGGCTGTAAGAAATGGCAGCCTACATTCAGCCGATAATAGATTTGCAGGGTAACAGCACATCATTTTGGTTCCCTGCAGCCCTGAGAACTTATTTTGTCTCTCGATTGTAAAGGAGAAATTACAGGATGGTGATATTAGGGGACTGTTATGTAGTAAGTCCTTATATTAGTGTAAATTCCCTAAAAATAATTCCATAAATTAACACATTAACACAATGTAATAACATTCAGAATTTTGATCAAGTAATATAAAAAAAACATGTAAAAGCCATTGAAAATGCCATATTAAGATCTGTAAGTTATAACGAGTGTAGTTAGGTAATCCACCTACACTATATGGCCAATAGTATTTGGACACCTCTCCTAATTATTGAGCCAAGAATCAGCTGGATGGGTGTAAAACACGTCGCCGTTGAATTTTGGAGCATGGGAAACATGTTCTGTTGAGTAATAAATCACGGTTCACTATCTGGCCATCTAATGGACGAATTTGCGTTTTGTGCCTGCCCGGAGAATGCTACCTACTGGACTGTATAGTGCCTATTATAAAATGGAGTGAAGTTTGTATAATGGTCTGGATTGTTTGTAAGGGGTTGGATTAAATCCCCATTTTTCCAGTAGGGGTTAATAAGACTATTTAAACAATTGTATGCTTCCAACTTTGTGGTAATAGTTTGGGTAAGACCCTTTCCTGTCCTAGTATGACTGTGCCCCTGTGCACAAAGAGGCTCCCTAAAGACATGGTTTGACAAGTTCGATGTGGAGGAACTTGCGTATCTGCACAGAACCCGGACCTCAATCCCAACAAAACCTTTGGAGTGAATTGGAAAGGCAATTGCGAGCCAGACCTTTTTGCCCAACATCAGTGTCTCAACCATTGGTGTCCATATACTTTTGGCCATATACTGTAGTGTACCGAGTGTATATCTATTGTGATGTCACCGAGCTTAGGTATAAAGTATAGTGCTGGCCAGAGGGCTGTCATTTATCAGGTGGATGTGAACGGTACGGTAAGTACTTTATCATTGCTACGTCTCTAGAAGAGTCTCATCTATCAGTCTCTTTATGAATATTGGATTCTTACATGTAATTCTAGTGTTTGTCGTGTTATTTGTGTTTTTTATTTGGCATACTTGTACACTAGGAAATTGCTTAAATAGCAATATTGTGGCCTGTCACATCTGCTCCATAGACAGAATGCAGATTGCAGACAGAAATTGGTGTCTGTATTCTGCTGGTAGATTCATAAAGCAACCACAAAGCAAAGAATGTGAATCTCTGGGAACTTATTATCACACCCTCCAGTTTATAACACCAGTAATTCTCATAATAAATGTTTATAAGGGAATTCGTATTTATGAAATTTAGGTTTTCTGTCTGTAGACTATACTATTTATATATCAGGTCAATCCTGAATATTAGCTGGTATGGCTATGCAACCAACCTACATCAGGTGCTGCTATTGTGATGTCTTGAGATGAGTCTAGATAGCCGTGTTTCTTACTGCGTCTATGGTAGTATTGGTTTTATTACAAGATTTAAACTATTTGATGTTTGAATCATGTACATAAATAAATGATTATAAGGAGTATTGCTTTTTTTTTATTTTTTCTTTTTTTTAGTAATAAAATATTAGTAAGTCCAGGAATAAACAGCCTAATAGCATTTGTCAGACTAAATTGTAGAAGGATAGTGCTAATCCCCTGGAAACGTGTCCTTATTAACAATTGAAATTAATAATTATGTATATAATCATAATAATAATAATAATAACAATAAAAAAGATAACAATAAAAAGTATTTATTACTAACTCCAATTACTTAGGTTCTAAATTCTGGTTATCAATTAATATTAAAAAAAATTCAACCCTTTAAAATGCCATATGGTCAATTTAACAACCAATACATTGTTTCAGCTTCCAAACCTAATACAATGTTATCAACAGGGGCTCCCAGGTCATGTGATCCTCTGACACTTATGATTGACAATATTCTGTTATAGGAATACCCTATTTAATAACTAATTTTTCCAGCTAGTTTCATCACAAGTAACGACTCCCTTATAGTTTTCTGGTCTTTCTAGGTCTTGCTGTTGGATTGACACTGTGTTACTTACTGTGTTGCTTATACGGTTAGCGATTTGTCCTATTTTCGGAGAACTAGAGGCGATTAGTCAAATTCTATCTTGACTGTCTCCTGGTTTTCTACCAAGGACATTGGTGCAGTTTTGCACCCGGGCATTAAACAACCATGCCCTTTTGGAAAAAATCTAAGAAATATCACGTCTCCCAAATTCCTGATGAAGGAAATCTGATGGGAGACATACCAACTATGGAGGAGCCTAACATCTCGCTCCAGAAGTTTTCTGTCATCAAAGATATGGCAGATGAAAAATCCAGCGATCTTAGTCACAGCAAATATTGTGACATTACGTCAAAGAACACCAAGAAGAGCGCATTCAGCCTGCTGACCCGCCTGCGCTCCAAAAATATCCGTAAAAGGTATGTAACTAATAATTCTCATACATTGCTCAGATATCCAGAGCTGTGGTATAACAGTCACTAGATCTTTAATTCTCCCCATATCTTCACAGAAACGTTGGCAGCAGCGCTGTGATCGGCGCTAGAGAACTGGATCGCTATTTCCCAGATAGACGGTTGAGACTATATGTTGCCACCTGGAATATGGAGGGAAAGGTGAGAAGTAATGTACAATATTTATTGTGACCCATCAGTGTGCCCGAGCTCAAGTTGGATGAAATGGGCCAGTAACCATGTCTCTTTAGTTTGTAGTTGAATATCACATAGACAGGTTATATTCTACCCTATGTCAGTTGAGTTGGCGCTCTTTGTATACAATATTAATGTTTGTATATTTTGAACAGGATTACCCGCAAAATGTGGAGGATCTGCTGTTACCATCAGATGATACGAAAGACATTTATGTTATTGGCGTTCAGGAAGGATGTCCAAACAGGTAAGTCTTCTCAGGTTGTCTTACACCAGCCTATGACTGCAGATGGACAGCAGGGCGGCTGATACAAATTCTCTCTCAATGCTCTACTTATTGTATTATCACTCCTTAATTTTCAAAATGTATCCCCAGAGGTTATTATTATATGGAGTGTTGATACAGATGAGTTGAGTATCTTAATCTTGTGTCATTTATTAATATGTAAATCTGAAATTGTGTCTTCTTGTAGACGGGAATGGGAGATAAAATTACAGGAGACCCTTGGACCACACTATGTATTATATCACTCCTCCGGGCTCGGAGTCCTGTATCTCACCATCTTTGTTCGACGGGAACTAATCTGGTTCTGCTCAGGTAAGATTCACATTCCTACGTCTACATAAGAAGTCTTGAATGTAGTCATTAGCTGGAACATCTTATTTAGTTATTAGACTTAGATGCCTAAGAGCTTGGCTCTCAGATTCTTGACTTCTGAGTATTGGAGATCTAAAAGTTCACACCACAGTTACAAAGTATGAAATTATGTTCTAGTAATATTTCCATAGTTTAATTGGAAATAATTGCTATTCCATTGTTGCATGTAGTACTCTTAACCACTGACCCGTCTTTTTGTGTTTAATTTCTTATACAGAGGTAGAGCACACCCATGTAACAACCAGGCTATTCCACCATGTGAAAACTAAAGGAGCCTTGGGTGTTGCCTTCACCGTCTTTGGAACATCTTTCCTTTTTATTAATTCACATCTGAGATGTAAGTATTTACAATATTAATATATGACCATGTACAGTTTTACTTTGTATAAAATTGCTGCTATTTGATAATTAACTGAAATATATGGGATGATATCAAGAGATCTGTACTTATGTTTTGGTAAAAATAAAAGGTTTGTTCCAGTTTGATCAAACTTTTTCTAATCTATCAATCTCATTCTATGTTGTGAGTGGCCAGTAATACAGATACACGCAGGTAGAATTAGTGCAGGAGGGGGTGGCGGCGGCTGGTTTCAGTTGCGCCGCCTCCCCCTCTGAGAGGCAGCAGGGCGGACGGTGCGGCCGTATAATCCCTCACACCCACCCCTCCTCTCCATTAGCGGCAGTGGCGCGCTGCAATGTGTTTTTTTGAAAATAATATGCGATTCGTGCCGCCCATATGATCATCCGCCACTGCTAATATGTATTTTTTTGTTGGCAGTTGGGGCAGTCAACAAGAGGATCCAGGACTATAAAACCATCACTGAGGGTCTCCGTCTGCCTCAAATTATTCCGGAAAGAATCAACTCCAATGCCTGTGAGTATTACTTATGTGGTTGAACCTATGGATCCTTTTATCTCTCTATTTGTCTCCGTTGAGTCTAATGCAGTCATGTGCTATAATTTTTAAAAAAATTTTTATTCTACAGTGGACGTCACCAGCCGCTTTGATCGGGTGTTTTGGTTTGGAGACCTCAATTTTCAACTTAAAGAGGACAGAAAAAATGTGGAATCTCTTCTGCAGAAGATCGAAGGAAAAGATATGTCCAGTCTCCTCAAACACGACCATCTGAATGAAGCCAAGAACAATGGTATATTTACTAGTAGACAGATCTCTATCACTCCTCAACCTTCATTAAAGGGGTTCTCCACCTTCTGACAACTGATCACCTATCCACCGGATAGGTCATCAGTATATCATCGGTGCGGGTCCGACACCTGGACGCTGCACCGTTAAGCTGCTCCAGTGGCCTGCGGGCACCGGATGTTATGCCACACAATGCTATGTACGGAGCCGGTAGCAGTTGGCTCCTTACATAGCATAGCTGCCATGATGCATAACTGCAGGTCTGCCTCCTATTCACTTGAATAGGAGCAGAGTTGCAGTACTGCAGCTCGGCTGCAATTCCGTGGCCGGCGCCAACTGCATCCGGCATGTACGTCCGGTGCTCAAAGGCACCGGACCAGCTGATTAGTGCAGGGTCCGGGTGTCGGACCACCACAGATCATGTACTGATGACCTATCTGGTGAGTATGTCATTAGTTGTTAGAAGTTGGAAAACCCCTTTAATACCACAACCACTTCCACAGATTAATACAAATCACTGACATGATGGTTGATATGTTCCCCAAATTCTTATATAGTGCTAAAATTATCAATTGCTCCTTTTTTTTTTTAATACTGACTACTTTTTTTTCTTTCAACTTAAGGGTCCATATTTCTAGGGTTCAAGGAGCACACCATTGATTTCCTTCCTACATATAAGTTTGACATTGGCACAGACACCTATGATACATCAGCAAAGCAGAGAATTCCATCATATACGGTAAGATATCTTATTTCCAGGTCTACAGAGCTTGAGAGACAATAGAATCCATGGGCCAGAGCACCCATTATATAATGAATCCCCTCCCCCAATGTAATGAATTGTTATTTTTATAGCTGGAAGAGTAATTTCTTATGAACAAAGCTTTCAGTTAATTTTACTTTTATGTAGTGAGTTTGTCATCACAGTTTCCCAGTGTAATATGTCGTTGCCCAGCATGGGTCAAGGATACTTATTTAGTGAAATCTGTGTGACCAAGTCAAACCTAAAATGCAATAAAGTCTCAATATTTTGCAATATAAATAAAGTAGGCCCAACATTTAGGTCTGTGTTGTTTTGCAGTTTAATAATCTATTATAATATGATTTCACTAATGATATTTGTTATTTTCATGACCTCTACAGGACAGGGTGTTGTTTAAAAGCCAATGTGAGGGAGATGTGCGAGTCCTGAGATACGACTCTTGCCCTGTTTTGAAGACCTCAGACCACCGACCTGTTTTTGGCATCTTTGAAGTAAAGATCAGGCCCGGTTCAGATGAGTAAGTCATGTTTTCCTCCATGTTGTTGGTATGATACTTTCAGTAGCCGTCATTACTACATGGTCCTTATAGCCAGAGCTCACACTTTGGAGCAGGTGGCTGTACACCTTGGTGACAGTACTGGAGGATTATAGGATGTGAAACTAAGCAAAGTGTGGTTACCTGCTAACATTATCATATGTCTTACATAAATATATTTCTCATTCCAGCATCCCCTTGGCTGGTGGACGCTTTGATCGTAAAATCTATGTAACGGGCATTAGGAGGAAAGGACAAAAAAAGTAGCTGCATCTGTTCATGTCCTTACAGGTAAGAGCTTTGTAGTTGTCTATTATGTTTGCGGTGAAAATGTTCTTCCATCTCTTAGGTTTTCCTCTGTATCTGTAATTTATTTTATCAACTAATTTAACTAAAGTGTAAATAAGTATTTTCAATCTTAAAATTCCAACTCCTTGTATTTAGACACGTTTTCATTTCTGAATGAAGGTTGTGGGCTTTGGGGAACAACTTCCCCAACTGTAAGCATGTATGTAGTATAGTACAATGAGTTTCCTAAAGGAACCGGTCATCTGAATGGATGGAACAACTGGATTTTATGATGCATTAGCTTCTAAGCAAAAATGATGGATACAAGAAACATTGCTATTGATGGAAGACATTACTTGGCATCTTGCAGGACTCCTAAGGAACAGTTACAATCTCCGGGGCATAAAACATCGGAATATTAGAAAGTTCCGGTAACATGCTGAAGAGCACAGCTCTAGTATTCGGCACACAGACAAATATGATTCAAAACTTCTTTCGTTTTATTTGTATTGTATTCAAATGCCATGGGCGGAGTGCAACGTTTCGGTCCTAGAAGACCTTCGTCAGGCACTGGAACCCTGTTGGCGTGGATGTATCCTGCTGATGAGCACTGCTGTTCATATCGCGGCTTACCGCTCGTTTTTGGCGCGGTAAGCCGCGATATGAACAGCAGTGCTCATCAGCAGGATACATCCACGCCAAGAGGGTTCCAGTGCCTGACGAAGGTCTTCTAGGACCGAAACGTTGCACTCCGCCCATGGCATTTGAATACAATACAAATAAAACAAAAGAAGTTTTGAATCATATTTGTCTGTGTGCCGAATACTTCTCTACATACGATTGGGTTGGGACCCTATTCGTGCACCTCCTATAGGTCTTGTGCACTCTGAACCAATACCGAGCACAGCTCTAGGTCAGACCCACTGCTTGCATCAACCATCTTCAAGGTTTGTAGTGTGACGCCAAGGATCAATTAAGAAATTTATTTACCTCAAATCACCTTAAAAAGTCTTCTAGATTTTGTGTCTGCTAAGAAACACACATTATAGAACATTAATAGCAAATATTTGTCTTGCAGCATAAACATCAATTCCGCAGTACATCTGGCGAGAATAGCGCTCCCTGTCACCGGAGGAGCCACCATCAATGCTGATAGAAAGGTAAGTTCCTCTGGATGTGTCCCCTCTCTATATTTATCAAGCAGCCTGAATGATCAATATTTAATAGGGTTGTGTGCTTCTCCCCCCAGAACAAGTCAGCAGATATCAACAGAACATCAACACCAATAACAACCAAGGGCAGAATCCGCCATCTTACAAGAATTCCAATGGCGAGACTTAACATTTCTACAACATCTATCACAGAAGAGACATCAATGTGGTCACCAGGGCATCAATATCACCCAGAAGACCAGGTTCAGAACAGGACAATATGTCATCTCTACTTGTGTCTGTGGAATCCAGATTTTCCACCCCTTACTGATACTACAGTATATACTGTGACATATACCGTAGTTTTTGCTGGATCTTGTATTACCATCATCTTTACCATTATATATTTTGATCCACAAAAACCTTAAATAAATCATTAACATCAATCCATAAGTGTGACTGGTAATTGTTATGTGCGCGGCTGCAACTTACTACAGTGTATACAATTCACCTAACCGACCCTTCACAGCGCTATTTGTGTGACATCGCGTTTAATCCAGTGGTAGGTGACAGGACATTGTATCATATGTGCACAATACAGAGTGTATGGAACGTGCCGCCATATGTACTGGATTATATACTTTAGGACAAAGAGTGCTAGGAGATGTAAAACATTGATATATTTGATAGTTGCTTAACCACTTAAGGACGCAGCCTAGTTCGGGACTTAGGGCTCAGAGCCCATTTTTCAAATCTGACATATTTAACTTTATGTGGTAATAATGTCGAAATGCTTAAACCTATCCAAGCGATTCTGAGAATGTTTTCTCGTGAGACATTGGGCTTTATGTTAGCTGTAAAATGTTGTTGATATGTTCAGTGTTTATTAATGAAAAATTGCAAAATTTAGAGAAAATGTAGAAAAAATAGAATTTTTCTAAAGTAAAAAATGCATCTGCTTGTAAAACAGATGGTTATACCAACCAAAATATTTACTAGTTCACATTTCCCATAATTCTACTTTAGATTGGCATGATTTTTTGAACATAAACAGCAATTTCTCATATTTTTAAGAAAATTTCAAAAGCCTTTTTTTTAAGGTACCTGTTCAGTTCTGAAGTGGCTATGAGGCACCTATGTATTAGAAACACCCACAAAACTTCCCGTTTTAAAAACTAGACCCCTCAAAGTATTCAAAACAGCATTTAGAAAGTTTTTTTTAACCCTTTAGGCATTTCACAGGAATTAAAGCAAAGTGGAGGTGAAATTTGCAAATTTCATTTTTCTTGCTGAATTTAATTTTATTCTATTTTTTTCTGTAACACAGAAGGTTTTACCAGAGAAACACTACTAAATATGTATTTTACAGATTCTGCCGTTTTTAGAAATGTCCCACATGTGGCTCTAGTGTGCTCTTGGACTAAAACACAAGCCCCAGAAGCAAAGAAGCACCTAGTGCATTTTGGGGCCTCATTTTTATTAGAATATATTTTAGGCAGCATGCCAGGTTTGAAGAGGTGTTTAGGTGCCAAAAAAGTAGGAATCCCTCAAAAGTGACCCCATTTTGGAAACTGCACCCCTCAAGGAATTCATTTATGGTTGTTGTTACCATTTTGACCCCACAGTTTTTTCACAGAGCGTCTTTGAATTGGGCTGTGAAATTAAAAAGATGAAATGTTTTCCAATAAGATGTCATTTTTGATCAAAATTTCTTATTTTCGCATGGAAAATGCCCCATTTTGTTGCCCAATTTGTCCTGAGTGCGGTAATATCCCATTTGTGGTGATAAACTGCCGTTTGGGCTCATGGGAGGTCTCAGAAGGAAAGAAGCGCTATGTGTTCTTTGGAGTCCAGATTTTGCTGGATTGGTTTTCGGGTGCCATGTCGAATTTGCAGAGCCCCAGAGGTATCAAAGCAATGGAAACCCACCAGAAGTGACCCCATTTTGGAAACTAAACCCCTCAAGGAATTCATTTATGGGTGTTGTGACCATTTAGACCCCACAGTTTATTCTCAGAATTTATTTGAAATGGGCTGTGAATTAAAAAAAATGTGTGATAAACTGGGCCCATGGGAGGGCTAAGAAGGAAAGGACCACCATTTGGCCTACTGGGGATTTTCTGGTACTAAGTCATGTATGCAGAAGCCCCTGAGGTACCAGTACAGTTGAAACCCCCGAGAAGTGACCCCGTTTTAAAAACTACACCCCTTAAGGCATTCATCTAGAGGTGTAGTGAGCATTTTGACCCCACAGGTATTGTTTAAAAGATAATGCGCAGCAGATAGTGCAGAGTGAGATTTGCAATTTTCTATACATATATGCCATTTCAGTGTCCGATATATTGTGCCCAGCATGCGCCACCGGAGACATACATCCCATAAACTGTAATGTGGGTTCTCACGGGTACAGCAATACCCTACATGTGGATGTTAACAGCTGCCTGGGCAGACAGCAGGGCCCAGAGTGTAAAGATGAGGGGGATAAGCTGTGCGGAGTGCATCATGGTAAGTAAAACTGGGGTAGATTGAAAATCAAGGGATGTATGATACATTTTAAAACACTTTCATACAAAGCCCTGGTTTTTCGGGACACGTGTCATATTGATATATTGTGTCTTACCCTATCCCCCTCTTATAGCATACTTTGCACTTCTTTTGACTTTTTCCCTTCTTGCCAGTTTGGGGAACTCCTCCTGGAAAGTATTGCCCTGGTACGATGCGTGTTGCCTTGCTTCCAGAAGTACTTGGTGCCCCCCTTCATGGTCCCTAAAGATTAGGTTCTTGATAACCACCTCTTGAAATTCCAGGAAAGTTCCCATCTGGCCTTTACATCGATGTAGTAGGTACGCATTAAACAATGCAATCTGAATGATGTGCACGGCCAGCTTCTTATACCACACCGCATGGCGCTGTAGGGCTTCAGGACTTGATCTGACAAGTCCACCCCTCCCATGCACCTATTGTAGTCCAGGATGCAGTCTGGTTTGGGGTTCTCTGTACTGGTACCTCGTACAGGTACATGGGCACTGGTATGGCCATGTATTGTTGTCAATACAACGACATCTCTCTTGTCCTTGTACTTAACACACAATATGTTGCTGCTAGAATGTGCCCTGCTTCCACCCCTTCTTGTTTGCCCAAGCAGTGTCTTAGGGAGGTGTAATGTCAGGATAGGGAGACAGACAGGTGAGCCCTAATCTATCCGCCACTCAGACCCTGCCTACTTTCACAGCCCGTCCTAGGCGACGGTGTACAAATGGGCGACGGTCCATATGCTCAATATGTGCACGACAGACAAACAAGACAAGGGTACACAAAAGCAAAGGGAAGTGGGGCAGTTGTCCACGGCAAAACCGTGAGCAACAGAGTAGTGGATGAGCCGAGTCAAACCAGGAGTGTACGTGTTAACAAATGCAGAGCAGGAGAATAGTCAGTCAAGCCAGGGTCAATATGAAGCAGAGGTCAATGGTAACAGCAGAAACAGCAGAGCCAGGAAACAAGAGAATCACAGGCAAAGGACAAGCATCAAATGAAGTTATAAGTAGACCAAGGGCGGGAGCTAGAACCGTCTGGCCAGGCTGCGATAGGCTCTCCCACTCCTCAGCCTACCAGCCTGAGTGGTAGCAGATCGAGTCACTCTAGCAGACCTAGACACAGATGCAGGCTTATTAACCACGGGCATTGACACAGAAGCTGTGTCAGGCAAATCCTTCACAGGAGGCCTCTCCGATTTCTTCTAGCAGTGCCGCATGCCACAGTACTTCTGGAAGCGAGGCACTTGAAGAGTAGGACGCTGGTATAAAAATTATCCAGTTAGAGGTGGTAAACCTGGTCCAGCAGTGGGTGCACCAAATCCCACCCAATTTTTGCGTTAACTCCCAGTAAGGGGGGGCATTCTAAGGGCTGAATACTGCTGTCCTTGTAAGTATACCCTGATGCACTCTCGCACAACTTATACATCTTCACGCCATACCTTGCCCTCTTACACGGCAGGTACTGGTGGAATTGAAGCCTCCCTTTAAAATGGACCAGGGACTCATCAATAGAAATACAATTCTCGGGGGTGTATGCTTTGGAAAACCGGGCACTAAAATGGTCTAATAGGGGTCTCCGTTTATACAAACGGTCAAAACTGGGGTCATCTCGGGGTGGGCGCTGCTCATTATCAGTATAATGTAAGAAGCGAAGTATTGCCTCATAACGCATCCTGGACACGGCCATACAGTACATTGGGGTGTGGTATAAGAAAAAGCCTCTTTTTTTTTTTTTTTAAGTTACCAGTTTAGTTCTGAAGTGGCTTTGGGGGGGCCTATATATTAGAAACCCCTATAAAACACCCCATTTTAGAAACTAGGCCCCTCAAAATATTCAAAACAGCATTCAGAAAGTTTATTAACCTTTTAGGTGTTTCACAAGAATTTAAAGCAAAGTAGAGGTGAAATTTACATATTTCAGTTTTTTTGTAAGAAAATTGTTTTTATTCCTTTTTTTTCTTTAAAACAGAAGGTTTTACCCCGAGAAACATTACTCAATACCTATTGCCCAGATTCTCCAGTTTTGAGAAATATCACAGATGTGGTCCTAGTGTGGTAATGGACTGAAGCACCGGCCTCCGAAGCAAAGAACCACCTAGAGGATTATGAGGCCTCCTTTTTATTAGGCACCATGTCCAGTTTGAAGAGGTCTTGTGGTGCCAAAACAGTGGAAACCCCCCAAAAGTGACACTATTTTGGAAACTAGACCCCTTGAGGAATTCATTGTAGTTTTCATGGGGTGCATGTGACTTTTTGATCAGTTTTTGCTCTATTTTTTTTTTTTTTTTTTTAAAACAATCCAATTTTATTGATACGAACACAGAAATGAAATAACACATTAACATTCACATTACAATTTTCCAACATCGTATACAATAGTGACAGCATATCAGGAAATCCCCAACTTCCCCCCTTTCCCCCCTTTCCCCCCTCCCCGCACAGCCCCCCACTATATCTCC
Source organism: Rhinoderma darwinii (assembly GCF_050947455.1). Taxonomy (NCBI): domain Eukaryota; kingdom Metazoa; phylum Chordata; class Amphibia; order Anura; family Rhinodermatidae; genus Rhinoderma; species Rhinoderma darwinii. Next base: position 89,990 of record NW_027461699.1, read on the forward strand.
GCCGTTTGTTTCTAGTACCATTCCTGGTCAGAGCACATGTCTCTTATCAAGTTTCCCCACCACCCCTTCTTTACTCCAGACTCTATCACCTCCAGTTCCTCAGACGACTCTCGCCCTTAGTCTGCTCAGTTCAGGTGTCAGCACCTCAGGACAGGCCATCCATCTGCTCCATTGTTTCTCAAATTTTTTTTCCGTGCCCCTTTTAGAAAATATCTTATGCTCCATCAGGATATTATAGTTCAACATTCCTACAATTTCCCTCATCCTTGGTGGCTCCGCGTCCAGCCAGTGTTTAGCAATGCATTTCCTCGTTTGATATAATATCTTGGCAATTGCCAGGCTTGCCATTCTGTCACTCTCCAATTCTCCCACCGCTCCCAACAACATAACTTTAGGGTCTGCCGCCAATTCCCAACCATACACCTGCTTTATCAGGTCCAATATTTCCCCCCATAGGGTCCTCAGGGCCTCACATGACCAAAACATATGCAATATGTCCGCCTTCTCCTCCGTGCACCTACGACATTTAGCATCCGCTCTAATACCCATCTGTTTTAATACCCACGGGGTGCGGTACACTCTGTGTATCAGGAAGAGTTGTGATCTCCTCTGCGCCAGACTGAGCGATAAGTGACATGTGGACGCTAATATCTCCCACTCCTCCTCGGTCAATGGACCGACATCCTGTTCCCATTTCGCTTTTACCAGCACCATTGGGTTTCCCAAGTGTTTGGACAGTAAGCTCCTGTACGCCATTGAGATCAGGCCTTTGGTCGTGTCAGCCCGTCCCACATACTCTAGGACCCCAAGAGCACAGACCGTCAGGTCCACCACATGCGCCTGCGCCTGTAGGGCATGATGGATCTGCAAATATTGGTAAAACATATTGTGCTCCAGTGGAAATAGGTCTTTCAACTGCTGAAATGATCTCAGCCCGTTATCATCATACAGGTGTTGTAATCGCCTAACCCCTGCCGATTCCCATTTTTGCATGCCCTCTAATTGGTATAATTCCCACAAGACCGGATTATGCCATAGGGGAGTATATTTGGTACACATTCCCACTCCCAGGATCTGTTTGCACTGCCACCATATTTTATGTATCAGGAGTAACGTTGGTTTAGCACTCGCCAATCTCTTAAAGGTATGCGCTTCCAGACCCTCTAGTGGGTTGAGTCCTCCCCCCAAATATGACAATAAACGTGCACTGGAGCCCCAGGTCTCTGTGTCCTCCCACCCCTTAAATTGTTGGCTCTGGGCAGCCAGGTAATATATCCAGGCATTTGGCAGCGCTACCCCCCCCCCCTTCGTCTTTAGGCAATTGCAATTTCTCCAATTTAATCCTTGGAACCCATTTTTTCCAGACCAGATCCCGAAAGAGATTGTGCAATCGTCTGAACCAGTGCTTAGGTATCCATACTGGGGAGTTATGAAGAATATATAAAACTTGAGGCATAAGGATCATCTTGATTAGATTAGTCCTCCGCAGAGCAGAGAGCGGGAGCCTGTTCCAGGCATCCACCTTATGTTTCACCTTGAGCAGCAGTGGTGAAACATTCAAAGACATATAGTCTTGGACCCTAGCCGTCACCTTAACACCTAGGTACGTAAATTCAGAGACTATCGGAATCCGGGGTCCCACTCCAGTATCTACCATATTCACCGTGTCAAGTGGCATCAGAGCAGACTTGGTCCAGTTAATATTTAATCCTGAGAACTCCCCAAACCTTGTGATCGTATCCATTATTACCTTCAGTGTATTCTCAGTGTCCGTCATATATATTAAAATATCGTCTGCATATAGTGAAATTTTTTCCTCCATTTCCCCATATTGCAAGCCTCTTATATGCTCCTCCTGTCTTATGAGGCACGCCAGTGGCTCTACCGCCAAGGCGAATAGCAATGGTGACAGTGGGCACCCCTGGCGCGTACCCCGGGCCAGTGAAAATTTCTCGGACATTGCACTATTCACCCGTATGCGGGCTGTAGGGGCCACATACAACAACTGTACCCACTTCACGAAGTTAGGGCCGAATCCCATCTTTTCTATTACTCGCCATAGGTACCCCCATTCTACGCAGTCAAACGCTTTTGCGGCGTCTAACGTTAGCACCGCCCTTCCTCCTTGATCATCCGGTGTCGCCTGAAGTTTTAAAAACAGCCGCCTGAGGTTGACAGCCGTCGATTTGGAGGGCATGAACCCCGATTGGTCTTCATGCACAACATGCTTTACCACCCTGTTCAGCCGCAGCACCAATATCTTTGCCAAAATCTTGACATCCGATGTCAACAAGGATATTGGTCTGTAGGACTCCGGTAATTGACTGTCTTTCCCCTCTTTTGGGAGAACCACTATCGTAGCCTCATATAGGGAGTCTGGTATTTTACCTCTGTCAAAACTATCCTGCAAAGTACTCAAGTATTCTGGCGCTAGTTCCGTCCCATATTCCTTATAGATTTCCCCCGGTAACCCATCTGGACCCGGAGCTTTCTCATTTGCCATATCCCTTATCGCCTGTTCCAACTCCTCCAGTGAAATAGGTGCCTCCAAGCTTTCACAGTCCTCCCGGCCCAAGGTAGGCAAATTAATGTTTCCCAGGTACTCGTCCAATTGCTGTGTGTCGTAATGCACTTTGGATGTATATAGGTCAGTATAAAACCGCTGAAATATTTGCAAGATTTGCCACGTGTGTGTGTCTCCACCCTCCCCCCCTCCCCCCTAAGGCCATGAATGAAATTATTACTCCCATGCGGCTTTGCCATCCTAGCGAGTATTCTCCCCGCCGTTTCCCCTTCTTCATAATATTTCTGTTTAAGGAATAATCGTTTATTATCCACCATTGTTAGTTAGTTTAACAACGTCTGTGCCTCCACCCAATGTCTAAGTGTCTCCTCGGACCCCTCTTCTACATGTCTCCCTTCTGTTTCTGTCACCCGAACCTCTAAACTTTCTCCCAATTGCCTAGATTTAGTTTTAATTCGTTTAATATGTTGAATGAATACTCCCCTCAACCATGCTTTCATGGCATCCCATAACACCCCTCGCAGCACTGACTCAGTATTAAAATTTAAATATTCTTTAACCAGGTTCCGTATTTCCCCGCCATCCATCAATCTTAGCCAAAACGCATTCAGCTTCCAATTCCCGGGGTTCCTGGTATGCCTTACACCCACTTCCATCGTCACCGCCATCGGAGAGTGGTCTGACAACGCCCTCTGTAGGTATTCAATTTGCGCTATGTACGGCACTGCTGAAGCTGAGCATGCTACCAAGTCTATTCGCGAAAGTGACTGAAATGTGGATGATGCACACGAGTACTGCCTCACCCCTGGAAGTTTATCTCTCGGAATATCCCGCAGACCCAATTCCTCATTTAATCTTCCAAAGGCAGTCAGGTCTCCTCTTTGCCCCCCTCCTCCCCTATGAAACCTATCCAACCCTTCAGACATCACTGCATTAAAATCCCCCATTACGATTAGCGGTACCTCAGGCCACCTAGAGAGTTTCTCCGTAACTCGTTTCAGTACAGTGCTAGAATAAGGCGGAGGGATATACAGCACTACTAGAATACAGTTTTTGTTCTATTTTTAAGAGGCGTGGTGACTAAAAAGCAGCAATTCTTCTATTGTTTTTTATTCTATTTTTTTTACAGCGTTTACCGTGCGCTATAAACAACATATTCACTTTATTCAGCATGGCGATACGATTACGGCGATACCAAATGTTTATAGTTTTTTTTTATGTCTTATGGTGTTTGCACAATAAAATAATTTTTATTAAAAATCATTTATGTTGCCTTATTCTAGGAGCCATACAGTTTTTGTCTTTTTTTCCATCAGGAAAGCCGTGTGAGGACTTGTTTTTGCGTAACGAACGGTAGTTTCGATCAGTACCATTTTTAGGTACATGCGACTTTTTGATCTCTTTTTTTTCCATTTTTTGAGAAGTGAAGTGACCAAAAAACTGTGATTCTGGTATGGTTTATTATTATTTTCTTTTACGGCGTTCACCGCGCGGGATAAATAACGAAATACTTTTGTAGTTCAGGCCGTTACGGATGCGGCGATATCAATTATGTATAGTTTATTTGTTTATTTATTTATTTTTATTAATAATAAAAGACTGATAAGGGAAATGGGGGATTTTTACTTTTGTTACTTTTAAAACTTTTATTTTCTTATTTTTACACAACTTTTTTTTAACTTTTTTTAACTTTATTACTTTGTCCCACTAGTGTACTTGAGGGCAGGAGGCCCTGATCCCTATTCTAATACACTGCACTATATGCGTAGTTCAGTGTATTACAGCTGTCAGCTACTCACTGACAGCAAGGATTCCATAAATGGCACAGCTGGATGCCATTGTTAGGCGTCCGGTTGCTATAGCCACCATCGCCGGCCGCTATCGTGTAGCGGGCCGATGATGGCAGCTTAACCCCTAAGAAGCCGCTATCGCTATTGCAAGCGGCTTCCAAGGGGCTAATCAGCGGGGACACAGCGATCAGTCTCCGCAGAAGGAGCTGCGGCGACTGCTGTACGAGTTAGCAGCTGTTACAGCTCCTGTATGTGTCGGGAAGATGGCCGAAATGGCCGTTCCTCCCGCGACATACTATTCCAGCGCTGAGCGCGAACGATGCACTTAGCACGAAGGAATAGTACGTCGCTGAGCGCGAAGGGGTTAAGCATCCGTTTCCTAAAATGTAATATTAGACTCCCTTTACAAGCGGAGACAATACGATTAAGCAAATATTTTCTTTACGTTTCCCAGTATATAATATGGTACAATAAATGGTGCCGTGAAAAAGTACAACTTGTACTTCAAAAAACAATCCCTCATACGTTTTTTTTGGACCAAAAAATAAAAACTTATGGCTTCTGGAAGTTGGGGAGGAAAGAGCGAAAATGAAAAACCAAAAATAACTGTAAAAGTCAGGGGTTAAATATGAGGTTATAGGTAACATAAGTAATAATTCATGGCGTGATATATTTAGTAAAGTCCAGTTCATCTCATTCCACTATTGGACAGGAATAGTTGGTACACTGAAACTTGTAGAATTTCTAATTCTCTTGATGTAGGGATATGAATCTTGGACAATATGGGTGTAAGTATTAAAGGGGTTCTCTGCAAATAAACCTTGATCACTGTAAAATAAAAAATGTTATACAACTTTATAATATCCTTTGTGCTAAAATTTCTGTTTTAACCTTTGCTGTAATGGGATGAAAACACGGAGTGAAAACCCAAAGAAGCCAAATACTTCTCATGGATAGTAATATGCTACAATTGTATCCAGCCTAAGCAATAATCTGTAAACTAAACAGCATGAACTCTAAGGCCTCATGCACACGAATGTAATGGCTTTTATTCTACTCAAATACGGATCCCTAGTCATCCAAAGTCATCTGCGACTCATTCGCATATAGGCACGCTGTCCACAAATACGTACCGTCATGCATCCTTAGTTCAGGTCTAATACACTGCACTATGTATGTAGTGTAGTGCAGTGTATTAGAATAGCGATCAGGCTTTCAAGTCCCCTAGTAGAAAAAAATATTTGAAAAAGTTATTAAAAATGTTGAATAAAAAAAAATTGTTTCAAGTTACATAAACAAAAAAACGCCTTTTTTCCCATAATAAAAGTTTTATTATAGGGAAAAATTTAAAACATTAAAAAAGTACACGTATTTGGTATCGCCGCTTCCTTAACGTTCCCAACTATAAAACGTTAACATTAATTTTCCTGCATGGTGAACGCCATAAGTTTTTTTTATAGAAAACAATGCCAGAATCACAGATCACCTTGCCACCCAATTCACTGATTGTGACTAAAGAGTAAAATTTGTAAACTTTATTAATATCTCGTTAAAATCAGGGGTACAATCACCACCGTGACAAAAGCCCAATGTGCTCAAAAATTTCTTTGAAAATGATTTTATATTTTATTCACTGATTCTATTGTAAACCCTGCAAAATGAATATTTTCGTATGATATATGGTGTTAGAACGTTTAAACATTGGTGTAACTGTAAAGGATCTGTCAGGCACAACTTCTGTGTATACGCCCATGGGTAATCAGTCTGCACCTCGTTCTATGTCTCTGAGACTGACTCCATCTTCCACCACTCAGGATGGCAGGCTTAGGAGTGGGAGAGCCTATCACAGCCTGGCCAGACGGAGCTAGCTCCCACCCTCTGTCTATTTATACCTGCCTTTCCTGTTCCTCCTTTGCTTGTGATTCTTCTCGTGTGGTTTCCTGGCCTTGCTGCAGCTCCTAGCTATTTGACCTTGCTTCATACTGACCCCGGCTTACTGACTACTCTCCTGCTCTGTGTTTAATACCTCGTACATTCCTGGTTTGACTCGGCTCGTTCACCTCTCTTGTTGCTCACGGTGTTGCCGTGGGCAACTGCCCCATTTCCCTTTGCTTGTGTCCCCTTGTCTGTTTGTCTGTCGTGCACCTACTGAGCGTAGGGACCGTCGCCCGGTTGTACCCCGTCGCCTGGGGCGGGTCGTTGCAAGTAGGCAGGGACTGAGTGGTGGGTAGATTAGGGCTCACTGTCTGTTTCCCTACCCCCCTGCCATTACATAATCACAAGCCCATATACCTAGGCTACCCTGGTCCCTCACTCTATTATGGACCCCCTTGAGACCCTGGCTCAGCAAATGCAGGGTCTCTCCCTACAGGTCCAGGCCCTGGCTCAGAGGGTCAACCAGCGTGACGCTACCATGGTAGTGCCCCTCACCTCACCTCTTGAACCCCACCTCAAGTTGCCTGACCGGTTCTCAGGGGACCGGAGGACTTTTCTCTCCTTTCGGGAGAGTTGTAGGCTCTATTTTCACTTAAAGCCTCACTCCTCAGGTTCTGAGAGCCAGCGGGTGGGTATAATTATGTCCCGGCTCCAGGAAGGGCCCCAAGAGTGGGCCTTCTCCTTGGCTCCTGACGCCCCTGAACTTTCCTCCGTTGATCGTTTCTTTTCTGCTCTCGGACTCATTTATGACGAGACTGACAGGACTGCCTTTGCCGAGAGTCAGCTGGTGACCTTACGTCAGGGTAAGAGACCTGTTGAGGAGTATTGTTCTGACTTTAGGAAGTGGTGCGTAGCTTCTCGGTGGAATGACCCTGCCTTAAGGTGCCAGTTTAGGTTGGGTCTGTCGACCGCCCTGAAAGACCTGCTAGTTAACTATCCCTCTTCTGACTCCCTAGACCAGGTTATGGCTTTAGCGGTACGACTTGACCGACGTCTCAGGGAACGACAACTTGAACGTTTTTGTGTTTTCCCCTCTGACTCCCCCATGATGCCTCCCGAGGTTCCGTTGCTTCGCTCTTCCACGGAAGACTCGGAGGTACCTATGCAACTCGGGGCCTCTGTGTCCCCCCGACAACGTAGAGAGTTCCGCAGGAAGAATGGTCTCTGCTTCTATTGTGGGGATGACAAGCATCAAGTGAACAACTGTCTTAGGCGTAAGAATAAGCAGCCGGAAATACTTCCACGCCTAAGTGATCATCGGGGAGGTCACTTGGGCGCACAGGTATTTCCCGTAAATATGAAACGTAATAAAATCTTGCTTCCCTTTCAGGTCTCTTTTGGTGGTAGGTCTGCTACCGGCAGTGCCTTCGTGGATTCAGGGTCTTCTGCTAATATCATGTCTGTGGAATTTGCTATGTCTCTAGCTATGCCTTTGATTGATTTGCCTAAACCTGTCCCGGTAGTGGGTATCGACTCCACTCCTCTTGCTAATGGTTATTTTACACAGCATACCCCTGTTTTTGAACTCCTTGTTGGCTCCATGCATTTGGAGCAGTGCTCTGTACTGTTGATGCAGGGATTATCGTCCGATTTGGTTTTAGGCTTTCCCTGGTTGCAGTTGCATAATCCCATGTTTGACTGGAATACTGGGGAGCTTACCAAATGGGGTAATGAATGCTTGACGTCATGTTTTTCTGTTAATTCTATTTCTCCCCCTGAGGAGGTGAACACGCTACCTGAGTTTGTTCAGGACTTCGCTGATGTTTTCTCTAAGGAGGCCTCTGAAGTGTTACCTCCTCATAGAGAATACGATTGCGCTATCGAGTTGGTACCAGGAGCTAAGCTCCCTAAGGGTAGGATATTTAATCTTTCTTGTCCCGAACGTGAAGCCATGAGAGAGTATATCCAGGAATGCCTGGCCAAGGGTTACATTCGCCCCTCTACTTCTCCGGTAGGTGCTGGCTTCTTCTTCATAGGGAAGAAGGATGGTGGTCTTAGGCCATGCATTCACTACCGTAACTTGAATAAGGTCACTGTAAGGAACCAGTATCCCCTTCCTTTGATTCCTGATCTCTTTAATCAGGTCCAGGGGGCCCAATGGTTCTCTAAGTTTGATCTACGGGGGGCGTATAACCTTATCCGCATCAAAGAGGGGGATGAGTGGAAGACTGCGTTCAACACGCCCGAAGGTCATTTCGAATACCTCGTCATGCCCTTTGGGTTGTGTAATGCTCCCGCGGTCTTCCAGAATTTCATAAATGAGATTTTAAGAGATTACCTGGGGGTATTTCTTGTAGTGTACCTTGATGACATACTGGTGTTTTCCAAGGACCTGTCCTCCCACATTGAGCATGTCAGGAAGGTGCTCCAGGTCCTTCGGGAAAACAAACTGTTTGCGAAAACCGAAAAATGTGTGTTTGGGGTCCAGGAGATAGCATTTTTGGGTCAAATCCTCACTCCTCATGAATTCCGCATGGACCCCGCCAAGGTCCAGGCTGTGGCGGAATGGGTCCAACCTGCCTCCCTGAAGGCGTTACAGTGTTTCTTGGGGTTCGCTAATTATTACAGAAGATTTATTGCTAACTTCTCGGTCATCGCTAAGCCTCTTACGGACCTCACTCGCAAAGGTGCTGATCTCCTCCACTGGCCTCCTGAGGCTGTCCAGGCTTTTGAGGTCCTTAAGAAGTGCTTTATCTCGGCCCCGGTGCTGGTTCAGCCCAACCAAATGGAGCCATTTATCGTGGAGGTTGACGCATCCGAGGTGGGAGTGGGGGCTGTCTTGTCCCAGGGTACCAGGTCCCTCACCCATCTCCGTCCCTGTGCCTACTTCTCCAGGAAGTTTTCTTCCACTGAGAGTAACTATGATATTGGCAACCGCGAACTCTTAGCCATTAAATGGGCATTTGAAGAGTGGCGCCACTTCCTGGAGGGGGCTAGGCACCAGGTAACGGTCCTTACCAACCACAAGAATCTGGTTTTCCTAGAATCTGCCCGGAGGCTAAATCCGAGACAAGCTCGATGGGCGCTATATTTTACCAGATTCAACTTTTTGGTTACCTATAGGGCTGGGTCTAAAAATATTAAGGCCGATGCACTGTCGCGTAGCGGAGGAAGATCCTGCTTGTATTTTGCCTCCTGGTATAATCATTTCTTCTATTGATTCTGATTTTGTCTCTGAAATTGCGGCTGATCAAGGTTCAGCTCCCGGGAACCTTCTTGAGGACAAGCTGTTTGTTCCCCTGCAATTCCGGCTAAGGGTACTTAGGGAAAATCATGACTCCGCACTATCTGGTCATCCAGGCGTCCTGGGTACCAAACACCTCATTGCCAGAAACTATTGGTGGCCTGGGTTACCTAAAGATGTTAAGGCCTACGTCGCCGCTTGTGAGGTTTGTGCTAGGTCCAAGGCTCCCAGGTCCCGACCAGCGGGTTTACTACGTTCTTTGCCAATTCCCCAGAGACCTTGGACCCATATCTCCATGGATTTTATCACCGATTTGCCTCCGTCTCAAGGCAAGTCGGTGGTGTGGGTTGTAGTAGACCGCTTCAGTAAGATGTGCCACTTTGTGCCCCTCAAGAAACTACCCAATGCCAAGACGTTAGCTACCTTGTTTGTCAAACACATCCTGCGTCTCCATGGGGTCCCTGTCAATATTGTTTCGGACAGAGGGGTAAAATTTGCTTCATTGTTTTGGAGAGCCTTCTGTAAAAAGTTGGAGATTGATCTGTCCTTCTCCTCTGCCTTCCATCCTGAAACTAATGGCCAAACCGAGAGGACTAATCAATCTCTAGAACAATATTTAAGGTGTTTTATCTCTGACTGTCAATATGATTGGGTGTCATTCATTCCCCTCGCCGAATTTTCCCTTAATAACCGGGTCAGTAACTCGTCAGGGGTCTCCCCCTTTTTCTGTAATTTTGGGTTTAATCCACGGTTCTCCTCCATTTCACCTGGTAGTTCCAACAATCCCGAGGTAGAGGTCGTTCATCGGGAACTGTGCACAGTCTGGGCCCAGGTTCAGAAGAACCTAGAGGGGTCCCAGAGCGTACAAAAAACTCAGGCTAAAAGAAGACGTTCTGCTAATCCCTTGTTTATGGTCGGGGATCTGGTGTGGTTATCGTCTAGGAACTTGCGCCTTAAGGTCCCGTCCAAGAAGTTTGCTCCCCGGTTTATAGGGCCGTATAAGGTCATTGAAGTCCTCAATCCTGTCTCCTTCCGACTGGAGTTGCCCCCATATTTTCGAATACACGACGTGTTTCATGCCTCCCTCCTTAAACGCTGCTCCCCGTCCTTGGCTCCCTCGAGGAAACCTCCTGTTCCCGTTCTCACCCCTGAGGGGGTGTAATTCGAGGTGCCCAAGATTGTGGACAGCAAGATGGTCCAATGCTCCCTCCAGTACCTGGTCCATTGGAGAGGATACGGGCCTGAGGAGAGGACTTGAGTACCTGCCCGGGATGGTCACGCTGGGGTATTGGTCAGGAAGTTCCACCTTCGTTTCCCCAATAAACCAGGTCCGCTTAGAAAGGGTCCGGTGGCCCCTCATAAAAGGGGGGGTACTGTAAAGGATCTGCCAGGCACAACTTCTGTGTATACGCCCATAGGTAATCAGTCTGCACCTGAGTCTATGTCTCTGAGACTGACTCCATCTTCCACCACTCAGGATCGCAGGCTTAGGAGTGGGAGAGCCTATCGCAGCCTGGCCAGACGGAGCTAGCTCCCGCCCTCTGTCTATTTATATCCTGCCTTTCCTGTTCCTCCTTTGCTTGTGATTCTTCTCGTGTGGTTTCCTGGCCCTGCTACAGCTTCTAACTATTTGACCCTGCTCCATACTGACCCTGGCTTACTGACTACTCTCCTGCTCTGCGTTTTGTACCTCGTACACTCCTGGTTTGACTCGGCTCGTTCACCAATCTTGTTGCTCACGGTGTTTCCATGGGCAACTGCCCCATTTCCCTTAGCTTTGTGTACCCTTGTCTGTTTGTCTCGTGCACTTACTGAGCGTAGGGACTGTCGCCCAGTTGTACCCCGTCGCCTAGGGCGGGTCGTTGCAAGTAGGCAGGGACAGAGTGGCGGGTAGATTAGGGCTCACTTGTCCGTTTCCCTTCCCCCATCATTACAGCTTGGTTCTGATGCTGTAATTACTTAGGATATATTTATAATAACAAAATTGCAGGGCAGATGGAATTGTTTTGAATTTATTGTATATTTAATGGGAACCTGTCAGGTAGTTTTACCCCCTTAAACCGCCGCCATGATGTAATACATGACCTGTCAATATTTCCAAACATTCCCCCGTATGTTTTTTTCAGATGCAGCAAAATCCATAAACTTTTAAAACGACACACATTATATGCTAATTACCCATTAAAGGGTCATGTGGTGGTGCCGCTATCTTGAAAAATCACGTAGTCCTGCCTCCAAACCCATATTTCCATGCTTGATTGACATCCCTCTAGCTGTTACACATCACTACCAGTCTCTTCCAACTTTCTCTTATGAGCCATTGCCTTGTACTCCTTGGGCACGCACTGTGCAGCGATGTGTACTCTGCCCAGCTGCACCGCACATGCCAGAACAAGGCAACGGCGGATCTATAAGAGTTGGAGGAGGCTGCTAGTGATGTAGAACAGCCAGGAGGATGTGAATCAAAATCTGGGAAGCGCCATTTCAATTTTCACCTCAGGCAGCAGAAAAGCTAGAATTGGCCCTGGGGGAGGGACAGCATTTGCAGGGCGGGATAGGGCTAGCAGGCATGTGTCACGATAGGCACATCTGCTAGTGGTAGAAGTTAGAACACGCCTCTTAGACGATGCAGGCACCCCCAGAGAGGAACAGGAAAGCAGGGTGGTGGTCATGCGATGTGGTTAGTGTGGTACTCGACTCCTAACTTTAAACTGATCAGCCGACGCTAGGGAGGGATTAATTATACACCAAGGGGGGGTCCATCTAACTTACTGCTGAGGACTCTATGGGGGATAATAATTTCCCCCCTTAGAGCACTCAACAGTCAGACGCTGAACCCCCCCTACTGTATAATAAATAATAATAATACTGAGGACTCTATGGGGGATGGGGGGATTATTCCCCCCTTCATAGTGTCCTCTGCAGTCACTTATATGGTTAAACCCCCTATTCAGAATAATCCCCCTCTTCCCATAGACGTCAGAGTCAGACACTCAGACCCCCCTATAGAGCCCCAAGCAGACAGTCAGACAATCTGACCTCCCCTTGAAATATAATCCCCCCCATACAGCCCTCAGTAGTTATTTTACTACAAGGGGACGGCTGTCTGACTACTTAAAAGGGTTTTTTCATGAGGGACATTTATGCCATATCCACAGCATATGTCCTAAATCCTAAATGTCAGATAGATGCGGGTCCCACCTCTGGGACTTGCACCTATCTCTAGAACGGGGCCCCCTAAACCCCGTGCTACATCTTTCTGCTCTCGCTGCCTCCCGGCCACTTTCTTACTTCATGGTCGGGAGTTACGAAACCCTAAATTAATAGGTGAGTAAATAATGCTTCTTTTATTACATAGGTCAGATAATGGGTACGTGAAGAATTTGGAGAATAATATAGCGAGCTATGGTAAATTTACTAGATAAGACTTTTGAACATAACAACACAAGTATTGTTAAGTTCAAATAAAGGCCTCCTCCTCCCCTTCAGCCTTGCCTCTCCATCTCCAAAATTAGTGTCTTTACCAATATATCTTTTGTGTCACTTATTGTAAATAGCAGCAAATAGTAAAGTTCCCATAGTCTAGGACCAAATCATCTAGAAAACAAGTCAGTCCAGAATTCTTAAATAAATAATTTTGAAACCCCTGTTGAAATCACATACTACTCTGTCTGGTACACAGAAGTAGAGACTGGTGGCAAATTTACCAACACCAAGTTCCCGTAGAGTCACTGGTTTCAAACACTAAAAAAAAGCTAGTGAACACCATCATGTAAAATCAACTCAGATGACTTCCTAACCAGCAAATGGTGTCATACCACGACACCTACACAGAATTTTGAAAAAAGCAGACCTCTATACTCCCAATACCTTCCCAAGGTTATTGGTCTCTGGCATTTCCCTAAAACAAACATGATACCATCTCAGACCACACAAATGCACCTCGAGAGAGGAGCAATAACATAAGCATTACATCTCTCTTTATTGTCCTGACCAAATCCAGCTAAGGGGACCTGCCCTAAGTCATTCCACTACACATGCAGCACCAATATCCAAGAAGGGCATAATAATTGAACAAAACAAACCACTTCTGACCAGACATCTCTATTGGAAATTAGGTGAAAATAATGGAAATGACACAGTGACATGATAGCAATCTCATAATATTACCATTTTGACCATCATGATTTGAGGTACATCTAACTTCAATGTAACAGAATAACGTAAAGAAAATCTATAAAAAAAAATCTAATCACAGAAGAATTAGTTCACCCAGTAGTGTACAATCTAACTGTTTTATAGCTCTACAGATATAAAATGTATTGCTTCTTTAGTAACACACATGATAGCTACTCATTGGAAAACGTACAAGGCCTGGATATCCTAAATCTACAAAATTTATTTTCACACATAAGCTCTACTAATCTTCTTCAGTCCGGCTCCTTTATCTCTAAACCTATTGAACCACTAGAGGCATTGGCTTTAAAGAGACTCTGTCACCACATTATAAGTGCCCTATCTCCTACATAAGGAGATGGGCGCTGTAATGTAGGTGACAGCAGTGCTTTTTATTTAAAAAAACGATCTTTTTTCACAAAGTTAGGAGCGATTTAAGTTTATGCTAATGAGCTTTCTTAATGCCCAAGAGGGCGTACTTTTACTTTTGACCAAGTGGGTGTTGTACAGAGGAGTGCATGACGCTGACCAATCGGCATCATGCACTCCTCTCCATTCATTTACACTGCACTAGCTATATAGATATATCGCTATGTGCAGCCTCATACACAAACCCTAACATTACTACAGTGTCCTGATAATGAATACACATGAAATTCAGCCTGGACATCATGTGTACTCAGAATCCTGACACTTCTGAATCTTTTTTTGTGAGATTCCAGCAACGGATACGAAATCTCGAGAGATCACGGAGCTAAACGAGATTTGGTTTCACTTGCCGGAATCTCACAAAAAAAGAGTCAGAAGTGTCAGGATTCTGAGTACAAATGACGTCCAGGCTGGATTTCATGTGTATTCATTATCAGGACACTGTAGTAATGTTAGGGTTTGTGTATGAGGCTGCACATAGCGATATATCTATATCGCTAGTGCAGTGTAAATTAATGGAGAGGAGTGCATGATGCTGATTGGTCAGCGTCATGCACTCCTCTGTACAACGCCCACTTGGTCGAAAGTAAAAGTACGCCCACTTGGGCATTAAGAAAGCTCGTTAGCATAAACTTAAATCGCTCCTAACTTTGTGAAAAAAGATTGTTTTTTTTAAATAAAAAGCATTACTGTCACCTACATTACAGCGCCCATCTCCTTATGTAGGAGATAGGGCACTTATAATGTGGTGACAGAGTCTCTTTAAGCACAATATACATATGTGTCTCTAACCATTTATAAAACAGCTCTTGGAATATTAGGTGAATAAATAATGCTACTTCTATTATATTGGTCAGATAGTCGGTACGTAAAAAATTTGGGCAAAGAGATAGCGAGCTATGGGAAATTTACTAAATAAGACTTTTGAACATAACAACACAAGAATTGTTATCTTCAAATAAAGGCCTCCTCCTCCCCTTCAGCCTTGCCTCTCCATCTCCAAAATTGGTGTCTTTACCAATCCTTTGCGTTACTTATTATAAAAAGCAGCAAACAGTAAAGTTCCCATAGCCTAAGACCTCATCATCCAGGAAACCAGTCAGTCCAGAATTCTTAAAAAAATAGTTTCAAATCAGATATCACATACTACTCTGGTACAAATAAGTAGAGACTGGTGGCAAATTTACTAAAACCAAGTCCCTATGGAGTCACTGGTTTCAAAGACTAAAATAACATAGTGAAGACCATCATGTAAAATAAACTCATATGACTTCTTAACAAGCAAATGGTGCCATACCACGACACCTACATGGAATTTTGAAAAAAACATGTCTCTATTCCCAATACCTTCTGTTACGTCTATGGCCGGGGGTCGTCGTTCTGACTTACCCCTTGACGATCCCTGCCAAGGACGTCTCTCTTCTCTGCGTTCGCTCCCTCCAGTGAGACGCCGGCACTCTCTTCCCGGTCCTCAGACTGTGTCCCGC
The DNA here is from genome assembly GCF_050947455.1 of Rhinoderma darwinii. Classification (NCBI taxonomy): domain Eukaryota; kingdom Metazoa; phylum Chordata; class Amphibia; order Anura; family Rhinodermatidae; genus Rhinoderma; species Rhinoderma darwinii. Next base: position 105,515 of record NW_027461699.1, read on the forward strand.
AGGGAGCGCGCGTTCGCGCGTGCACGGCCTTAAAGGGCCAGTACGCGTCCAGCTGTCTAAGATCAATTATCAGCCCAAATGGCTGCTGCACTATAATAAGGGGCCCTGCCCACTGGTTCCATGCCTGAGCGTTGTTGTATACCCTAGTTTGTCTTGCTAAAGTTCTCCCAGTGTCTTCCAGTTCCCAGTGTTACCCGTTCCTGCTGCCTGTACCCTGTATCCCAAGCTATCGTTACCTGCTGTGAAAGTCAAGTCGTGTCTTCCCGCTGCATCCGCGGCATCACCTGCTGTGAAAGTCAAGTCATGTCTTCCCGCTGCATCCGTGGCGTCACCTGCTGTGAAAGTCAAGTCTTGTTTTCCCGCTGCATCCGCGGCGTCACCTGCTGTGAAAGTCAAGTCGTGCTCCTGCCACTGTCTACATTGCCTCAGGTACCCATTCAGAACTATAGACATTGTTTTGTACCTTGTTGGCCAGCTGCTACCCCGCTACGCGGTACAGCCCAGTGGGTCCACACCCCGCGCCGTGACACCTTCCAAGTTTATTGGTCTCGGGCATTTCTCCAAAACAAACATGAAACCATCTCAGACCACACAATTGTACCTTGAGAGAGAAGCAATAACATAAGCATTACATCTCTCTTTATTGCCCTGACCAAATCCAGCTAAAGGGACCTACCCTAAATTATTCCACTACACATGCAGCACCAATATCCAAGAAGGGCCCAATAACTGAACCAAACAAACCACTTCTGACCGGACACTGTCCTCACTCTGACACTTAGTCCGCACTGAGCGACTGCTTTATAGCAACGTGTCAATCAGTCCTCTCACTGTCAGTGAACATTGGCGAAATTTTAAAAGTGTGTATGTTTTCCTTTCATTGTCCTTTTAGGAATAATTAATAAAAGTTATATTTTAGCCTACACTAATGCAGCTAGCCGTAAAATAGGGCTTTTGTTTGCTTTAATAGCAAATATGTTTACAATTTTGTGGTAATACCCAAGAAGGGCCCAATAACTGAACCAAACAAACCTGTTCTGACCAGACACCTCCTTTGGAAATTAGGTGAAAAAAATGGAAGTTACACAGTGACGTGATAGCAATTTCATCATATTACTAATGTGACCATCATGATTTGAGGTACATCTAACTTCAACGTAACAGAATAACATATACAAATATAATTTAAAAAATCTGAAATATGTGCAAGTTTAAAACAAAATTGAAAACTATACAAAAAAATCTCAACTTTTTTACAGTACACAGGAAAATGCAGATGAATTAATTTAGCCAGAAGAGTACACCCCTTTACAATCTAACTTTTTTTTATAGCTCTACAGATACAAAATGTATTGATTCTTTAGTAACACACATGATAGCTACACATTGGAAAACAAACAAGGCCTGGATATCCTAAATCTACACAATTTATCATCACACAAAAGCTCTCAAAATCTGCTTCATTCCTGGTTCATTATCTGTAAACCTATGACACCACTACAGGCATTGTCTTTAAGCACAATATACATATGTGCCTCTAACCATTTGTAAAACAGCTCTTGGAATATTAGCTGAGAAAATAATGCTACTTCTATTATATTGGACAGATAGTGGGTACGTAAAAAATATGGACAAAGAGATAGCGAGCTATGGGAAATTTACTAGGTAAGACTTTTGAACATAAAAACACAATTATTGTTATGTTCAAATAAAGGCCTCCTCCTCCCCTTCAGCCTTTCCTATCCATCTCCAAAATTGGTGTCTTTACCAATCTTTTGTGTCACTTATTGTAAATAGCAGCAAATATTAAAGTTCCTATAGCCTAGGACCTCATCATCCAGAAATCCAGTCAGTACAGAATTCTTAAAAAAAATCGTTTCAAACCCCTGGCTATCAGATATCACACACTACTCTGGTACACAGAAGTAGAGACTGGTAACAAATTTACCAAAACCAAGTACCTGTGGAGTCACTGGTTTCAAAGACTAAACAAACACAGTGAACACCATCACTAAAATCAAATCAGATGACTTACTAACGAGCAAATGGTGCCATACTATGACACCTACACAGAATTTTGAAAAAAGCAGACCTCTTTATTCCCAATACCTTACAAGGTTATTGGTCTGTGGCATTTCTCCAAAACAAACCTGATACCATCTCAGACCACACAATTTTACAGAGAGAGAGAGAGTGAGAGAGAGAGAGAGAGAGAGAGAGAGAGAGAGAGAGGAGCAATAACATAAGCATTACATCTCTCTTTATTGCCCTGAACAAATCCAGCTAAAGGGACCTGCCATAAGTTATTCCACTACACAAGAAGTACCAATATCCAAGGAGTGCCCAGCAACTGAACCAAACAAACCACTTCTGACCAGACATCTCCATTGGAAATTAGATGAACATAATGGAAATGACACAGTGATATGATAGCAATCTCACCATATTACCAATGTAACTATAATGATTTGAGGTACATCTAACTTCAACATAACAGAATAACTTATAAAAATATAGTAAAAGAATCTAGATAAAATCTCCATGATTATATACAACCAATCAAAACCAAATGAGAGGACAACATTAACATAAAATGTGTGCAAGTATAAAACAAAATTGAAAACTATACCAAAAAATCCCTACTTTTTTACAGTAAACAGGAAAATGCAGAAGAATTAATTCAGCCAGAAGTGTACACCCCTTTACAATATAACTTTTTATAGCTCTACAGATACAAAATGTATTGATTCTTTAGTAACACACATGATAGCTACACATTATAAAACTTACAAGGCCTGGATAACCTAAATCTACACAATTGATCATCACACAAAAGCTCTCCCAATCTGCTTCAGTCCGGGCTCTGTATGTCTAAATCTATGGCACCACTACAGGCCAATGCTTTAAGCACAATATACATATGAGTTTCCAAACATTTGTAAAACAGCTCTTGGAATATTAGCTGAGTAAATAATGCTTCTTCTATTATATTGGTCAGATAGTGGGTACGTGAAGAATGTGGACAAAAAGATAGCGAGCTACGGGATATTTACTAGATAAGACTTTTGAACATAACAACACAACTATTGTTATGTTCAAATAAAGGCCTCCTCCTCCCCTTCAGCCTTGCCTCTCCATCTCTAAAATTGGTGTATTTTCCAATCCTCTGGGTCACTTATTGTAAACAGCAGCAAACAGTGTCACGTTGGGTGCGTGGACCCACTGAGCCGTACCGCATTGATGGAATAGCAGCTAGCCAACAGGATACCAAGTCAAAGTCTATAGTTCGGATAGGTGTACCTGTGGTAACTTCAGACAGTAGCGAAGATTGGCTCGGATGGGACATTGGTAGTTGGCCCTTTAAGACCGGGCACGAGCTTGCGCGCACACCCTATGGGACACAGCAGAGTGAAGCAGAAGTGAGTGCTGGTGTCTCGCTAGTAGGAGATGCGGGCCAGAGCTCACTGATCCATGGCTGCGGCCATCAGGAAGTGAGTAATCCTGACGGTCCGTGGCCATGGGTGTTACAAAACGTGGGTTTTACAAACATGGGTGTAAATTTCCCATAGCCTAGGACCTCATTATTCAGGAAACCAGTCAGTCCAGAATTCTTAAAAAAATGATGGCCACGACTGCAGACCTCTCTTCTCCTGCCAAAGTCTCCCTCCCCGGAGACGCCAGCACATGCATTTGCCCTGCCCTGCAGATCAACCTGGACTTTTAAAAGGGCCCTTCTCTTTCATTCCTTGCCTGAGCGTTGTTGTGTATTCCCATGTTAGTCTTAGCAAGTGGTCCCTTAGTCGTATCCTATTACCAGTGTTTCCGTGCCCTGCTACCTGTATCCTGTATCCCATGCTGTGTTTGCTCCTGAGCCTTATTTAGTGTTGGAGTCGTGTTGTGCCACCTGTCACGCCTGCTGTCATACACCATGTATGGTGTCATCTGCCACACTTGATATCATTCGCCACATGTGGCGTCATCTACCTTCAACTTCCATCTGTGCCTACTGTCTGGACTATTTCAGGTAAACTTGTGCTGGGACTTTGTATAGACTGTTGTTTGGCCAGCTTCTACTCTGCTACGGCGGTGCGGCCTAGTGAGTCCACATACCCACATATCGTGGCAGTACACTCAGGCTATGGACCCCACTGGTCAACCGTATAGCATGACGACGTCACAAGTCATGCAGGCAGACATGCGAGACCTCCGGTCATGACAGGATCAAACCATTTAGGCGGTAAATGCCATTTCACATCGGTTGGATGCGCAAGCTGCAGTCTTCACAGCAACTGCTTCTATTGCTCCTGCTGTTCCTCTTGCTATGCCTCATGTCAGTACCAGTGTTTATCCCTTATTCTCTCTGCCACTAGCTCCTTGCTATGACAGAGACCCGAGGACCTGCAGGGGATTTCTGAACCAATGCCAGATCCAATTCAGACTGCATGCAAGGCCTTTGCTTCTGATGATTCAAGGATCGCCTTCATAATCTCTCTCCTTACTGGCAAGGCCCTGGTATGGGCGAAACCCATTTGGGAATGTCAGGGACCAGAGACCCATGACTTACAGTGTTTCTTACAGACTTTTCATACAGTATTTGAGGAACCTGGGAGAGTCTCTTCTGCAGCTGCATCTCTGCTGACCCTTCGCCAGGGAGACATCTCCGTGGGTGAGTACTCCATTCAGTTCCGTACCCTGGCTGCAGAACTAACCTGCAACAACTAGGCCTTGCTGGCTAACATTTTGGCAGGGACATTCTTCAGGCCACCTGGATTGACATGAGGATCCAGTAACGGTCCCAAGAGGTTGGCCGGGAAATAAAATCCCCTCTGTTGGCTCCTACTTTCCAGCAACCCCTGCTGCCCTCATCCGTTGTTCCACCAGAGGAGCCTATGCAAGTGGACCTCCTCAAATTGTCAGTCCAGGAGAGACAACACGGACACACTTCGAGACTCTGTCTGTATTTCGGCCTCGGGGGCCATTATGTGCATTTGTGTCCCCAGAAGCCAAAAAACTCCAGTGCCTAGAATTGGTTGGAGAGACAACTGTAGGCGGAATGGCGCTAAATGAATAAAAATTGCTCCCAAACTGTCCATTCCCGTAACCATAGTGTCCGGCGAGAAGACGCACCGGGTCTCTGCCTACCTGGACTCAGGGTCCGTGGCAAACTTTATCCAACAAGACCTAGTGTATCATCTCCTGTTACCCACAATCCCTTTGGAGACGTCTCTGGCTGTTGCCTCAGTGAAAGGACTTCCTCTGCCTGATACGATCGTGTCTGAGACCAAGCCACTGAAGCTCCAAGTTGGAGCCGTTTATACTGAACTGATTCAATTTCTTGTCTTGCCTAAAGCCGTCAATCCTATTTTGCTGGATCTGCCTTGGCTCCGGTTGCATGCCCCAGCCCTGGACTGGAATTCCGGAGAAGTTCTCTAATGGGGCTCCAAATGTCTCCACCGCTGCCTGTTACAGATTCACCCTGTCCAGCCTCCTCTGTCTCATTCATTAGCAGCATTACCTCCTCATTTTGCTTAGTTTGCAGATGTCTTCAGCAAGAAGGAAGCTGAAATGCTTCCCCCAAATCAGTCTTACGACTGTCCGATTGAACTGGTCCCAGATGCTTCACCTTCCCGTGGATGGGTATACCCTCTCTCCTTGCCAGAGACCCAGTCCATGTCAGCCTTTGTCAAGGAGAATCTGGAGAGGGGCTTCATAGGAGAATCCTTCTCCCCGGCCGGGGCTGGGTTCTTCTTCGTTAAAAATAAAGACGGACCTCTTCGACCCTGCATTGACTACCGTAGTCTCAACCAGTTCACGGTCAAGAATAAATACCCATTGCCACTGATCGCCTCCTCTTACCTGCTGCTGGCCGTGACCACAGACCTCTCTCCTCCTGCCGACGTCTCCCTCCCCAGAGACACCAGCACATGCATCCGCTCTGACCTGCAGTGACTACTAGGGTGCGCGCTCTCGTTCCCGACTTTAAAGGGCCAGCGTGCGCACATGTAATTAATTATCCCCAGATCACCCTAGATTTTAAAAAGGGCCTTGCCCTTTCACTCCTTGCCTGAGCATTGCTGTGTATTCCCATGTTAATTTTAACAAATGGTCCCTTAGTCGTATCCTGTTCCCAGTCTTCCGGTGCCCTGCTACCTGTATCCTTTTGTTCTTGAGCCTTATTTAGTGTTGGAGTTGTGTTGTGCCACCTGTCAAGTCTGGTGTCATCTGCCATGCCTGATATCATCCTCCATGTGTGGCGTGATCTACCTTCAAGTTTGATCTGTGCCTAAGTATCTGCTACTTTCTGGACTATTTTAGGTAATCTTGTGCTAGGACTTTGTATAGACTGTTGTTTGGCCAGCTGCTACTCCACTACTGCAGTGCGGCCTAGTGGGAACACATACCCACAAATTGTGACAACTATCACGTAAATTCAAATCATATGACTTCCTAAATAGCAAAAGGTGTCATGCCACGAAAACTACATGCAATTTTGAAAAAAGCAGACATCTCTATTCCCAATACGTTCCAAGGTTATTGGTCTTGGACATTTCTCTGGCAAATTTCTATGATTATACACAACTAATCACAATCAAATGAGAGGTCAACATTAACATGAAATGTGTGCAAGTTTAAAACAAAATTGAAAACTATACCAAAAATCTCAACTTTTTTACAGTAAATAGGAAAATGCAGATGAATTAATTAAGCCAGAAGAGTACACCCCTTTCTAACCCCAATCTAACTTTTTTTTTATAGCTCTACAGATACAAAATGTATTGATTCTTTAGTAACACACATGATAGCTACACAATGGAAAACAAACAAGGCCTGGATATGCTAAATCTACACAATTTATCATCACACAAAAGCTCTACAAATCTGCTTCAGTCCGGGTTCTTTATCTATAAACCTATGGCACCACTACAGGCATTGGCTTTAAGCCCAATATACATATGAGTCTCTAACCATTTGTAAAAATGCTCTTGGAATATTAGCTGAGTAAATAATAATTATTTTATTATATTGGTCAGATAGTGGGTACATAAAGAATTTGGGCAAAGAGATAGTGAGCTATGGGAAATTTACTAGATAAGACTTTTGAACATTAAAACCCAATTATTGTTATGTTCAAATCAAGGCCTCCTCCTCCCCTTCAGCCTTGCCTCTCCATCTCCAAAATTTGTGTCTTTACCAATTCTTTGCGTTACTTATTATAAAAATCAGGAGACAGTAAAGTTCCCATAGCCTAAGACCTCATCATCCAGGAAACCAGTCAGTCCAGAATTCTTAAAAAAATAGTTTCAAATCCCTGCCTATGAGATATCACATACTACTCTGGGACAAATAAGTAGAGACTGGTGGCAAATTTAATCAAAAAACAAGTCCCTATGGAGTCACTGGCTTCAAAGACTAAAATAACATAATGAACACCATCATGTAAAATAAACTCATATGACTTCTTAACAAGCAAATGGTGCCATACCACGACACCTACATGGAATTTTGACAAAAAAAATATGTCTCTATTCCCAATACCTTCCTATATAAAACTTACTAGATAAGACTTTTGAACATAACATAAGAATTGTTATCTTCAAATAAAGGCCTCCTCCTCCCCTTCAGCCTTGCCTCTCCATCTCCAAAATTGGTGTCTTTACCAATCTTTTGTGTCACTTATTGTAAATAGCAACAAATACTAAAGTTCCTATAGCCTAGGACCTCATAATCCGGAAATCCAGTCAGTACAGAATTCTTAAAAAAATAGTTTCAAACCCCTGGCTATCAGATATCACATGCTACTCTGGTACACAGAAGTAGAGACTGGTGACAAATTTATCAAAACCAAGTCCCTGTGGAGTCACTGGTTTCAAAGACTAAAAAAACACAGTGAACACCATCACTAAAATCAAATCAGATGACTTCCTAACCAACAAATGGCGCCATACTATGACACCTACACAGAATTTTGAAAAAAGCAGACCTCTTTATTCCCAATACCTTTCAAGGTTATTGGTCTGTGGTATTTCTCCAAAACAAACATGATACCATCTCAGACCACACAATTTTACTTTGATAGAGAGGAGCAATAACATAAGCATTACATCTCTCTTTATTGCCCTGAGTTGACCAAATCCAGCTAAAGGGACCTACCCTAAGTTATTCCACTTCACATGAAGCACCAATATCCAAGGAGGGCCCAGCAACTGAACCAAACAAACCACTTCTGACCAGACATTTCCATTGGAAATTAGATGAACATAATGGAAATGACAGTGATATGATAGCAATCTCACCATATTACCAATGTAACTATAATGATTTGAGGTACATCTAACTTCAATGTAACAGAATAACATATAAAATATAGTAAAAGAATCTAGGTAAAATCTCCATGATTATACACAGCCAATCAAAATCAAATGAGAGTACAACATTAACATGAAATGTGTGCAAGTATAAAACAAAATTGAAAACTATACCAAAAAATCACAACTTTTTTACAGTAAACAGGAAAACACAGAATTAATTCACCCAGAAGTGTATACCCCTTTACAAGCACTTTTTTTTTACAAAATGTATTGATTCTATAGTACAACACATGATAGCTACGCATTGGAAAACGTACAAGGTCTGGATATCCTAAGTCTACACAATTTATCATCACACAAAAGCTCTCAAAATCTGCTTCAGTCCTGTTTCTTTATCTAAACCTATGGCACCACTACAGGCATTGGCTTTAAGCCCAATATACATATGAGTCTCCAACCATTTGTAAAACAGCTCTTGGAATATTAGGTGAGTAAATAATGCTACTTCTATTATATTTGTCAGATAGTGGGTACATGAAGAATTTGGAAAAAAAGATAGCGAGCTATGGGAAACTTACTAGATAAGACTTTTGAACATAACAACACAAGAATTGTTATCTTCAAATAAAGGCCTCCTCCTCCCCTTCAACCTTTCCTCTCCATCTCCAAAATTGGTGTCTTTACCAATTCTTTGCGTTACTTATTATAAAAATCAGCAGACAGTAAAGTTCCCATAGCCTAAGACCTCATCATCCATGAAACCAGTCAGTCCAGAATTCTTAAAAAAATAGTTTCAATTCCCTGCCTATGAGATTTCACATACTACTCTGGGACAAATAAGTAGAGACTGGTGGCAAATTTAATAAAAAAACAAGTCCCTATGGAGTCACTGTCTTTAAAGACTAAAATAACATAATGAACACCATCATGTAAAATAAACTCATATGACTTCCTAACAAGCAAATGGTGCCATACCACGACACCTACATGGAATTTTGAAAAAAAAATATGTCTCTATTCCCAATACCTTCCTATGGAAAACTTACTAGATAAGACTTTTGAACATAACAACACAAGAATTTTTATCTTCAAATAAAGGCCTCCTCCTCCCCTTCAGCCTTGCCTCTCCATCTCCAAAATTGGTGTCTTTACCAATCTTATCTGTCACTTATTGTAAATAGCAGCAAATACTAAAGTTCCTATAGCCTAGGACCTCATAATCCTGAAATCCAGTCAGTACAGAATTCTTAAAAAAATAGTTTCAAACCCCTGGCTATCAGATATCACATACTACTCTGGTACACAGAAGTAGAGACTGGTGACAAATTTACCAAAACCAAGTTCCTGTGGAGTCACTGGTTTCAAAGACTAAAAAAACACAGTGAACACCATCACTAAAATCAAATCAGATGACTTCCTAACCAGCAAATGGCGCCATACTATGACACCTACACAGAATTTTGAAAAAAGCAGACCTCTTTATTCCCAAAACCTTTCAAGGTTATTATTCTGTGGTATTTCTCCAAAACAAACATGATACCATCTCAGACCACACAATTTTACCTTGAGAGAGAGGAGCAATAACATAAGCATTACATCTCTCTTTATTGCCCTGACCAAATCCAGCTAAAGGGACCTACCCTAAGTTATTCCACTTCACATGAAGCACCAATATCCAAGGAGGGCCCAACAACTGAACCAAACAAACCACTTCTGACCAGACATCTCCATTGGAAATTAGATGAACATAATGGAAATGACACAGTGATATGATAGCAATCTCACCATATTACCAATGTAACTATAATGATTTGAGGTACATCTAACTTCAATGTAACAGAATAACATATAAAATATAGTAAAAGAATCTAGATAAAATCTCCATGATTATACACAGCCAATCAAAATCAAATGAGAGTACAACATTAACATGAAATGTGTGCAAGTATAAAACAAAATTGAAAACTATACCAAAAAATCCCAACTTTTTTACAGTAAACAGGAAAACACAGAATTAATTCACCCAGAAGTGTATACCCCTTTACAAGCCATTTTTTTTACAAAATGTATTGATTCTATAGTACAACACATGATAGCTACGCATTGGAAAACGTACAAGGTCTGGATATCCTAAGTCTACACAATTTATCATCACACAAAAGCTCTCAAAATCTGCTTCAGTCCTAGTTCTTTATCTAAACCTATGGCACCACTACAGGCATTGGCTTTAAGCCCAATATACATATGAGTCTCCAACCATTTGTAAAACAGCTCTTGGAATATTAGGTGAGTAAATAATGCTACTTCTATTATATTTGTCAGATAGTGGGTACATGAAGAATTTGGAAAAAAAGATAGCGAGCTATGGGAAACTTACTAGATAAGACTTTTGAACATAACAACACAAGAATTGTTATCTTCAAATAAAGGCCTCCTCCTCCCCTTCAGCCTTGCCTCTCCATCTCCAAAATTGGTGTCTTTACCAATTCTTTTCGTTACTTATTATAAAAATCAGCAGACAGTAAAGTTCCCATAGCCTAAGACCTCATCATCCAGGAAACCAGTCAGTCCAGAAATCTTTAAAAAAATAGTTTAAAATCCCTGCCTATGAGATATCACATACTACTCTGGGACAAATAAGTAGAGACTGGTGGCAAATTTAATCAAAAAACAAGTCCCTATGGAGTCACTGGCTTCAAAGACTAAAATAACATAATGAACACCATCATGTAAAATAAACTCATATGACTTCCTAACAAGCAAATGGTGCCATACCACGACACCTACATGGAATTTTGAAAAAAAAAATATGTCTCTATTCCCAATACCTTCCTATGGAAAACTTACTAGATAAGACTTTTGAACATAACAACACAAGAATTGTTATCTTCAAATAAAGGCCTCCTCCTCCCCTTCAGCCTTTCCTCTCCATCTCCAAAATTGGTGTCTTTACCAATTCTTTGCGTTACTTATTATAAAAATCAGCAGACAGTAAAGTTCCAATAGCCTAAGACCTCATCATCCAGGAAACCAGTCAGTCCAGAATTCTTAAAAAAATAGTTTCAAATCCCTGCCTATGAGATATCACATACTACTCTGGGACAAATAAGTAGAGACTGGTGGCAAATTTAATCAAAAAACAAGTCCCTATGGAGTCACTGGCTTCAAAGACTAAAATAACATAATGAACACCATCATGTAAAATAAACTCATATGACTTCCTAACAAGCAAATGGTGCCATACCACCACACCTACATGGAATTTTTAAAAATAAATATGTCTCTATTCCCAATACTTTCCTATGGAAAACTTACTAGATAAGACTTTTGAACATAACAACACAAGAATTGTTATCTTCAAATAAAGGCCTCCTCCTCCCCTTCAGCCTTGCCTCTCCATCTCCAAAATTGGTGTCTTTACCAATCTTTTGTGTCACTTATTGTAAATAGCAGCAAATACTAAAGTTCCTATAGCCTAGGACCTCATAATCCGGAAATCCAGTCAGTACAGAATTCTTAAAAAAATAGTTTCAAACCCCTGGCTATCAGATATCACATACTACTCTGGTACACAGAAGTAGAGACTGGTGACAAATTTACCAAAACCAAGTCCCTGTGGAGTCACTGGTTCCAAAGACTAAAAAAATACAGTGAACACCATCACTAAAATCAAATCAGATGACTTCCTAACCAGCAAATGGCGCCATACTATGACACCTACACAGAATTTAGAAAAAAGCAGACCTCTTTATTCCCAATACCTTTCAAGGTTATTGGTCTGTGGTATTTCTCCAAAACAAACATGATACCATCTCAGACCACACAATTTTACCTTGAGAGAGAGGAGCAATAACATAAGCATTACATCTCTCTTTATTGCCCTGACCAAATCCAGCTAAAGGGACCTACCCTAAGTTATTCCACTTCACATGAAGCACCAATATCCAAGGAGGGCCCAGCAACTGAACCAAACAAACCACTTCTGACCAGACATCTCCATTGGAAATTAGATGAACATAATGGAAATGACACAGTGATATGATAGCAATCTCACCATATTACCAATGTAACTAGAATGATTTGAGGTACATCTAACTTCAATGTAACAGAATAACATATAAAATATAGTAAAATAATCTAGATAAAATCTCCATGATTATACACAGCCAATCAAAATCAAATGAGAGTACAACATTAACATGAAATGTGTGCAAGTATAAAACAAAATTGAAAACTATACCAAAAAATCCCAACTTTTTTACAGTAAACAGGAAAACACAGAATTAATTCACCCGGAAGTGTATACCCCTTTACAAGCCCCTTTTTTTTACAAAACGTATTGATTCTATAATACAACACATGATAGCTACGCATTGGAAAACGTACAAGGTCTGGATATCCTAAGTCTACACAATTTATCATCACACAAAAGCTCTCAAAATCTGCTTTAGTCCTGGTTCTTTATCTAAACCTATGGCACCACTACAGGCATTGGTTTTAAGCCCAATATACATATGAGTCTCCAACCATTTGTAAAACAGCTCTTGGAATATTAGGTGAGTAAATAATGCTACTTCTATTATATTTGTCAGATAGTGGGTACATGAAGAATTTGGAAAAAAAGATAGCGAGCTATGGGAAACTTACTAGATAAGACTTTTGAACATAACAACACAAGAATTGTTATCTTCAAATAAAGGCCTCCTCCTCCCCTTCAGCCTTTCCTCTCCATCTCCAAAATTGGTGTCTTTACCAATTCTTTGCGTTACTTATTATAAAAATCAGCAGACAGTAAAGTTCCCATAGCCTAAGACCTCATCATCCAGGAAACCAGTCAGTCCAGAATTCTTAAAAAAATAGTTTCAAATCCCTGCCTATGAGATATCACATACTACTCTGGGACAAATAAGTAGAGACTGGTGGCAAATTTAATCAAAAAACAAGTCCCTATGGAGTCACTGGCTTCAAAGACTAAAATAACATAATGAACACCATCATGTAAAATAAACTCATATGACTTCCTAACAAGCAAATGGTGCCATACCACGACACCTACATGGAATTTTGAAAAAAATATGTCTCTATTCCCAATGCCTTCCTATGGGAAACTTACTAGATAAGACGTTTGAACATAACAACACAAGAATTGTTATCTTCCAATAAAGGCCTCCTCCTCCTCTTCAGCCTTGCCTCTCCATCTCCAAAATTGGTGTCTTTACCAATCTTTTGTGTCACTTATTGTAAATAGCAGCAAATACTAAAGTTCCTATAGCCTAGGACCTCATAATCTGGAAATCCAGTCAGTACAGAATTCTTAAAAAAATAGTTTCAAACCCCTGGCTATCGGGGCGTGGCCTAGCGCTGATGGTGGAAAGTCGTGTTGAGTGAGAGCTCCGACCACGAGAAAGAAATCTTACTTCATCCGTCCAAGGAAATCACCCCCGGTGTTCCAGATACAACATGACATCTCCCTACCACCATATAACACCATTGCTGGGCCCATAGGAGAAAGTCTTACAACTTACCGCATAAGATTGAAACGGCGGCCTACTCCACACGCGGCTGTGGTAGTGGATTTCTGCGGACGCCAGACACTCGGGTCTCTGCAGCCATCCCCTCCTCCCCGGCAGCTGGTCCCGTACACTAGATAAGGACATAGTCCCAGCCTAGCGACAGCACACAGAAACGGGCAGGACTTTTCCGGTGAGTGGGGGAAGGGGACTGTAACCGGCGGCCATCTTACAGAGCGGCTGATTTGATTTACCTTGCTCTATACTACAACACTGTCACAAGCTCTAATACAGTGCATTAGCCTTTATACCATAAATCTCTGTGAGAGATTAATCCTGTAAACTTTGCTATACAGATGCTGGCTTGAATACTTACCTGTTACTGAAACTGCCAGAACATTTGCTTACTCAGACCTTATTACGCCATAATGGTTAAAACGTCAAAATATAAAATCCGAGAAGCAGCGCCTACCCTAAGTCCCATAAAACGCAAGCAGATCTTGATAAATTCTTAAGAAAAAAGATAACAGCTTCACCAGCTAGTAAATCTAAGCAAGCACAGTTACTATCTGATGATAATCCTATGGAGGACGACTCCGATATGGATAGCACAGGCGGTAACTCTGATACTGGGGATGACTCTCGTGTGGTTCCAGCATCAAGAGGCTTTATAAAAAGGACACTATACCAAGCTCTTACGCCACTAGTAAAAGACCTTGCAAATCTGATCTTCGTAGCATGGGCACCAGGGTTGAAACTGTGGAAGATACGCAAAATGCTCTACTGCATTATAATGCAAAAGTCAAATGTGTTCTCGACCATCAACAAGATTGTATTAACGAATCTCTACTACGTATTGAAGACCAGGAAAACCGAAGCCGCAGAAATAACATCAGGCTCAGGGGACTTCCAGAATCAATTCTACACGATAATTTACCTCAACTAGCTCTGGATATCTTTTCTGACCTGTTAAGCCCTGAGGCGGCCAAATCCATCATAATTGAACGTATTCACAGAGCACTACGGGCCAAACCTCGCCCCAATGACCCTCCAAGAGATATAGTGTGCGGTTTGCTAAGTTATACAGATACCGCTGCAATTTTGAAAGCTGCAAGAAATAAGAACACATTGACCTATGGAACCTCTACGATTCAAATATTCCAAGATATTGCTCCTTCAACTCTAGCAAAGAGGAGAGTGCTCAAACCATTATTAGATGCTCTGAGAGAGAAAAAAATGCAATTTAAGTGGCTCTTTCCGTTTGGCATTGCCATATCAAAAGATGGTCACCAAATTATCATTAGAAAACCTGCGGATTTGGCAGCTGCGTGGGAGAAACTGGACATCACACCCATAGATATCCCGTCTTGGCTTCCGTCTACTATGATGGCCTTACCACCTTTGCCAAGTCCCTCATTTTGGAACCAAACCTCAAAAGCCTCTTCGCCCAAAACCAAGAAAGCCCAAACCCGTGCTAGACAACTGGACACCTGACTGTCTTCACAAAAGCCACCGAATGGATTCCTGACCGACCCGCTTCCGCGCTAAGTTTGTGGGAGAAGTGTGGTGAGTGACTCTCTTCCATACTATTTCACATTAAGTTTATGGTTCTCCTTCTCTGTTTCTCTTCTACATAATGTGATTTGAGTTTATACATGCATTAATATGTAACCTTTTACCATATGTTCTGGTATGTTCTTTCAGTGTAAGGTATACTTGTTGGTATATGACTAACGTGTATTCAGTTCCACAGGATTTCTATGTACCTCACGATTTTCTACTGTGGATAAGGACTAGCTACAATTTTACTATGTATTATTATTCTTGCAAATTGTTGCTGTCCTTAGGGGTGCTGACAACCCCTGTATTATTTTTCTTTTGTTTATATTCTTCTCCACTGATTCCTTCCCTCCCCTCCTTTCCTACCCCTTTTTTCCTATCAAAGTCAATAGGTGATTTCTACCATAAGACTATTGGTTATAGGTGCCGATCTGTTATTTCATTTACAAAGAAGTCATGGCGGAACTAAAAATTACTTCATTTAATGTAAGAGGTCTGAACTATCCAAGGAAAAGAAGCCAAATTTTACACCAAATTCTTGTAGATAAAACAAAAATCGCCCTGTTACAAGAAACACATATTAGACATAACAAAATTCCAAATTTAAGGAAAAAAGTTTTTTCGAATGTTTACCATAGCACCTACTCATCCTCGCGTAGAGGAGTAAGTATACTTTTCCATACAAGTGTACCTTTCAAATGGGTTGCTGAAATGGTTGACCCAGAAGGACGCTATTTATTTGTTAAGGGCATCATAGGTAATATCCTTTACACGATTGCAAATTTATATGCACCTAACTCCCAACAAACCCAATGGATAGTTCAGACCTTACAACTGTTCAAACAATTTGCTGAGGGTGTTTTAGTAGTGGGAGGTGACCTTAATGTTCCCATAGACCCACTCTTGGATACCACAGGGAATCCTTCCACTTCATACCGATATACGACTAAATTACGTAAGACTTTAAATGCATTACACCTGTCAGATACTTGGAGACTACTACATCCCTCTGACCGGGACTACACCTATTTCTCTCATATGCACCATAGATACCACAGGTTGGACTATATCTTCATTTCTCAATCCCAAGTTCCTTTTATAATACGTACTGATATAGGAAATATTTTACTCTCAGATCACGCACCGATTCATACTACTCTGACATTAGCAGACATTCCTAAAGGCCAATGGTGTTGGAGGATCAATGATACTCTGTTGGCTGATCCCTCTCACCAATCTTCTATAAAGACACATATACAAAATTACTTTAACACCAATATTACAGCAGATGTCTCACCTGCTATCACTTGGGAAGCACACAAATCAGTTTTAAGGGGGGAGCTTATTTCATTATGTACATATATTAAAAAACAGAAGTCAGAGCTCTTAAATGCTCTCTTCTCACAAATCTCCTCGTTAGAAAACCTTCACAAGCGTACCCAAGCGGAAACCACTAAAGACAAATTATACTCTTTACGTAATAAAGTTAAAGATCTACTGAACATTAAATCAGCCAGACTGTTACAAATATCGAAGTTTACATTTTATGCACATGGGGACAAAGGCAACAAGACGATGTCCGCTCTCCTTAAAACTTATCAAGATAAAGCATTCATTCCCCGTATTGCACAAAAGCCAGGGAATTTTGTTACGGATACAACCTCCATTGCCACGGCATTCCAGAAATTTTATATGAACCTGTATAATCTTACAGATTCTACAGTAGCTGACACATCATCTACACCCACCAAACATGCTATACATTCATTTTTAGACTCCATTGACATTCCACGCATATCAGATGATAATGCCCAAGAACTGCTGGCACCTTTTTTCCCTGCAGAGCTGCTAAAAGTCCTTCATTCTATCCCGTCAGGTAAAAGCCCGGGCCCAGATGGTTACACCATAAACTACTATAAACAATTTAAAGAGTTATTAATAGCACCATTTACTTCTCTCTGTAACTCACTTCTCACTGTCTCGAAACTTCCTGGTCAAGCCCTAGAAGCACATATTACTCTTATCCCTAAAGAGGGTAAGGATGCCTCACAATGTGGAAGCTATAGACCAATATCGCTCCTTAATACTGATATAAAATGGTGGGCTAAAGCTCTGGCAGCTCGTCTCAGTCCCATGTTATCTAGCATTATTGGACCTGAACAGACCGGATTTGTCAAGGGAAGACAAGGATCAGATAACTCCTCAAGGGTTTTAAGGTTGGTACAATACGCTTTAAAATCTCGAACACCCTTAGTCCTGCTCAGTACAGATGCAGAAAAGGCGTTTGATAGGGTGGATTGGCCTTATATGATCGCTTCCCTGGAGAAATTTGGGATACCTCTTGCTTTTATACAAGCAAATCTTTCCCTATATAGTAACCCTAGTGCAAAGGTGAGAGTTAATGGGGTGCTGTCAAATTCCTTTACCATCACTAATGGTACAAGACAAGGATGTCCTCTATCGCCGACACTATTCATGTTAGTCATGGAGACGCTGATCCAGAAAATTCGACAGGATCCTATTATTCATGGCTTGTCAATAGGCTCATTCACACACAAAACGGCAGCATTTGCAGATGACCTGCTGATACTCACTACTAACCCTGAGAGATCACTCCCACAGATCACAGATATCTTCTCAAAATTTGGAGAAATTTCTAATTTTAAAATAAACTTTAGTAAGTCAGAAGCCCTCAACATTTCGGTACCGCAAGATATTATTCTTCGCTTAAAAAAGAGTTCCCCCTACCTGTGGCCAGAAATGTCTATTAAATACTTAGGCATCCGCATTCCTAAAAACCCCTCTCTACTTTATAAACTTAATTATCTAAATTTCCTAGCTGACATTAAAACTTACTTACATTCCTTACACGTTCCCTTGATGTCATGGATGGGCAGGAGAAATCTTCTCAAAACATATATTGTCCCTAAACTCTTATATGTTCTTCAAACTGTACCTATCTGGCTTCCTAAGTCTTTCTTCCTATTAGTCAAGAAAACTTTCTCGGAATTTATTTGGAACAACAAACGTCCTAGGTTAGCATATAAATACATTATAGCAAACTCCCGCTTGGGAGGCTTTGGCCTCTCCGATTTAATGTCCTACTATAGGGCTAACCATTTACGTCGGTGGACCATCTTAGCACATCATGACTTGAAAAATATCTATGCTTCTATGGAACGCTCTCTAATGTCAATAGAAGAAAAACAGGCCTTCTGGGGTTTGCGTCCTGCTACTGCAGGCAAATTTTACAATGAATCTTTACTCAAAGGCACCATATTAACTTGGCAAGAGGTGAATAAATCATCTGCGTTGTTATCCTCCCCATCCCCCCTAATGCCACTAAATTTACTGCCATGCCTTCAATGTAACTCTAACTCCTCACCCTCGGCCCCTTGGGATATTCCACATACTCTAACTATATCAGATGTTCAAAAGCTTTCAGGAAATACTGAAATAATGGATCTAATTGTGAAAGCTAATGTTCCTCCAGGGAATTTTTTATTAACACATCATATTCTTAAAGAATGCCAAAAATTAGGGACACCTCATACAATACCTCACACTAATACCTGGCTAGAAGATTTGATGGCGGTGACTCCATACACTACCCCAAAACTATCCCAATTATATCAACAGGTTCTGATGATGCGAATGGACTGCAAACCAAGATATATTGGGAGATGGGAGGAAGAATTGGGGATGCAGCTCACTGAACCTGAACTGCGTTTTGTACTAGCAAATTCACATGGTTTCTCTAGATGTACGAGAATTCAAGAGAACTCCTTTAAACTTACAACAAGGTGGTATAAAACACCGATAATACTTCATGCTATAAATAACTCCGTTTCAGATCAATGTTGGATGTGTAAAAGGGACATCGGATCATTATCACATATCTGGTGGCATTGCCCCCTTATTCAGCTATATTGGATTCATGTAGGGAAAGCCATAAATACTATATGCTCTCTCAATATCACATTGACTCCAGAATTGGTACTACTATGGAAACCTATAAGTGGCTTTATACCAAAAAAAAATAATCTACCAACGCACATGATAGCTGCAGCAAAACTACTGATTCCAATATTGTGGAAAGACACAGTTCCCCCTACTTTTACACAATGGTTAGATAAAGTATTTGAAATCCAGTGATTCGAAGAAATGGCACACTGGGAATCAAAGACAAGGGGCAAATATTTAGCTACCTGGTCCCCATTGCTAGATTTCCCTGACATCACTAGACTATGATGGTATCCCAAAAGGTAGAAATACAGAATCGACCAAGACCTAGCTACCTAGTGCAGAAGAAGAGTCATAACAAGGTACAAAATACAGATCACAATACCGTATAATGCTTTTACCAACAATTCATATACTCCAACAGAATTGCCTACTGACACACCCAAACTACCTACCCTCCCTTACTTTCCCCTCTCCCCCTTCGCATTTCTATATTTTTTGTTTTTCCCTTGTGTTATGTTATATTGTATTATTTTGTATTACCTGCTTATCCTTATGGATGATTAGCAAGGGCTCTGCGTAGCCAATGTTATAACAATTTGTTATATTCGCTTGTTCAAATTTATATAACAATAAAAACAGATTTGAAACAAACAAACCCCTGGCTATCAGATATCACATACTACTCTGGTACACAGAAGTAGAGACTGGTGACAAATTTACCAAAACCAAGTACCTGTGGAGTCACTGGTTTCAAAGACTAAAAAAACACAGTGAACACCATCACTAAAATCAAATCAGATGACTTCCTAACCAGCAAATGGCGCCATACTATGACACCTACACAGAATTTTGAAAAAAGCAGACCTCTTTATTCCCAATACCTTTCAAGGTTATTGGTCTGTGGTATTTCTCCAAAACAAACCTGATACCATCTCAGACCACACAATTTTACCTTGAGAGAGAGGAGTAATAACATAAGCATTACATCTCTCTTTATTGCCCTGACCAAATCCAGCTAAAGGAACCTACCCTAAGTTATTCCACTTCACATGAAGCACCAATATCCAAGGAGGGCCCAGCAACTGAACCAAACAAACCACTTCTGACCAGACATCTCCATTGGAAATTAGATGAACATAATGGAAATGACACAGTGATATGATAGCAATCTCACCATATTACCAATGTAACTATAATGATTTGAGGTACATCTAACTTCAATGTAACAGAATAACATATAAAATATAGTAAAAGAATCTAGATAAAATCTCCATGATTATACACAGCCAATCAAAATCAAATGAGAGTACAACATTAACATGAAATGTGTGCAAGTATAAAACAAAATTGAAAACTATACCAAAAAATCCCAACTTTTTTACAGTAAACAGGAAAACACAGAATTAATTCACCCAGAAGTGTATACCCCTTTACAAGCCCCTTTTCTTACAAAACGTATTGATTTTATAGTACAATACATGATAGCTACGCATTGGAAAACGTACAAGGTCTGGATATCCTAAGTCTACACAATTTATCATCACACAAAAGCTCTCAAAATCTGCTTCAGTCCTGGTTCTTTATCTAAACCTATGGCACCACTACAGGCATTGGCTTTAAGCCCAATATACATATGAGTCTCCAACCATTTGTAAAACAGCTCTTGGAATATTAGGTGAGTAAATAATGCTACTTCTATTATATTTGTCAGATAGTGGGTACATGAAGAATTTGGAAAAAAAGATAGCGAGCTATGGGAAACTTACTAGATAAGACTTTTGAACATAACAACAAAAGAATTGTTATCTTCAAATAAAGGCCTCCTCCTCCCCTTCAGCCTTTCCTCTCCATCTCCAAAATTGGTGTCTTTACCAATTCTTTGCGTTACTTATTATAAAAATCAGCAGACAGTAAAGTTCCCATAGCCTAAGACCTCATCATCCAGGAAACCAGTCAGTCCAGAATTCTTAAAAAAATAGTTTCAAATCCCTGCCTATGAGATATCACATACTACTCTGGGACAAATAAGTAGAGACTGGTGGCAAATTTAATCAAAAAACAAGTCCCTATGGAGTCACTGGCTTCAAAGACTAAAATAACATAATGAACACCATCATGTAAAATAAACTCATATGACTTCCTAACAAGCCATACCACGACACCTACATGGAATTTTGAAAATAAAAAAAGTGTCTCTATTCCAAATACCTTCCTATGGGAAACTTACTAGATAAGACTTTTGAACATAACAACACAAGAATTGTTATCTTCAAATAAAGGCCTCCTCCTCCCCTTCAGCCTTGCCTCTCCATCTCCAAAATTGGTGTCTTTACCAATCTTATGTGTCACTTATTGTAAATAGCAGCAAATACTAAAGTTCCTATAGCCTAGGACCTCATAATCCGGAAATCCAGTCAGTACAGAATTCTTAAAAAAATAGTTTCAAACCCCTGGCTATCAGATATCACATACTACTCTGGTACACAGAAGTAGAGACTGGTGACAAATTTACCAAAACCAAGTCCCTGTGGAGTCACTGGTTTCAAAGACTAAAAAAACACAGTGAACACCATCACTAAAATCAAATCAGATGACTTCCTAACCAGCAAGTGGCGCCATACTATGACACCTACACAGAATTTTGAAAAAAGCAGACCTCTTTATTCCCAATACCTTTCAAGGTTATTGGTCTGTGGTATTTCTCCAAAACAAACATGATACCATCTCAGACCACACAATTTTACCTTGAGAGAGAGGAGCAATACCCAGAAGTGTATACCCCTTTACAAGCCCCTTTTCTTACAAAACGTATTGATTTTATAGTACAATACATGATAGCTACGCATTGGAAAACGTACAAGGTCTGGATATCCTAAGTCTACACAATTTATCATCACACAAAAGCTCTCAAAATCTGCTTCAGTCCTGGTTCTTTATCTAAACCTATGGCACCACTACAGGCATTGGCTTTAAGCCCAATATACATATGAGTCTCCAACCATTTGTAAAACAGCTCTTGGTATATTAGGTGAGTAAATAATGCTACTTCTATTATATTTGTCAGATAGTGGGTACATGAAGAATTTGGAAAAAAAGATAGCGAGCTATGGGAAACTTACTAGATAAGACTTTTGAACATAACAACACAAGAATTGTTATCTTCAAATAAAGGCCTCCTCCTCCCCTTCAGCCTTGCCTCTCCATCTCCAAAATTGGTGTCTTTACCAATCTTATGTGTCACTTATTGTAAATAGCAGGAAAATCTAAAGTTCCTATAGCCTAGGACCTCATAATCCGGAAATCCAGTCAGTACAGAATTCTTAAAAAAATAGTTTCAAACCCCTGGCTATCAGATATCACATACTACTCTGGTACACAGAAGTAGAGACTGGTGACAAATTTACCAAAACCAAGTCCCTGTGGAGTCACTGGTTTCAAAGACTAAAAAAACACAGTGAACACCATCACTAAAATCAAATCAGATGACTTCCTAACCAGCAAGTGGCGCCATACTATGACACCTACACAGAATTTTGAAAAAAGCAGACCTCTTTATTCCCAATACCTTTCAAGGTTATTGGTCTGTGGTTTTTCTCCAAAACAAACATGATACCATCTCAGACCACACAATTTTACCTTGAGAGAGAGGAGCAATAACATAAGCATTACATCTCTCTTTATTGCCCTGACCAAATCCAGCTAAAGGGACCTACCCTAAGTTATTCCACTTCACATGAAGCACCAATGTCCAAGGAGGGCCCAGCAACTGAACCAAACAAACCACTTCTGACCAGACATCTCCATTGGAAATTAGATGAACATAATAGAAATGACACAGTGATATGATAGCAATCTCACCATATTACCAATGTAACTATAATGATTTGAGGTACATCTAACTTCAATGTAACAGAATAACATATAAAATATAGTAAAAGAATCTAGATAAAATCTCCATGATTATACACAGCCAATCAAAATCAAATGAGAGTACAACATTAACATGAAATGTGTGTAAGTATAAAACAAAATTGAAAACTATACCAAAAAATCCCAACTTTTTTACAGTAAACAGGAAAACACAGAATTAATTCACCCAGAAGTGTATACCCCTTTACAAGCACTTTTTTTTTACAAAATGTATTGATTCTATAGTACAACACATGATAGCTATGCATTGGAAAACGTACAAGGTCTGGATATCCAAAGTATACACAATTTATCATCACACAAAAGATCTCAAAATCTGCTTCAGTCCTGGTTCTTTATCTAAACCTATGGCACCACTACAGGCATTGGCTTTAAGCCCAATATACATATGAGTCTCCAACCATTTGTAAAACAGCTCTTGAAATATTAGGTGAGTAAATAATGCTACTTCTATTATATTTGTCAGATAGTGGGTACATGAAGAATTTGGAAAAAAAGATAGCGAGCTATGGGAAACTTACTAGATAAGACTTTTGAACATAACAACACAAGAATTGTTATCTTCAAATAAAGGCCTCCTCCTCCCCTTCAGCCTTTCCTCTCCATCTCCAAAATTGGGGTCTTTACCAATTCTTTGCGTTACTTATTAGAAAAATCAGCAGACAGTAAAGTTCCCATAGCCTAAGACCTCATCATCAAGAAAACCAGTCAGTCCAGAATTCTTAAAAAAATAGTTTCAAATCCCTGCCTATGAGATATCACATACTACTCTGGAACAAATAAGTAGAGACTGGTGGCAAATTTAATCAAAAAACAAGTCCCTATGGAGTCACTGGCTTCAAAGACTAAAATAACATAATGAACACCATCATGTAAAATAAACTCATATGACTTCCTAACAAGCAAATGGTGCCATACCACGACACCTACATGGAATTTTGAAAATAAAAAAAAGTGTCTCTATTCCCAATACCTTCCTATGGGAAACTTACTAGATAAGACTTTTGAACATAACAAAACAAGAATTGTTATCTTCAAATAAAGGCCTCCTCCTCCCCTTCAGCCTTGCCTCTCCATCTCCAAAATTGGTGTCTTTACCAATCTTACGTGTCACTTATTGTAAATAGCAGCAAATACTAAAGTTTCTATAGCCTAGGACCTCATAATCCGGAAATCCAGTCAGTACAGAATTCTTAAAAAAATAGTTTCAAACCCCTGGCTATCAGATATCACATACTACTCTGGTACACAGAAGTAGAGACTGGTGACAAATTTACCAAAACCAAGTCCCTGTGGAGTCACTGGTTTCAAAGACTAAAAAAACATAGTGAACACCATCACTAAAATCAAATCAGATGACTTCCTAACCAGCAAATGGCGCCATACTATGACACCTACACAGAATTTTGAAAAAAGCAGGCCTCTTTATTCCCAATACTTTTCAAGGTTATTGGTCTGTGGTATTTCTCCAAAACAAACATGATACCATCTGAGACCACACAATTTTACCTTGAGAGAGAGAGGAGCAATAACATAAGCATTACATCTCTCTTTATTGCCCTGACCAAATCCAGCTAAAGGGACCTACCCTAAGTTATTCCACTTCACATGAAGCACCAATATCCAAGGAGGGCCCAGCAACTGAACCAAACAAACCACTTCTGACCAGACATCTCCATTGGAAATTAGATGAACATAATGGAAATGACACAGTGATATGATAGCAATCTCACCATATTACCAATGTAACTATAATGATTTGAGGTACATCTAACTTCAATGTAACAGAATAACATATAAAATATAGTAAAAGAATCTAGATAAAATCTCCATGATTATACACAGCCAATCAAAATCAAATGAGAGTACAACATTAACATGAAATGTGTGTAAGTATAAAACAAAATTGAAAATTATACCAAAAAATCCCAACTTTTTTACAATAAACAGGAAAACACAGAATTAATTCACCCAGAAGTGTATACCCCTTTACTAGTACTTTTTTTTTACAAAATGTATTAATTCTATAGTACAACACATGATAGCTACGCATTGGAAAACGTACAAGGTCTGGATATCCTAAGTCTACACAATTTATCATCACACAAAAGCTCTCAAAATCTGCTTCAGTCCTGGTTCTTTATCTTAACCTATGGCACCACTACAGGCATTGGCTTTAAGCCCAATATACATATGAGTCTCCAACCATTTGTAAAACAGCTCTTTGAATATTAGGTGAGTAAATAATGCTACTTCTATTATATTTGTCAGATAGTGGGTACAAGAAGAATTTGGAAAAAAAGATAGCGAGCTATGGGAAACTTACTAGATAAGACTTTTGAACATAACAACACAAGAATTGTTATCTTCAAATAAAGGCCTCCTCCTCCCCTTCAGCCTTTCCTCTCCATCTCCAAAATTGGTGTCTTTACCAATTATTTGCGTTACTTATTATAAAAATCAGCAGACAGTAAAGTTCCCATAGCCTAAGACCTCATCATCAAGGAAACCAGTCAGTCCAGAATTCTTAAAAAAATTGTTTCAAATCCCTGCCTATGAGATATCACATACTACTCTGGAACAAATAAGTAGAGACTGGTGGCAAATTTAATCAAAAAACAAGTCCCTATGGAGTCACTGGCTTCAAAGACTAAAATAACATAATGAACACCATCATGTAAAATAAACTCATATGACTTCCTAACAAGCAAATGGTGCCATACCACGACACCTACATGGAATTTTGAAAATAAAAAAAGTGTCTCTATTCCAAATACCTTCCTATGGGAAACTTACTAGATAAGACTTTTGAACATAACAACACAAGAATTGTTATCTTCAAATAAAGGCCTCCTCCTCCCCTTCAGCCTTGCCTCTCCATCTCCAAAATTGGTGTCTTTACCAATCTTATGTGTCACTTATTGTAAATAGCAGCAAATACTAAAGTTCCTATAGCCTAGGACCTCATAATCCGGAAATCCAGTCAGTACAGAATTCTTAAAAAAATAGTTTCAAACCCCTGGCTATCAGATATCACATACTACTCTGGTACACAGAAGTAGAGACTGGTGACAAATTTACCAAAACCAAGTCCCTGTGGAGTCACTGGTTTCAAAGACTAAAAAAACACAGTGAACACCATCACTAAAATCAAATCAGATGACTTCCTAACCAGCAAGTGGCGCCATACTATGACACCTACACAGAATTTTGAAAAAAGCAGACCTCTTTATTCCCAATACCTTTCAAGGTTATTGGTCTGTGGTATTTCTCCAAAACAAACATGATACCATCTCAGACCACACAATTTTACCTTGAGAGAGAGGAGCAATAACATAAGCATTACATCTCTCTTTATTGCCCTGACCAAATCCAGCTAAAGGGACCTACCCTAAGTTATTCCACTTCACATGAAGCACCAATATCCAAGGAGGGCCCAGCAACTGAACCAAACAAACCACTTCTGACCAGACATCTCCATTGGAAATTAGATGAACATAATGGAAATGACACAGTGATATGATAGCAATCTCACCATATTACCAATGTAACTATAATGATTTGAGGTACATCTAACTTCAATGTAACAGAATAACATATAAAATATAGTAAAAGAATCTAGATAAAATCTCCATGATTATACACAGCCAATCAAAATCAAATGAGAGTACAACATTAACATGAAATGTGTGTAAGTATAAAACAAAATTGAAAACTATACCAAAAAATCCCAACTTTTTTACAGTAAACAGGAAAACACAGAATTAATTCACCCAGAAGTGTATACCCCTTTACAAGCACTTTTTTTTTACAAACTGTATTGATTCTATAGTACAACACATGATAGCTATGCATTGGAAAACGTACAAGGTCTGGATATCCTAAGTCTACACAATTTATCATCACACAAAAGCTCTCAAAATCTGCTTCAGTCCTGGTTCTTTATCTAAACCTATGGCACCACTACAGGCATTGGCTTTAAGCCCAATATACATATGAGTCTCCAACCATTTGTAAAACAGCTCTTGGTATATTAGGTGAGTAAATAATGCTACTTCTATTATATTTGTCAGATAGTGGGTACATGAAGAATTTGGAAAAAAAGATAGCGAGCTATGGGAAACTTACTAGATAAGACTTTTGAACATAACAACACAAGAATTGTTATCTTCAAATAAAGGCCTCCTCCTCCCCTTCAGCCTTTCCTCTCCATCTCCAAAATTGGTGTCTTTACCAATTCTTTGCGTTACTTATTATAAAAATCAGCAGACAGTAAAGTTCCCATAGCCTAAGACCTCATCATCCAGGAAACCAGTCAGTCCAGAATTCATAAATAAAATAGTTTCAAATCCCTGCCTATGAGATATCACATACTACTCTGGGACAAATAAGTAGAGACTGGTGGCAAATTTAATCAAAAAACAAGTCCCTATGGAGTCACTGGCTTCAAAGACTAAAATAACATAATGAACACCATCATGTAAAATAAACTCATATGACTTCCTAACAAGCAAATGGTGCCATACCACGACACCTACATGGAATTTTGAAAAAAATATATGTCTCTATTCCCAATGCCTTCCTATGGGAAACTTACTAGATAAGACTTTTGAACATAACAACACAAGAATTGTTATCTTCAAATAAAGGCCTCCTCCTCCCCTTCAGCCTTGCCTCTCCATCTCCAAAATTGGTGTCTTTACCAATTTTATGTTTCACTTATTTTAGATAGCAGCAAATACTAAAGTTCCTATAGCCTAGGACCTCACAATGCGGAAATCCAGTCAGTACAGAATTCTTAAAAAAATAGTTTCAAACCCCTGGCTATCAGATATCACATACTACTCTGGTACACAGAAGTAGAGACTGGTGACAAATTTACCAAAACCAAGTCCCTGTGGAGTCACTGGTTTCAAAGACTAAAAAAACATAGTGAACACCATCACTAAAATCAAATCAGATGACTTCCTAACCAGCAAATGGCGCCATACTATGACACCTACACAGAATTTTGAAAAAAGCAGGCCTCTTTATTCCCAATACTTTTCAAGGTTATTGGTCTGTGGTATTTCTCCAAAACAAACATGATACCATCTGACACCACACAATTTTACCTTGAGAGAGAGAGGAGCAATAACATAAGCATTACATCTCTCTTTATTGCCCTGACCAAATCCAGCTAAAGGGACCTACCCTAAGTTATTCCACTTCACATGAAGCACCAATATCCAAGGAGGGCCCAGCAACTGAACCAAACAAACCACTTCTGACCAGACATCTCCATTGGAAATTAGATGAACATAATGGAAATGACACAGTGATATGATAGCAATCTCACCATATTACCAATGTAACTATAATGATTTAAGGTGCGTCTAACTTCAATGTAACAGAATAACATATAAGATATAGTAAAAGAATCTAGATAAAATCTCCATGATTATACACAGCCAATCAAAATCAAATGAGAGTACAACATTAATATGAAATGTGTGCAAGTATAAAACAAAATTGAAAACTATACCAAAAAATCCCAACTTTTTTACAATAAACAGGAAAACACAGAATTAATTCACCCAGAAGTGTATACCCCTTTACAAGCACTTTTTTTTCCAAAATGTATTGATTCTATAGTACAACACATGATAGCTACACATTGGAAAACGTACAAGGTCTGGATATCCTAAGTCTACACAATTTATCATCACACAATAGCTCTCAAAATCTGCTTCAGTCCTGGTTCTTTATCTAAACCTATGGCACCACTACAGGCATTGGATTTAAGCTCAATATACATATGAGTCTCCAACCATTTGTAAAACAGCTCTTGGTATATTAGGTGAGTAAATAATGCTACTTCAATTATATTTGTCAGATAGTGGGTACATGAAGAATTTGGAAAAAAAGATAGCGAGCTATGGGAAACTTACTAGATAAGACTTTTGAACATAACAACACAAGAATTGTTATCTTCAAATAAAGGCCTCCTCCTTTCCTTCAGCCTTTAATCTCCATCTCCAAAATTGGTGTCTTTACCAATTCTTTGTGTTACTTATTATAAATATCAGCAGACAGTAAAGTTCCCATAGCCTAAGACCTCATCATCCAGGAAACCAGTCAGTCCAGAATTCTTAAAAAAATAGTTTCAAATCCCTGCCTATGAGATATCACATACTACTCTAGGACAAATAAGTAGAGACTGGTGGCAAATTTAATCAAAAAACAAGTCCCTATGGAGTCACTGGCTTCAAAGACTAAAATAACATAATGAACACCATCATGTAAAATAAATTCATATGACTTCCTAACATGCAAATGGTGCCATACCAAGACACCTACATGGAATTTTGAAAAACAAATATGTCTCTATTCCCAATACCTTCCTATGGGAAACTTACTAGATAAGACTTTTGAACATAACAACACAAGAATTGTTATCTTCAAATAAAGGCCTCCTCCTCCCCTTCAGCCTTGCCTCTCCATCTCCAAAATTGGTGTCTTTACCAATCTTATGTGTCACTTATTGTAAATAGCAGCAAATACTAAAGTTCCTATAGCCTAGGACCTCATAATCCGGAAATCCAGTCAGTACAGAATTCTTAAAAAAATAGTTTCAAACCCCTGGCTATCAGATATCACATACTACTCTGGTACACAGAAGTAGAGACTGGTGACAAATTTACCAAAACCAAGTCCCTGTGGAATCACTGGTTTCAAAGACTAAAAAAACACAGTGAACACCATCGCTAAAATCAAATCAGATGACTTCCTAACCAGCAAATGGCGCCATACTATGACACCTACACAGAATTTTGAAAAAAGCAGACCTCTTTATGCCCTATACCTTTCAAGGTTATTGGTCTGTGGTATTTCTCCAAAACAAACATGATACCATTTCAGACCACACAATTTTACCTTGAGAGAGAGAGGAGCAATAACATAAGCATTACATCTCTCTTTATTGCCCTGACCAAATCCAGCTAAAGGGACCTACCCTAAGTTATTCCACTTCACATGAAGCACCAATATCCAAGGAGGGCCCAGCAACTGAACCAAACAAACCACTTCTGACCAGACATCTCCATTGGAAATTAGATGAACATAATGGAAATGACACAGTGATATGATAGCAATCTCACCATATTACCAATGTAACTATAATGATTTGAGGTACATCTAACTTCAATGTAACAGAATAACATATAAAATATAGTAAAAGAATCTAGATAAAATCTCCATGATTATACACAGCCAATCAAAATCAAATGAGAGTACAACATTTACATGAAATGTGTGTAAGTATAAAACAAAATTGAAGACTATACCAAAAAATCCCAACTTTTTTACAGTAAACAGGAAAACACAGAATTAATTCACCCAGAAGTGTATACCCCTTTACAAGCACTTTTTTTTACAAAATGTATTGATTCTATAGTACAACACATGATAGCTACGCATTGGAAAACGTACAAGGTCTGGATATCCTAAGTCTACACAATTTATCATCACACAAAAGCTCTCAAAATCTGCTTCAGTCCTGGTTCTTTATCTAAGCCTATGGCACCACTACAGGCATTGGCTTAAGCCCAATATACATATGAGTCTCCAACCATTTGTAAAACAGCTTTTGGTATATTAGGTGAGTAAATAATGCTACTTCTATTATATTTGTCAGATAGTGGGTACATGAAGAATTTGGAAAAAAAGATAGCGAGCTATGGGAAACTTACTAGATAAGACTTTTGAACATAACAACACAAGAATTGTTATCTTCAAATAAAGGCCTCCTCCTCCCCTTCAGCCTTTCCTCTCCATCTCCAAAATTGTGTCTTTACCAATTCTTTGCGTTACTTATTATAAAAATCAGCAGACAGTAAAGTTCCCATAGCCTAAGACCTCATCATCCAGGAAACCAGTCAGTCCAGAATTCTTAAAAAAATAGTTTCAAATCCCTGCCTATGAGATATCACATACTACTCTGGGACAAATAAGTAGAGACTGGTGGCAAATTTAATCAAAAAACAAGTCCCTATGGAGTCACTGGCTTCAAAGACTAAAATAACATAATGAACACCATCATGTAAAATAAATTCATATGACTTCCTAACATGCAAATGGTGCCATACCACGACACCTACATGGAATTTTGAAAAAAACATATGTCTCTATTCACAATACCTTCCTATGGGAAACTTACGAGATAAGACTTTTGAACATAACAACACAAGAATAGTTATCTTCAAATAAAGGCCTCCTCCTCCCCTTCAGCCTTGCCTCTCCATCTCCAAAATTGGTGTCTTTACCAATCTTATGTGTCACTTATTGTAAATAGCAGCCAATACTAAAGTTCCTATAGCCTAGGACCTCATAATCCAGAAATCCAGTCAGTACAGAATTCTTAAAAAAATAGTTTCAAACCCCTGGCTATCAGATATCACATACTACTCTGGTACACAGAAGTAGAGACTGGTGACAAATTTACCAAAACCAAGTCCCTGTGGAGTCACTGGTTTCAAAGACTAAAAAAACACAGTGAACACCATCACTAAAATCAAATCAGATGACTTCCTAACCAGCAAATGGCGCCATACTATGACACCTACACAGAATTTTGAAAAAAGCAGACCTCTTTATTCCCAATACCTTTCAAAGTTATTGGTCTGTGGTATTTCTCCAAAACAAACCTGATACCATCTCAGACCACACAATTTTACCTTGAGAGAGAGGAGCAATAACATAAGCATTACATCTCTCTTTATTGCCCTGATCAAATCCAGCTAAAGGGACCTACCCTAAGTTATTCCACTTCACATGAAGCACCAATATCCAAGGAGGGCCCAGCAACTGAACCAAACAAACCACTTCTGACCAGACATCTCCATTGGAAATTAGATGAACATAATGGAAATGACACAGTGATATGATAGCAATCTCACCATATTACCAATGTAACTATAATGATTTAATGTACATCTAACTTCAATGTAACAGAATAACATATAAAATATAGTAAAAGAATCTAGATAAAATCTCCATGATTATACACAGCCAATCAAAATCAAATGAGAGTACAACATTAACATGAAATGTGTGCAAGTATAAAACAAAATTGAAAACTATACCAAAAAATCCCAACTTTTTTACAGTAAACAGGAAAACACAGAATTAATTCACCCAGAAGTGTATACCCCTTTACAAGCACTTTTTTTTTTACAAAATGTATTGATTCTATAGTAAAACACATGATAGCTACGCATTGGAAAACGTACAAGGTCTGGATATCCTAAGTCTACACAATTTATCATCACACAAAAGCTCTCAAAATCTGCTTCAGTCCTGGTTCTTTATCTAAACCTATGGCACAACTACAGGCATTGGCTTTAAGCCCAATATACATATGAGTCTCCAACCATTTGTAAAACAGCTCTTGGAATATTAGGTGAGTAAATAATGCTACTTCTATTAAATTTGTCAGATAGTGGGTACATGAAGAATTTGGAAAAAAAGATAGTGAGCTATGGGAAACTTCATAGATAATCTTTTGAACATAACAACACAAGAATTGTTATGTTCAAATAAAGGCCTCCTCCTCCCATTTAGCCTTTCCTCTCCATCTCCAAAATTGGTGTCTTTACCAATTCTTTGCGTTACTTATTATAAAAATCAGCAGACAGTAAAGTTCCCATAGCCTAAGACCTCATCAGCCAGGAAACCAGTCAGTCCAGAATTCTTAAAAAAATAGTTTCAAATCCCTGCCTATGAGATATCACATACTACTCTGGGACAAATAAGTAGAGACTGGTGGCAAATTTAATCAAAAAACAAGTCCCTATGGAGTCACTGGCTTCAAAGACTAAAATAACATAATGAACACCATCATGTAAAATGAACTCATATGACTTCCTAACAAGCAAATGGTGCCATACCACAACACCTACATGGAATTTTGAAAAAAATATATGTCTCTATTCCCAATACCTTCCTATGGGAAACTTACTAGATAAGACTTTTGAACATAACAACACAAGAATTGTTATCTTCAAATAAAGGCCTCCTCCTCCCCTTCAGCCTTGTCTCTCCATCTCCAAAATTGGTGTCTTTACCAATCTTATGTGTCACTTATTGTAAATAGCAGCAAATACTAAAGTTCCTATAGCCTAGGACCTCATAATCCGGAAATCCAGTCAGTACAGAATTCTTAAAAAAATAGTTTCAAACCCCTGGCTATCAGATATCACATACTACTCTGGTACACAGAAGTAGAGACTGGTGACAAATTTACCAAAACCAAGTCCCTGTGGAGTCACTGGTTTCAAAGACTAAAAAAACACAGTGAACACGATCACTAAAATCAAATCAGATGACTTCCTAACCAGCAAATGGCGCCATACTATGACACCTACACAGAATTTTGAAAAAAGCAGACCTCTTTATTCCCAATACCTTTCAAGGTTATTGGTCTGTGGTATTTCTCCAAAACAAACATGATACCATATCAGACCACACAATTTTACCTTGAGAGAGAGGAGCAATAACATAAGCATTACATCTCTCTTTATTGCCCTGACCAAATCCAGCTAAAGGGACCTACCCTAAGTTATTCCACTTCACATGAAGCACCAATATCCAAGGAGGGCCCAGCAACTGAACCAAACAAACCACTTCTGACCAGACATCTCCATTGGAAATTAGATGAACATAATGGAAATGACACAGTGATATGATAGCAATCTCACCATATTACCAATGTAACTATAATGATTTGAGGTACATCTAACTTCAATGTAACAGAATAACATAAAAAATATAGTAAAAGAATCTAGATAAAATCTCCATGATTATACACAGCCAATCAAAATCAAATGAGAGTAAAACATTAAAGGGAACCTGTCACCATATTTTAGCTATAAAGCCAGCAATACCTGGTGAAAGTGGGTGAAAAATCATTGTCATCTAAGCTATAAATATGTTCTAAGTAAGTTCTGTACCTTTAGTATTCCGTTTTTCAGTGGTCCCACGCCGTATGCAAATGAGCAGAAAGAGTCAAATCTTCATCTGAAAAGAGTCAGATTTTCATTCCTCCAGAGTCTCAGAGTAGACTCCACCTCCTTCTTTTTGATTGACAGCTCCTTAGCCAGTCAGGGCCGGACAGGTGCCGGCGGAGGGCGGGGTTAAGAAGCTGCGTCCCACAGGGAAAACGAATTACCATAAAAGGCGAGAAGAGTTTAAACGACTACATTTACCGACAGAGGAGGACTTCAGGAAAGAAGAGAACAGGAATGAACTCTGGACAGCTGCGGCCATTGAGGGGTCAGGCGAGTTTGACAGGTAAGATGTTAATGACAGGAACCCTTTAACATGAAATGTGTGCAAGTATAAAACAAAATTGAAAACTATACCAAAAAATCCCAACTTTTTTACAGTAAACAGGAAAACACAGAATTAATTCACCCAGAAGTGTATACCCCTTTACAAGCACTTTTTTTTTACAAAATGTATTGATTCTATAGTACAACACATGATAGCTACGCATTGGAAAACGTACAAGGTCTGGATATCCTAAGTCTACACAATTTATCATCACACAAAAGCTCTCAAAATGTGCTTCAGTCCTGGTTCTTTATCTAAACCTATGGCACCACTACAGGCATTGGCTTTAAGCCCAATATACATATGAGTCTCCAACCATTTGTAAAACAGCTCTTGGAATATTAGGTGAGTAAATAATGCTACTTCTATTATATTTGTCAGATAGTGGGTACATGAAGAATTTGGAAAAAAAGATAGCGAGCTATGGGAAACTTACTAGATAAGACTTTTGAACATAACAACACAAGAATTGTTATCTTCAAATAAAGGCCTCCTCCTCCCCTTCAGCCTTTCCTCTCCATCTCCAAAATTGGTGTCTTTACCAATTCTTTGCGTTACTTATTATAAAAATCAGCAGACAGTAGAGTTCCCATAGCCTAAGACCTCATCATCCAGGAAACCAGTCAGTCCAGAATTCTTAAAAAAATAGTTTCAAATCCCTGCCTATGAGATATCACATAATACTCTGGGACAAATAAGTAGAGACTGGTGGCAAATTTAATCAAAAAACAAGTCCTTATGGAGTCACTGGCTTCAAAGACTAAAATAACATAATGAACACCATCATGTAAAATAAATTCATATGACTTCCTAACATGCAAATGGTGCCATACCACGACACCTACATGGAATTTTGAAAAAAAAATATGTCTCTATTCCCAATACCTTCCTAAGGAAAACTTACTAGATAAGACTTTTGAACATAACAACACAAGAATTGTTATGTTCAAATAAAGGCCTCCTCCTCCCCTTCAGCCTTGCCTCTCCATCTCCAAAATTGGTGTCTTTACCAATCTTATGTGTCACTTATTGTAAATAGCAGCAAATACTAAAGTTCCTATAGCCTAGGACCTCATAATCCGGAAATCCAG
This sequence comes from Rhinoderma darwinii, assembly GCF_050947455.1. Taxonomy (NCBI): domain Eukaryota; kingdom Metazoa; phylum Chordata; class Amphibia; order Anura; family Rhinodermatidae; genus Rhinoderma; species Rhinoderma darwinii. Next base: position 141,251 of record NW_027461699.1, read on the forward strand.
TCAGTACAGAATTCTTAAAAAAATAGTTTCAAACCCCTGGCTATCAGATATCACATACTACTCTGGTACACAGAAGTAGAGACTGGTGACAAATTTACCAAAACCAAGTTCCTGCGGAGTCACTGGTTTCAAAGACTAAAAAAACACAGTGAACACCATCACTAAAATCAAATCAGATGACTTCCTAACCAGCAAATTGCGCCATACTATGACACCTACACAGAATTTTGAAAAAAGCAGACCTCTTTATTCCCAATACCTTTCAAGGTTATTGGTCTGTGGTATTTCTCCAAAACAAACCTGATACCATCTCAGACCACACAATTTTACCTTGAGAGAGAGGAGCAATAACATAAGCATTACATCTCTCTTTATTGCCCTGATCAAATCCAGCTAAAGGGACCTACCCTAAGTTATTCCACTTCACATGAAGCACCAATATCCAAGGAGGGCCCAGCAACTGAACCAAACAAACCACTTCTGACCAGACATCTCCATTGGAAATTAGATGAACATAATGGAAATGACACAGTGATATGATAGCAATCTCACCATACTACCAATGTAACTATAATGATTTGAGGTACATCTAACTTCAATGTAACAGAATAACATATAAAATATAGTAAAATAATCTAGATAAAATCTCCATGATTATACACAGCCAATCAAAATCAAATGAGAGTACAACATTAACATGAAAAGTGTGTAAGCATAAAACAAAATTGAAAACTATACCAAAAAATTTCCAACTTTTTTACAATAAACAGGAAAACACAGAATTAATTCACCCAGAAGTGTATACCCCTTTACAAGCACTTTTTTTTTACAAAATGTATTGATTCTATAGTACAACACATGATAGCTACGCATTGGAAAACGTACAAGGCCTGGATATCCAAAGTCTACACAATTTATCATCACACAAAAGCTCTCAAAATGTGCTTCAGTCCTGGTTCTTTATCTAAACCTATGGCACCACTACAGGCATTGGCTTTAAGCCCAATATACATATGAGTCTCCAACCATTTGTAAAACAGCTCTAGGAATATTAGGTGAGTAAATAATGCTACTTCTATTATATTTGTCAGATAGTGGGTACATGAAGAATTTGGAAAAAAAGATAGCGAGCTATGGGAAACTTACTAGATAAGACTTTTGAACATAACAACACAAGAATTGTTATGTTCAAATAAAGGCCTCCTCCTCCCCTTCAGCCTTGCCTCTCCATCTCCAAAATTGGTGTCTTTACCAATCTTATGTGTCACTTATTGTAAATAGCAGCAAATACTAAAGTTCCTATAGCCTAGGACCTCATAATCCGGAAATCCAGTCAGTACAGAATTCTTAAAAAAATAGTTTCAAACCCCTGGCTATCAGATATCACATACTACTCTGGTACACAGAAGTAGAGACTGGTGACAAATTTACCAAAACCAAGTTCCTGCGGAGTCACTGGTTTCAAAGACTAAAAAAACACAGTGAACACCATCACTAAAATCAAATCAGATGACTTCCTAACCAGCAAATTGCGCCATACTATGACACCTACACAGAATTTTGAAAAAAGCAGACCTCTTTATTCCCAATACCTTTCAAGGTTATTGGTCTGTGGTATTTCTCCAAAACAAACCTGATACCATCTCAGACCACACAATTTTACCTTGAGAGAGAGGAGCAATAACATAAGCATTACATCTCTCTTTATTGCCCTGATCAAATCCAGCTAAAGGGACCTACCCTAAGTTATTCCACTTCACATGAAGCACCAATATCCAAGGAGGGCCCAGCAACTGAACCAAACAAACCACTTCTGACCAGACATATCCATTGGAAATTAGATGAACATAATGGAAATGACACAGTGATATGATAGCAATCTCACCATACTACCAATGTAACTATAATGATTTGAGGTACATCTAACTTCAATGTAACAGAATAACATATAAAATATAGTAAAATAATCTAGATAAAATCTCCATGATTATACACAGCCAATCAAAATCAAATGAGAGTACAACATTAACCCCTTCCCGACATTTGACGTACATGTACGTCATGGAAAGTACTGACTTCCCGCATCTTGCCGTACATGTACGTCAAACGTTTGGCACCGGCTCAGAAGCTGAGCCGGTCCCATCATCACCGGATCTCAGCTGTATCTTACAGCTGACATCCGACTGTAACGGCGGGGACCGAAATTAGCTTCGATCCCCGCCATTAACCCCTTAAGTGCAGCGCTCAAACGCGATCGCTGCACTTAAGGTGTTTGCAGCTCATCGGAACCCCAGTAATGAAATTGCCGGGGTTCCGGTGGCTGCAATGGCAACCGGAGGCCTAATACTGGCCTCCCGGTCTGCCTAGCACCGAAGCCGGTCAAGATCCGCCCGGCGGCGGAGCCTGATCGGCTTCCGTAGCTGCCGGCAAGATGGCGCCGGGTCAGGAGCTGATCCGGCGTCATCAGCGGTGGAAGTCAGCTGTACTGTACAGCTGACATCCACCTGTAACGGCAGGAACCGGAGCTAGCTCCGATCCCTGCCATTAACCCCTTCGATGCAGCAATCGAAAGCGATTGCTGCATCGTAGCGGTTACAAGCAGATCGCCAGCCCTGACAGGCAATCGGGACTGGCGACTGCTGTTATGGCAACAGGAGACACAATGGTCTCCTGCTCTGCCATTACGGAAGCCGATTTAGGCCCCGCCGGGAGGCGAAGCCTAAACGGCTTGCTGTCAGTGAATGACTGACAGATCTAATACATTGCACTACATAGGTAGTGCAATGTATTAGAAAAAAAAAAATCTGACCGTTGGACCTTCAAGTCCCCTAGTGGGACTTGAGAAAAAGTGTAAAAAAAGTATAAAAAAGTGTAAAAAAAAGTGCAAAAAATAAAAGTTTGAAAACAATAAAAGTTTCAAGTAATCAAATAACACACAATCCCCCTTTTACTCTTATCAAGTCCTTTATTATTGAAAAATAATAATAAACCATATGTATTTGGTATCGCCACGACCGTAACGACCGGAGGTATCAAAATATTATATTATTTATTGCACGCGGTGAACAGCGTAAAAAAAACCCGTAAAAAACGTTACCAGAGTTTCTGTTTTTTAGTCACTTTGCCCTACAAATATTACAATAAAAAGTGATCAAAAAGTCGCACGTATCCAAAAATGGTACCTATAAAAACTATAGCTCGTCCCGCAAAAAACAAGCCCTCATACAACTCCGTCGACAAAAAAATTAAAACGTTATGGTTCTCACAACTTGGCGACAGAAAAAATACATTCTTTTTACAAAAGTAATTTTATTGTGCAAAAAGTTGTAAAACATAAAAAAGTTCTATAAATGAGGTATCGCCGGAATCGTACTGACCCGCAGAATAAAGGTAACATGTAGTTTATAATGCGTGGTGAACTCTGTATAAAAAAAAAACAAAAAAAGCTGTGCCAGAATTGCGTTTTTTGGTTTACCTGGCATCCCAAAAAATAGGATAAAAGGTGATCAAAAAGTCACATGTACCCCAAAATGGTACCAATAATAACTACAGCTCGTCCCGCAACAAACCAGCCCTCATACCGCTACGTCTATGAAAAATAAAATTAGTTATGGCTCCAATAAGTCAGGAAATAAAAAAATATGCAGTTGTGCCCGAGGAGAACATTTCTTCTGTTTCAAGAGGCGATTTATCAAGGACCTAAAATTAGGGAACCAGGAAGGGAGGGCCCAATCATATCCGATGGAAGCGACGGTGCCCGTATTATACCAGGATAATACTTTCCCAGCAAAATTCCCCAAACTACAAAGGCGCGGAGTGTGGACCAAAAGGGGGATAAGAAATGACACCATTTATCAGTGCGACACCGGCCTGTGCAGAAAGGATTGCTTCACAGCGTAACACACATCTATGGATTATTTTTATTTTTTTATACCACCTGACTATGCCCCTTATATACTCCGCCCCGCTTACATGTACCCCCACATTATAAAACACCAGCAATACTCAAACAAATATAGTACCAAGCAAAATCCGCTCTCCAAAAGCCAAATGGTGCTCCCTCGGCCCTGAACCCTACAGCGTGCCCAAACAGCAGTTTCCTTCAACATATATGGCACCGTCATACCCGTGAGAACCCTTTTAACAATTTTTGTGGTGTGTGTCTCCAGCGTCATAAGCTGGGCATGACATATTTGCCACTGAATGGCATATCTAGGGAAAAATATAAATTTTTAATTTGCACCATCCGCAGCGCATTCATTTATGGAAAAGACCTGTGGGGTGAAAATGCTCACTACACCCCTTAATAAATGCCTTGAGGGGTGCAGTTCCATAATGGGGTCACTTATCAGGGGTTTCTTTTTATTATTTCACATCTGAGCCTCTGCAGTTGTGAACCAATACTTTGTAAATCGCCAAATTAGGCCTCCACTCCGCATGGTACTCTTCACTTCTGAGCCCTGTCATATGTCCAGACAAAAGATTAGGGCCACATGTAGGGTGTTTCTAAAACCGGGAAACACCGCATAATAATTAGAGAGCTGTCTTGTTATGGTGGCACAAGCCGGGCACCACATATTGGCATATCTATGGAAAAAAATCCCATTTTCACTCTGCAACATTGAGCGCACACTAATTTCTACAAAACACCTGCAGGGTTAAAATGCTTACTACACCCCTTGGTAAATGCATTGAGGGGTGTAGTTTACAAAATGGGGTCACTTCTGGGGGGTTTCCACTGTTTTGGGCCCACAGGTGCCCAGAAACCAATCCAGCAACATCTGCACTCCAAATGGCGGTCCTTCCCTTCTGAGCCCTGCCGTTTGCCCAAACAGCAGTTTATGACCACATATGGGGTATTGCCGTACTCGGGAGAAATAGCTTTACAAATGTTGGGTTCTTTTTTTCCTTTATTTGTTGAGAAAATGAAAAAAATTTGCGCTAAAGCTACGTCTTATTGAAGAAAAAGGACTGTTTTTATTTTCACTGCCTAATTCTAATAAATTCTATGAAACATCTGTGGGGTCAAAATGCTCACTACACCCCTAGATGCATTCTTCAAGAGGTGTAGTTTCCTAAATGGAGTCCCTTTTTGGGCGTTTTCATTGTTTTGTCCCCTCAGGGGCTTTGCAAATGTGACCTGGCCTCCGCAAATCATTCCTGCTAAATGTGATCTCAAAAAGTCAAATAGTGCTCTTTCCCTTCTAAGCCCTGCCGTGTGTCCAAACAGCCGTTTATTACCACATGTGGGGTATTGTTTTACTCGGGAGAAATTGCTTTACAAATTTTGTGGTGCTTTTTCTCCTTTAGTCCTTCTGGAAATGAGAAAAAATTAGCTAAACCTACATTTTCTTTGAAAAAATGTAGATTATTATTTTCAGGGCCTACTTCCAATAATTTCTGCAAAAAAACTGTGGTGTCAAATCGCTCACTATACCCCTAGATAATTTCCTCAATGGGTGTTGTTTCCAAAATGGGGTCACTTGTGGGGGGTTTCCACTGTTTTGTCCCCTCAGGGGCTTTGTAAATGTAACATGGCCTCCGCAAACCATTCCTGCTAAATTTGAGTTCCAAAAGCCAAATGGCGCTCTTTCCCTTCTCAGCCTCGCCGTGTGTCCAAACAGCCGTTTATTACCACATGTGGGGTACTGTTTTACTCGGGAGAAATTTCTTTACAAATTTTATGGTGATTTTTCTCCTTTAGTCCTTGTGGAAATGAAAAAAAATTAGCTAAACCTACATTTTATTTGAAAAAATGTAGATTTTCATTTTCACAGCCTACTTGCAAAAATTTCTGCAAAAAACCTGTGGGGTCAAAATGCTCACTATACCCCTAGATAATTTCCTCAAGGGGTATAGTTTCCAAAATGGGGTCACTTGTTTGGGGTTTTCACTGTTTTGTCCCCTCAGGGGCTTTGTAAATGTGACATGGCCTCCGCAAACCATTCCTGCTAAATGTGAACTCCAAAAGCCAAATGGCGCTCTTTCCCTTCTCAGCCACGCCGTGTCTCCAAACAACCGTTTATTACCACATGTGAGGTATTGTTTTACTCGGGAGAAATTGCTTTACAAATTTTGCGGTGCTTTTTCTCCTTTAGTCCTTGTGGAAATGAGAAAAAAAATCGCTAAACCTACATTTTCTTTGAAGAAATGTTGATTTTAATTTTCACGGCCTACTTCCAATAATTTCTGTAAAAAACCTGTGCGGTGAAAATGCTCACTACACCCCTAGATAATTTCCTTGAGGTGTCTAGTTTCCCAGATGGGGTCACTTTTGGGGGATTTTGACTGTTTTGGCACCGCAAGAGCCCTTCAAACCTGACATGGTGCCTAAAATATATTCTAACAAAAATAAGGCCCCAAAATCCACTAGGTGCTCCTTTGCTTCTGAGGCCGGTGTTTCAGTCCAGTAGCACGCTACGGCCACATGTGGGATATTTCCTAAAACTGCAAAAACTGGGCAACAAATATTGAGTTGCATTTCTCTGGTAAAACCTTCTGTGTTATAAAAAAAATTGTATTAAAAATGTATTTCTGCAGAAAAATATGAAATTTGTAAATTTCACCTCTACTTTGCTTTAATTCCTGTGAAATGTTTAAAGGGTTAAGACATTTTCTAAATGCTGTTTTGAATACTTTGAGGGGTGAAGTTTTTAAAATGGGGTGACTTTTTTGGGGTTTCTAATATATAAGGCCCTCAAAACCACTTCACAACTGAACTGGCCCCTGTAAAAATAGCCTTTTGAAATTTTCTTGAAAATGTGAGAAATTGCTGCTAAAGTTCTAAGCCTTGTGAGGTCATAGAAAAATAAAAGGATGTTCAAAAAACGATGCCAATCTAAAGTAGACATATGGGGGATGTTAATTAGCAACAATTTTGTGTATTATAACTGCCTGTCTTACAAGCAGATACATTTAAATTGAGAAAAATGCTAATTTTTGCAATTTTTCGCTAAATTTTGGTGTTTTTCACAATTAAATACTGAACATATCGAGCAAATTTTGCCAGTAACATAAAGTCCAATGTGTCACGAGAAAACAATCTCAGAATCGCTTGGATAGGTGAAAGCATTCCGGAGTTATTACCACATAAAGTGACACATGTCAGATTTGAAAAATGAGGCTCTGTCAGGAAGGTCAAAAGTGGCTAAAGAGGGAAGGGGTTAACATGAAAAGTGTGTAAGCATAAAACAAAATTGAAAACTATACCAAAAAATTTCCAACTTTTTTACAATAAACAGGAAAACACAGAATTAATTCACCCAGAAGTGTATACCCCTTTACAAGCACTTTTTTTTTACAAAATGTATTGATTCTATAGTACAACACATGATAGCTACGCATTGGAAAACGTACAAGGCCTGGATATCCAAAGTCTACACAATTTATCATCACACAAAAGCTCTCAAAATGTGCTTCAGTCCTGGTTCTTTATCTAAACCTATGGCACCACTACAGGCATTGGCTTTAAGCCCAATATACATATGAGTCTCCAACCATTTGTAAAACAGCTCTTGGAATATTAGGTGAGTAAATAATGCTACTTCTATTATATTTGTCAGATAGTGGGTACATGAAGAATTTGGAAAAAAAGATAGCGAGCTATGGGAAACTTACTAGATAAGACTTTTGAACATAACAACACAAGAATTGTTATCTTCAAATAAAGGCCTCCTCCTCCCCTTCAGCCTTTCCTCTCCATCTCCAAAATTGGTGTCTTTACCAATTCTTTGCGTTACTTATTATAAAAATCAGCAGACAGTAAAGTTCCCATAGCCTAAGACCTCATCATCCAGGAAACCAGTCAGTCCAGAATTCTTAAAAAAATAGTTTCAAATCCCTGCCTATGAGATATCACATACTACTCTGGGACAAATAAGTAGATACTGGTGGCAAATTTAATAAAAAAACAAGTCCCTATGGAGTCACTGGCTTCAAAGACTAAAATAACATAATGAACACCATCATGTAAAATAAACTTATATGACTTCCTAACAAGCAAATGGTGCCATACCACCACACCTACATGGAATTTAAAAAAATAAATATGTCTCTATTCCCAATACCTTCCTATGGGAAACTTACTAGATAAGACTTTTGAACATAACAACACAAGAATTGTTATCTTCAAATAAAGGCCTCCTCCTCCCCTTCAGCCTTGCCTCTCCATCTCCAAAATTGGTGTCTTTACCAATCTTATGTGTCACTTATTGTAAATAGCAGCAAATACTAAAGTTCCTATAGCCTAGGACCTCATAATTCGGAAATCCAGTCAGTACAGAATTCTTAAAAAAATAGTTTCAAACCCCTGGCTATCAGATATCACATACTACTCTGGTACACAGAAGTAGAGACTGGTGACAAATTTACCAAAACCAAGTCCCTGTGGAGTCACTGGTTTCAAAGACTAAAAAAACACAGTGAACACCATCACTATAATTAAATCAGATGACTTCCTAACCAGCAAATGGCGCCATACTATGACACCTACACAGAATTTTGAAAAAAGCAGACCTCTTAATTCCCAATACCTTTTAAGGTTATTGGTCTGTGGTATTTCTCCAAAACAAACATGATACCATCTCAGACCACACAATTTTACCTTGAGAGAGAGGAGCAATAACGTAAGCATTACATATCTCTTTATTGCCCCGACCAAATCCAGCAAAAGGGACCTACCCTAAGTTATTCCACTTCACATGAAGCACCAATATCCAAGGAGGGCCCAGCAACTGAACCAAACAAACCACTTCTGACCAGACATCTCCATTGGAAATTAGATGAACATAATGGAAATGACACAGTGATATGATAGCAATCTCACCATATTACCAATGTAACTATAATGATTTAAGGTGCGTCTAACTTCAATGTAACAGAATAACATATAAAATATAGTAAAAGAATCTAGATAAAATCTCCATGATTATACACAGCCAATCAAAATCAAATGAGAGTACAACATTAACATGAAATGTGTGCAAGTATAAAACAAAATTGAAAACTATACCAAAAAATCCCAACTTTTTTACAATAAACAGGAAAACACAGAATTAATTCACCCAGAAGTGTATACCCCTTTACAAGCACTTTTTTTTTTCCAAAATATATTGATTCTATAGTACAACACATGATAGCTACGCATTGGAAAACGTACAAGGTCTGGATATCCTAAGTCTACACAATTTATCATCACACAAAAGCTCTCAAAATCTGCTTCAGTCCTGGTTCTTTATCTAAACCTATGGCACCACTACAGGCATTGGCTTTAAGCCCAATATACATATGAGTCTTCAACCATTTGTAAAACAGCTCTTGGAATATTAGGTGAGTAAATAATGCTACTTCTATTATATTTGTCAGATAGTGGGTACATGAAGAATTTGGAAAAAAAGATAGCGAGCTATGGGAAACTAACTAGATAAGACTTTTGAACATAACAACACAAGAATTGTTATCTTCAAATAAAGGCCTCCTCCTCCCCTTCAGCCTTTCCTCTCCATCTCCAAAATTGGTGTCTTTACCAATTCTTTGCGTTACTTATTATAAAAATCAGCAGACAGTAAAGTTCCCATAGCCTAAGACCTCATCATCCAGGAAACCAGTCAGTCCAGAATTCTTAAAAAAATAGTTTCAAATCCCTGCCTATGAGATATCACATACTACTCTGGGACAAATAAGTAGAGACTGGTGGCAAATTTAATCAAAAAACAAGTCCCTATGGAGTCACTGGCTTCAAAGACTAAAATAACATAATGAACACCATCATGTAAAATAAACTCATATGACTTCCTAACAAGCAAATGGTGCCATACCACGACACCTACATGGAATTTTGAAAAAAAAATATGTCTCTATTCCCAATACCTTCCTATGGGAAACTTACTAGATAAGACTTTTGAACATAACAACACAAGAATTGTTATCTTCAAATAAAGGCCTCCTCCTCCCCTTCAGCCTTGCCTCTCCATCTCCAAAATTGGTGTCTTTACCAATCTTATGTGTCACTTATTGTAAATAGCAGCAAATACTAAAGTTCCTATAGCCTAGGACCTCATAATTCGGAAATCCAGTCAGTACAGAATTCTTAAAAAAATAGTTTCAAACCCCTGGCTATCAGATATCACATACTACTCTGGTACACAGAAGTAGAGACTGGTGACAAATTTACCAAAACCAAGTCCCTGTGGAGTCACTGGTTTCAAAGACTAAAAAAACACAGTGAACACCATCACTATAATTAAATCAGATGACTTCCTAACCAGCAAATGGCGCCATACTATGACACCTACACAGAATTTTGAAAAAAGCAGACCTCTTAATTCCCAATACCTTTTAAGGTTATTGGTCTGTGGTATTTCTCCAAAACAAACATGATACCATCTCAGACCACACAATTTTACCTTGAGAGAGAGGAGCAATAACGTAAGCATTACATATCTCTTTATTGCCCTGACCAAATCCAGCAAAAGGGACCTACCCTAAGTTATTCCACTTCACATGAAGCACCAATATCCAAGGAGGGCCCAGCAACTGAACCAAACAAACCACTTCTGACCAGACATCTCCATTGGAAATTAGATGAACATAATGGAAATGACACAGTGATATGATAGCAATCTCACCATATTACCAATGTAACTATAATGATTTAAGGTGCGTCTAACTTCAATGTAACAGAATAACATATAAAATATAGTAAAAGAATCTAGATAAAATCTCCATGATTATACACAGCCAATCAAAATCAAATGAGAGTACAACATTAACATGAAATGTGTGCAAGTATAAAACAAAATTGAAAACTATACCAAAAAATCCCAACTTTTTTACAATAAACAGGAAAACACAGAATTAATTCACCCAGAAGTGTATACCCCTTTACAAGCACTTTTTTTTTTCCAAAATATATTGATTCTATAGTACAACACATGATAGCTACGCATTGGAAAACGTACAAGGTCTGGATATCCTAAGTCTACACAATTTATCATCACACAAAAGCTCTCAAAATCTGCTTCAGTCCTGGTTCTTTATCTAAACCTATGGCACCACTACAGGCATTGGCTTTAAGCCCAATATACATATGAGTCTTCAACCATTTGTAAAACAGCTCTTGGAATATTAGGTGAGTAAATAATGCTACTTCTATTATATTTGTCAGAATGTGGGTACATGAAGAATTTGGAAAAAAAGATAGCGAGCTATGGGAAACTTACTAGATAAGACTTTTGAACATAACAACACAAGAATTGTTATCTTCAAATAAAGGTCTCCTCCTCCCCTTCAGCCTATCCTCTCCATCTCCAAAATTGGTGTCTTTACCAATTCTTTGCGTTACTTATTATAAAAATCAGCAGACAGTAAAGTTCCCATAGCCTAAGACCTCATCATCCAGGAAACCAGTCAGTCCAGAATTCTTAAAAAAATAGTTTCAAATCCCTGCCTATGAGATATCACATACTACTCTGGGACAAATAAGTAGAGACTGGTGGCAAATTTAATCAAAAAACAAGTCCCTATGGAGTCACTGGCTTCAAAGACTAAAATAACATAATGAACACCATCATGTAAAATAAACTCATATGACTTCCTAACAAGCAAATGGTGCCATACCACGACACCTACATGGAATTTTGAAAAAAAAATATGTCTCTATTCCCAATACCTTCCTATGGGAAACTTACTAGATAAGACTTTTGAACATAACAACACAAGAATTGTTATCTTAAAATAAAGGCATCCTCCTCCCCTTCAGCCTTGCCTCTCCATCTCCAAAATTGGTGTCTTTACCAATCTTATGTGTCACTTATTGTAAATAGCAGCAAATACTAAAGTTCCTATAGCCTAGGACCTCATAATTCGGAAATCCAGTCAGTACAGAATTCTTAAAAAAATAGTTTCAAACCCCTGGCTATCAGATATCACATACTACTCTGGTACACAGAAGTAGAGACTGGTGACAAATTTACCAAAACCAAGTCCCTGTGGAGTCACTGGTTTCAAAGACTAAAAAAACACAGTGAACACCATCACTATAATTAAATCAGATGACTTCCTAACCAGCAAATGGCGCCATACTATGACACCTACACAGAATTTTGAAAAAAGCAGACCTCTTAATTCCCAATACCTTTTAAGGTTATTGGTCTGTGGTATTTCTCCAAAACAAACATGATACCATCTCAGACCACACAATTTTACCTTGAGAGAGAGGAGCAATAACGTAAGCATTACATATCTCTTTATTGCCCCGTCCAAATCCAGCAAAAGGGACCTACCCTAAGTTATTCCACTTCACATGAAGCACCAATATCCAAGGAGGGCCCAGCAACTGAACCAAACAAACCACTTCTGACCAGACATCTCCATTGGAAATTAGATGAACATAATGGAAATGACACAGTGATATGATAGCAATCTCACCATATTACCAATGTAACTATAATGATTTAAGGTGCGTCTAACTTCAATGTAACAGAATAACATATAAAATATAGTAAAAGAATCTAGATAAAATCTCCATGATTATACACAGCCAATCAAAATCAAATGAGAGTACAACATTAACATGAAATGTGTGCAAGTATAAAACAAAATTGAAAACTATACCAAAAAATCCCAACTTTTTTACAATAAACAGGAAAACACAGAATTAATTCACCCAGAAGTGTATACCCCTTTACAAGCACTTTTTTTTTTCCAAAATATATTGATTCTATAGTACAACACATGATAGCTACGCATTGGAAAACGTACAAGGTCTGGATATCCTAAGTCTACACAATTTATCATCACACAAAAGCTCTCAAAATCTGCTTCAGTCCTGGTTCTTTATCTAAACCTATGGCACCACTACAGGCATTGGCTTTAAGCCCAATATACATATGAGTCTTCAACCATTTGTAAAACAGCTCTTGGAATATTAGGTGAGTAAATAATGCTACTTCTATTATATTTGTCAGAATGTGGGTACATGAAGAATTTGGAAAAAAAGATAGCGAGCTATGGGAAACTAACTAGATAAGACTTTTGAACATAACAACACAAGAATTGTTATCTTCAAATAAAGGCCTCCTCCTCCCCTTCAGCCTTTCCTCTCCATCTCCAAAATTGGTGTCTTTACCAATTCTTTGCGTTACTTATTATAAAAATCAGCAGATAGTAAAGTTCCCATAGCCTAAGACCTCATCATCCAGGAAACCAGTCAGTCCAGAATTCTTAAAAAAATAGTTTCAAATCCCTGCCTATGAGATATCACATACTACTCTGGGACAAATAAGTAGAGACTGGTGGCAAATTTAATCAAAAAACAAGTCCCTATGGAGTCACTGGCTTCAAAGACTAAAATAACATAATGAACACCATCATGTAAAATAAACTCATATGACTTCCTAACAAGCAAATGGTGCCATACCACGACACCTACATGGAATTTTGAAAAAAAAATATGTCTCTATTCCCAATACCTTCCTATGGGAAACTTACTAGATAAGACTTTTGAACATAACAACACAAGAATTGTTATCTTCAAATAAAGGCCTCCTCCTCCCCTTCAGCCTTGCCTCTCCATCTCCAAAATTGGTGTCTTTACCAATCTTATGTGTCACTTATTGTAAATAGCAGCAAATACTAAAGTTCCTATAGCCTAGGACCTCATAATTCGGAAATCCAGTCAGTACTGAATTCTTAAAAAAATAGTTTCAAACCCCTGGCTATCAGATATCACATACTACTCTGGTACACAGAAGTAGAGACTGGTGACAAATTTACCAAAACCAAGTCCCTGTGGAGTCACTGGTTTCAAAGACTAAAAAAACACAGTGAACACCATCACTATAATTAAATCAGATGACTTCCTAACCAGCAAATGGCGCCATACTATGACACCTACACAGAATTTTGAAAAAAGCAGACCTCTTAATTCCCAATACCTTTTAAGGTTATTGGTCTGTGGTATTTCTCCAAAACAAACATGATACCATCTCAGACCACACAATTTTACCTTGAGAGAGAGGAGCAATAACGTAAGCATTACATATCTCTTTATTGCCCTGACCAAATCCAGCAAAAGGGACCTACCCTAAGTTATTCCACTTCACATGAAGCACCAATATCCAAGGAGGGCCCAGCAACTGAACCAAACAAACCACTTCTGACCAGACATCTCCATTGGAAATTAGATGAACATAATGGAAATGACACAGTGATATGATAGCAATCTCACCATATTACCAATGTAACTATAATGATTTAAGGTGCGTCTAACTTCAATGTAACAGAATAACATATAAAATATAGTAAAAGAATCTAGATAAAATCTCCATGATTATACACAGCCAATCAAAATCAAATGAGAGTACAACATTAACATGAAATGTGTGCAAGTATAAAACAAAATTGAAAACTATACCAAAAAATCCCAACTTTTTTACAATAAACAGGAAAACACAGAATTAATTCACCCAGAAGTGTATACCCCTTTACAAGCACTTTTTTTTTTCCAAAATATATTGATTCTATAGTACAACACATGATAGCTACACATTGGAAAACGTACAAGGTCTGGATATCCTAAGTCTACACAATTTATCATCACACAAAAGCTCTCAAAATCTGCTTCAGTCCTGGTTCTTTATCTAAACCTATGGCACCACTACAGGCATTGGCTTTAAGCCCAATATACATATGAGTCTTCAACCATTTGTAAAACAGCTCTTGGAATATTAGGTGAGTAAATAATGCTACTTCTATTATATTTGTCAGAATGTGGGTACATGAAGAATTTGGAAAAAAAGATAGCGAGCTATGGGAAACTAACTAGATAAGACTTTTGAACATAACAACACAAGAATTGTTATCTTCAAATAAAGGTCTCCTCCTCCCCTTCAGCCTTTCCTCTCCATCTCCAAAATTGGTGTCTTTACCAATTCTTTGCGTTACTTATTATAAAAATCAGCAGACAGTAAAGTTCCCATAGCCTAAGACCTCATCATCCAGGAAACCAGTCAGTCCAGAATTCTTAAAAAAATAGTTTCAAATCCCTGCCTATGAGATATCACATACTACTCTGGGACAAATAAGTAGAGACTGGTGGCAAATTTAATCAAAAAACAAGTCACTATGGAGTCACTGGCTTCAAAGACTAAAATAACATAATGAACACCATCATGTAAAATAAACTCATATGACTTCCTAACAAGCAAATGGTGCCATACCACGACACCTACATGGAATTTTGAAAAAAAAATATGTCTCTATTCCCAATACCTTCCTATGGGAAACTTACTAGATAAGACTTTTGAACATAACAACACAAGAATTGTTATCTTCAAATAAAGGCATCCTCCTCCCCTTCAGCCTTGCCTCTCCATCTCCAAAATTGGTGTCTTTACCAATCTTATGTGTCACTTATTGTAAATAGCAGCAAATACTAAAGTTCCTATAGCCTAGGACCTCATAATCCGGAAATCCAGTCAGTACAGAATTCTTAAAAAAATAGTTTCAAACCCCTGGCTATCAGATATCACATACTACTCTGGTACACAGAAGTAGAGACTGGTGACAAATTTACCAAAACCAAGTACCTGTGGAGTCACTGGTTTCAAAGACTAAAAAAACACAGTGAACACCATCACTAAAATCAAATCAGATGACTTCCTAACCAGCAAATGGCGCCATACTATGACACCTACACAGAATTTTGAAAAAAGCAGACCTCTTTATTCCCAATACCTTTCAAAGTTATTGGTCTGTGGTATTTCTCCAAAACAAACCTGATACCATCTCAGACCACACAATTTTACCTTGAGAGAGAGGAGCAATAACATAAGCATTACATCTCTCTTTATTGTCCTGACCAAATCCAGCTTAAGGGACCTACCCTAAGTTTTTCCACTTCACATGAAGCACCAATAACCAAGGAGGGCCCAGCAACTGAACCAAACAAACCACTTCTGACCAGACATCTCCATTGGAAATTAGATGAACATAATGGAAATGACACAGTGATATGATAGCAATCTCACCATATTACCAATGTAACTATAATGATTTGAGGTACATCTAACTTCAATGTAACAGAATAACATATAAAATATAGTAAAATAATCTAGATAAAATCTCCATGATTATACACAGCCAATCAAAATCAAATGAGAGTACAACATTAACATGAAATGTGTGCAAGTATATAACAAAATTGAAAACTATACCAAAAAATCCCAACTTTTTTACAATAAACAGGAAAACACAGAATTAATTCACCCAGAAGTGTATACCCCTTTACAAGCACTTTTTTTTTCCAAAATGTATTGATTCTATAGTACAACACATGATAGCTACGCATTGAAAAACGTACAAGGTCTGGATATCGTAAGTCTACACAATTTATCATCACACAAAAGCTCTCAAAATCTGCTTCAGTCCTGGTTCTTTATCTAAACATATGGCACCACTACAGGCATTGGCTTTAAGCCCAATATACATATGAGTCTCCAACCATTTGTAAAACAGCTCTTGGAATATTAGGTGAGTAAATAATGCTACTTCTATTATATTTGTCAGATAGTGGGTACATGAAGAATTTGGAAAAAAAGATAGCGAGCTATGGGAAACTTACTAGATAAGACTTTTGAACATAACAACACAAGAATTGTTATCTTCAAATAAAGGCCTCCTCCTCCCCTTCAGCCTTTCCTCTCCATCTCCAAAATTGGTGTCTTTACCAATTCTTTGCGTTACTTATTATAAAAATCAGCAGATAGTAAAGTTCCCATAGCCTAAGACCTCATCATCCAGGAAACCAGTCAGTCCAGAATTCTTAAAAAAATAGTTTCAAATCCCTGCCTATGAGATATCACTTACTACTCTGGGACAAATAAGTAGAGACTGGTGGCAAATTTAATCAAAAAACAAGTCCCTATGGAGTCTCTGGCTTCAAAGACTAAAATAACATAATGAACACCATCATGTAAAATAAACTTATATGACTTCCTAACAAGCAAATGGTGCCATACCACGACACCTATATGGAATTTTGAAAAAAAAATATGTCTCTATTCCCAATACCTTCCTATGGGAAACTTACTAGATAAGACTTTTGAACATAACAACACAAGAATTGTTATCTTCAAATAAAGGCCTCCTCCTCCCCTTCAGCCTTGCCTCTCCATCTCCAAAATTGGTGTCCTTACCAATCTTATGTGTCACTTATTGTAAATAGCAGCAAATACTAAAGTTCCTATAGCCTAGGACCTCATAATCCGGAAATCCAGTCAGTACAGAATTCTTAAAAAAAATAGTTTCAAACCCCTGGCTATCAGATATCACATACTACTCTGGTACACAGAAGTAGAGACTGGTGACAAATTTACCAAAACCAAGTCCCTGTGGAGTCACTGGTTTCAAAGACTAAAAAAACACAGTGAACACCATCACTAAAATCAAATCAGATGACTTCCTAACCAGCAAATGGCGCCATACTATGACACCTACACAGAATTTTGAATAAAGCAGACCTCTTTATTCCCAATACCTTTAAGGTTATTGGTCTGTGGTATTTCTACAAAACAAACATGATACCATCTCAGACCACACAATTTTACCTTGAGAGAGAGGAGCAATAACATAAGCATTACATCTCTCTTTATTGCCCTGATCAAATCCAGCTAAAGGGACCTACCCTAAGTTATTCCACTTCACATGAAGCACCAATATCCAAGGAGGGCCCAGCAACTGAACCAAACAAACCACGTCTGACCAGACATCTCCATTGGAAATTAGATGAACATAATGGAAATGACACAGTGATATGATAGCAATCTCACCATATTACCAATGTAACTATAATGATTTGAGGTACATCTAACTTCAATGTAACAGAATAACATATAAACTATAGTAAAAGAATCTAGATAAAATCTCCATGATTATACACAGCCAATCAAAATCAAATGAGAGTACAACATTATCATGAAATGTGTGCAAGTATAAAACAAAATTGAAAACGATACCAAAAAATCCCAACTTTTTTACAGTAAACAGGAAAACACAGAATTAATTCACCCAGAAGTGTATACCCCTTTACAAGCACTTTTTTTTTTACAAAATGTATTGATTCTATAGTACAACACATGATAGCTACGCATTGGAAAACGTACAAGGTTTGGATATCCTAAGTCTACACAATTTATCATCACACAAAAGCTCTCAAAATCTGCTTCAGTCCTGATTCTTTATCTAAACCTATGGCACCACTACAGGCATTGGCTTTAAGCCCAATATACATATGAGTCTCCAACCATTTGTAAAACAGCTCTTGGTATATTAGGTGAGTAAATAATGCTACTTCTATTATATTTGTCAGATAGTGGGTACATGAAGAATTTGGAAAAAAAGATAGCGAGCTATGGGAAACTTACTAGATAAGACTTTTGAACATAACAACACAAGAATTGTTATCTTCAAATAAAGGCCTCCTCCTCCCCTTCAGCCTTTCCTCTCCATCTCCAAAATTGGTGTCTTTACCAATTCTTTGCGTTACTTATTATAAAAATCAGCAGACAGTAAAGTTCCCATAGCCTAAGACCTCATCATCCAGGAAACCAGTCAGTCCAGAATTCTTAAAAAAATAGTTTCAAATCCCTGCCTATGAGATATCACATACTACTCTGGGACAAATAAGTAGAGACTGGTGGCAAATTTAATCAAAAAACAAGTCCCTATGGAGTCACTGGCTTCAAAGACTAAAATAACATAATGAACACAATCATGTAAAATAAACTCATATGACTTCCTAACAAGCAAATGGTGCCATACCATGACACCTACATGGAATTTTGAAAAAAAAGTATGTCTCCATTCCCAATACCTTCCTATGGGAAACTTACTAGATAAGACTTTTGAACATAACAACACAAGAATTGTTATGTTCAAATAAAGGCCTCCTCCTCCCCTTCAGCCTTTCCTCTCCATCTCCAAAATTGGTGTCTTTACCAATCTTTTGTGTCACTTATTGTAAATAGCAGCAAATACTAAAGTTCCTATAGCCTAGGACCTCATAATGCGGAAATCCAGTCAGTACAGAATTCTTAAAAAAATAGTTTCAAACCCCTGGCTATCAGATATCACATACTACTCTGGTACACAGAAGTAGAGACTGGTGACAAATTTACCAAAACCAAGTCCCTGTGGAGTCACTGGTGTCAAAGACTAAAAAAACACAGTGAACAGCATCACTAAAATCAAAACAGGTGACATCCTAACCAGCAAATGGCGCCATACTATGCCACCTACACAGAATTTTGAAAAAAGCAGACCTCTTTATTCCCAATACCTTTAAGGTTATTGGTCTGTGGTATTTCTACAAAACAAACCTGATACCATCTCAGACCACACAATTTTACCTTGAGAGAGAGGAGCAATAACATAAGCATTACATCTCTCTTTATTGCCCTGACCAAATCCAGCTAAAGGGACCTACCCTAAGTTATTCCACTTCACATGAAGCACCAATATCCATGGCGAGCCCAGCAACTGAACCAAACAAACCACTTCTGACCAGACATCTGCATTGGAAATTAGATGAACATAATGGAAATGACACAGTGATATGATAGCAATCTCACCATATTACCAATGTAACTATAATGATTTGAGGTACATCTAACTTCAATGTAACAGAATAACATATAAAATATAGTAAAAGAATCTAGATAAAATCTCCATGATTATACACAGCCAATCAAAATCAAATGAGAGTACAACATTATCATGAAATGTGTGCAAGTATAAAACAAAATTGAAAACGATACCAAAAAATCCCAACTTTTTTACAGTAAACAGGAAAACACAGAATTAATTCACCCAGAAGTGTATACCCCTTTACAAGCACTTTTTTTTTTTTACAAAATGTATTGATTCTATAGTACAACACATGATAGCTACGCATTGGAAAACGTACAAGGTCTGGATATCCTAAGTCTACACAATTTATCATCACACAAAAGCTCTCAAAATCTGCTTCAGTCCTGGTTCTTTATCTAAACCTATGGCACCACTACAGGCATTGGCTTTAAGCCCAATATACATATGAATCTCCAACCATTTGTAAAACAGCTCTTGGTATATTAGGTGAGTAAATAATGCTACTTCTATTATATTTGTCAGATAGTGGGTACATGAAGAATTTGGAAAAAAAGATAGCGAGCTATGGGAAACTTACTAGATAAGACTTTTGAACATAACAACACAAGAATTGTTATCTTCAAATAAAGGCCTCCTCCTCCCCTTCAGCCTTTCCTCTCCATCTCCAAAATTGGTGTCTTTACCAATTCTTTGCGTTAGTTATTATAAAAATCAGCAGACAGTAAAGTTCCCATAGCCTAAGACCTCATCATCCAGGAAACCAGTCAGTCCAGAATTCTTAAAAAAATTGTTTCAAATCCCTGCCTATGAGATATCACATACTACTCTGGGACAAATTAGTAGAGACTGGTGGCAAATTTAATCAAAAATCAAGTCCCTATGGAGTCACTGGCTTCAAAAAGTAAAATAACATAATGAACACCATCATGTAAAATAAACTCATATGACTTCCTAACAAGCAAATGGTGCCATACCATGACACCTACATGGAATTTTGAAAAAAAAATATGTCTCCATTCCCAATACCTTCCTATGGGAAACTTACTAGATAAGACTTTTGAACATAACAACACAAGAATTGTTGTGTTCAAATAAAGGCCTCCTCCTCCCCTTCAGCCTTTCCTCTCCATCTCCAAAATTGGTGTCTTTACCAATCTTTTGTGTCACTTATTGTAAATAGCAGCAAATACTAAAGTTCCTATAGCCTAGGACCTCCTAATCCGGAAATCCAGTCAGTACAGAATTCTTAAAAAAATAGTTTCAAACACCTGGCTATCAGAAATCACATACTACTCTGGTACACAGAAGTAGAGACTGGCGACAAATTTACCAAAACCAAGTCCCTGTGGAGTCACTGGTTTCAAAGACTAAAAAAACACAGTGAACACCATCACTAAAATCAAATCAGATGACTTCCTAACCAGCAAATGGCGCCATACTATGACACCTACACAGAATTTTGAAAAAAGCAGACCTCTTTATTCCCAATACCTTTCAAGGTTATTGGTCTGTGGTATTTCTCCAAAACAAACATGATACCATCTCAGACCACACAATTTTACCTTGAGAGAGAGGAACAATAACATAAGCATTACATCTCCTCTTTACTGCCCTGACCAAATCCAGCTAAAGGGACCTACCCTAAGTTATTCCACTTCACATGAAGCACCAATATCCAAGGAGGGCCCAGCAACTGAACCAAACAAACCACTTCTGACCAGACATCTCCATTGGAAATTAGATGAACATAATGGAAATGACACAGTGATATGATAGCAATCTCACCATATTACCAATGTAACTATAATGATTTGAGGTACATCTAACTTCAATGTAACAGAATAACATATAAAATATAGTAAAATAATCTAGATAAAATCTCCATGATTATACACAGCCGATCAAAATCAAATGAGAGTACAACATTAACATGAAATGTGTGCAAGTATAAAACAAAATTGAAAACTATACCAAAAAATCCCAACTTTTTTACAGTAAACAGGAAAACACAGAATTAATTCACCCAGAAGTGTATACCCCTTTACAAGCACTTTTTTTTACAAAATGTATTGATTCTATAGTACAACACATGATAGCTACGCATTGGAAAACGTACAAGGTCTGGATATCCTAAGTCTACACAATTTATCATCACACAAAAGCTCTCAAAATCTGCTTCAGTCCTGGTTCTTTATCTAAACCTATGGCACCACTACAGGCATTGGCTTTAAGCCCAATATACATATGAGTCTCCAACCATTTGTAAAACAGCTCTTGGAATATTAGGTGAGTAAATAATGCTACTTCTATTATATTTGTCAGATAGTGGGTACATGAAGAATTTGGAAAAAAAGATAGCGAGCTATGGAAAACTTACTAGATAAGACTTTTGAACATAACAACACAATAATTGTTATCTTGAAATAAAGGCCTCCTCCTCCCCTTCAGCCTTTCCTCTCCATCTCCAAAATTGGTGTCTTTACCAATTCTTTGCGTTACTTATTTTAAAAATCAGCAGACAGTAAAGTTCCCATAGCCTAAGACCTCACCATCCAGGAAACCAGTCAGTCCAGAATTCTTAAAAAAATAGTTTCAAATCCCTGCCTATGAGATATCACATACTACTCTGGGACAAATAAGTAGAGACTGGTGGCAAATTTAATCAAAACACAAGTCCCTATGGAGTCACTGGCTTCAAAGACTAAAATAACATAATGAACACCATCATGTAAAATAAACTCATATGACTTCCTAACAAGCAAATGGTGCCATACCACGACACCTACATGGAATTTTGAAAAAAAAAATATGTCTCTATTCCCAATACCTTCGTATGGGAAACTTACTAGATAAGACTTTTGAACATAACAACACAAGAATTGTTATCTTCAAATAAAGGCCTCCTCCTCCCCTTCAGCCTTGCCTCTCCATCTCCAAAATTGGTGTCTTTAACAATCTTATGTGTCACTTATTGTAAATAGCAGCAAATACTAAAGTTCCTATAGCCTAGGACCTCATAATCCGGAAATCCAGTCAGTACAGAATTCTTAAAAAAATAGTTTCAAACCCCTGGCTATCAGATATCACATACTACTCTGGTACACAGAAGTAGAGACTGGTGACAAATTTACCAAAACCAAGTCCCTGTGGAGTCACTGGTTTCAAAGACTAAAAAAACACAGTGAACACCATCACTAAAATCAAATCAGGTGACTTCCTAACCAGCAAATGGCGCCATACTATGACACCTACACAGAATTTTGAAAAAAGCAGACCTCTTTATTCCCAATACCTTTCAAGGTTATTGGTCTGTGGTATTTCTCCAAAACAAACCTGATACCATCTCAGACCACACAATTTTACCTTGAGAGAGAGGAGCAATAACATAAGCATTACATCTCTCTTTATTGCCCTGACCAAATCCAGCTAAAGGGACCTACCCTAAGTTATTCCACTTCACATGAAGCACCAATATCCAAGGAGGGCCCAGCAACTGAACCAAACAAACCACTTCTGACCAGACATCTCCATTGGAAATTAGATGAACATAATGGAAATGACACAGTGATATGATAGCAATCTCACCATATTACCAATGTAACTACAATGATTTGAGGTACATCTAACTTCAATGTAACAGAATAACATATAAAATATAGTAAAAGAATCTAGATAAAATCTCCATGATTATACACAGCCAATCAAAATCAAATGAGAGTACAACATTAACATGAAATGTGTGCAAGTATAAAACAAAATTGGAAACGATACCAAAAAATTTCCAACTTTTTTACAATAAACAGGAAAACACAGAATTAATTCACCCAGAAGAGTATACCCCTTTACAAGCACTTTTTTTTACAAAATGTATTGATTCTATAGTACAACACAGGATAGCTACGCATTGGAAAACGTACAAGGTCTGGATATCCTAAGTCTACACAATTTATCATCACACAAAAGCTCTCAAAATCTGCTTCAGTCCTGGTTCTTTATCTAAACCTATGGCACCACTACAGGCATTGGCTTTAAGCCCAATATACATATGAGTCTCCAACCATTTGTAAAACAGCTCTTGGAATATTAGGTGAGTAAATAATGCTACTTCTATTATATTTGTCAGATAGTGGGTACATGAAGAATTTGGAAAAAAAGATAGCGAGCTATGGGAAACTTACTAGATAAGACTTTTGAACATAACAACACAAGAATTGTTATCTTCAAATAAAGGCCTCCTCCTCCCCTTCAGCCTTTCCTCTCCATCTCCAAAATTGGTGTCTTTACCAATTCTTTGCGTTACTTATTATAAAAATCAGCAGACAGTAAAGTTCCCATAGCCTAAGACCTCATCATCCAGGAAACCAGTCAGTCCAGAATTCTTAAAAAAATAGTTTCAAATCCCTGCCTATGAGATATCACATACTACTCTGGGACAAATAAGTAGAGACTGGTGGCAAATTTAATCAAAAAACAAGTCCCTATGGAGTCACTGGCTTCAAAGACTAAAATAACATAATGAACACCATCATGTAAAATAAACTCATATGACTTCCTAACAAGCAAATGGTGCCATACCACGACACCTACATGGAATTTTGAAAAAAAAATATGTCTCTATTCCCAATACCTTCCTATGGGAAACTTACTAGATAAGACTTTTGAACATAACAACACAAGAATTGTTATCTTCAAATAAAGGCCTCCTCCTCCCCTTCAGCCTTGCCTCTCCATCTCCAAAATTGGTGTCTTTACCAATCTTATGTGTCACTTATTGTAAATAGCAGCAAATACTAAAGTTCCTATAGCCTAGGACCTCATAATCCGGAAATCCAGTCAGTACAGAATTCTTAAAAAAATAGTTTCAAACCCCTGGCTATCAGATATCACATACTACTCTGGTACACAGAAGTAGAGACTGGTGACAAATTTACCAAAACCAAGTCCCTGTGGAGTCACTGGTTTCAAAGACTAAAAAAACACAGTGAACATCATCACTAAAATCAAATCAGATGACTTCCTAACCAGCAAATGGCGCCATACTATGACACCTACACAGAATTTTGAAAAAAGCAGACCTCTTTATTCCCAATACCTTTCAAGGTTATTGGTCTGTGGTATTTCTCCAAAACAAACATGATACCATCTCAGACCACACAATTTTACCTTGAGAGAGAGGAGCAATAACATAAGCATTACATCTCTCTTTATTGCCCTGACCAAATCCAGCTAAAGGGACCTACCCTAAGTTATTCCACTTCACATGAAGCACCAATATCCAAGGAGGGCCCAGCAACTGAACCAAACAAACCACTTCTGACCAGACATCTCCATTGGAAATTAGATGAACATAATGGAAATGACACAGTGATATGATAGCAATCTCACCATATTACCAATGTAACTATAATGATTTGAGGTACATCTAACTTCAATGTAACAGAATAACATATAAAATATAGTAAAATAATCTAGATAAAATCTCCATGATTATACACAGCCAATCAAAATCAAATGAGAGTACAACATTAACATGAAATGTGTGCAAGTATAAAACAAAATTGGAAACTATACCAAAAAATTTCCAACTTTTTTACAATTAACAGGAAAACACAGAATTAATTCACCCAGAAGTGTATACCCCTTTACAAGCACTTTTTTTTACAAAATGTATTGATTCTATAGTACAACACATGATAGCTACGCATTGGAAAACGTACAAGGTCTGGATATCCTAAGTCTACACAATTTATCATCACACAAAAGCTCTCAAAATCTGCTTCAGTCCTGGTTCTTTATCTAAACCTATGGCACCACTACAGGCATTGGCTTTAAGCCCAATATACATATGAGTCTCCAACCATTTGTAAAACAGCTCTTGGAATATTAGGTGAGTAAATAATGCTATTTCTATTATATTTGTCAGATAGTGGGTACATGAAGAATTTGGAAAAAAAGATAGCGAGCTATGGGAAACTTACTAGATAAGACTTTTGAACATAACAACACAAGAATTGTTATCTTCAAATAAAGGCCTCCTCCTCCCCTTCAGCCTTTCCTCTCCATCTCCAAAATTGGTGTCTTTACCAATTCTTTGCGTTACTTATTATAAAAATCAGCAGACAGTAAATTTCCCATAGCCTAAGACCTCATCATCCAGGAAACCAGTCAGTCCAGAATTCTTAAAAAAATAGTTTCAAATCCCTGCCTATGAGATATCACATACTACTCTGGGACAAATAAGTAGAGACTGGTGGCAAATTTAATCAAAAAACAAGTCCCTGTGGAGTCACTGGCTTCAAAGACTAAAATAACATAATGAACACCATCATGTAAAATAAACTCATATGACTTCCTAACAAGCAAATGGTGCCATACCACAACACCTACATGGAATTTTGAAAAAAAAATATGTCTCTATTCCCAATACCTTCCTATGGGAAACTTACTAGATAAGACTTTTGAACATAACAACACAAGAATTGTTATCTTCAAATAAAGGCCTCCTCCTCCCCTTCAGCCTTGCCTCCCCATCTCCAAAATTGGTGTCTTTACCAATCTTATGTGTCACTTATTGTAAATAGCAGCAAATACTAAAGTTCCTATAGCCTAGGACCTCATAATCCGGATATCCAGTCAGTACAGAATTCTTAAAAAAATAGTTTCAAACCCCTGGCTATCAGATATCACATACTACTCTGGTACACAGAAGTAGAGACTGGTGACAAATTTACCAAAACCAAGTCCCTGTGGAGTCACTGGTTTCAAAGACTAAAAAAACACAGTGAACACCATCACCAAAATCAAATCAGATGACTTCCTAACTAGCAAATGGCGCCATACTATGACATCTACACAGAATTTTGAAAAAAGCAGAAATCTTTATTCCCAATACCTTTCAAGGTTATTGGTCTGTGGTATTTCTCCAAAACAAACCTGATACCATCTCAGACCACACAATTTTACCTTGAGAGAGAGGAGCAATAACATAAGCATTACATCTCTCTTTATTGCCTTGACCAAATCCAGCTAAAGGGACCTACCCTTAAGTTATTCCACTTCACATGAAGCACCAATATCCAAGGAGGGCCCAGCAACTGAACCAAACAAACCACTTCTGCCCAGACATCTCCATTGGAAATTAGATGAACATAATGGAAATGACACAGTGATATGATAGCAATCTCACCATATTACCAATGTAACTATAATGATTTGAGGTACATCTAACTTCAATGTAACAGAATAACATATAAAATATAGTAAAAGAATCTAGATAAAATCTCCATGATTATACACAGCCAATCAAAATCAAATAAGAGTACAACATTAACATGAAATGTGTGTAAGCATAAAACAAAATTGAAAACTATACCAAAAAATCCCAACTTTTTTACAGTAAACAGGAAAACACAGAATTAATTCACCCAGAAGTGTATACCCCTTTACAAGCACTTTTTTTTACAAAATGTATTGATTCTATAGTACAACACATGATAGCTACGCATTGGAAAACGTACAAGGTCTGAATATCCTAAGTCTACACAATTTATCATCACACAAAAGCTCTCAAAATCTGCTTCAGTCCTGGTTCTTTATCTAAACCTATAGCACCACTACAGGCATTGGCTTTAAGCCCAATATACATATGAGTCTCCAACCATTTGTAAAACAGCTCTTGGTATATTAGGTGAGTAAATAATGCTACTTCAATTAAATTTGTCAGATAGTGGGTACATGAAGTATTTGGAAAAAAAGATAGCGAGCTATGGGAAACTTACTAGATAAGACTTTTGAACATAACAGCACAAGAATTGTTATCTTCAAATAAAGGCCTCCTCCTCCCCTTCAGCCTTTCCTCTCCATCTCCAAAATTGGTGTCTTTACCAATTCTTTGCGTTACTTATTATAAAAATCAGCAGACAGTAAAGTTCCCATAGCCTAAGACCTCATCATCCAGGAAACCAGTCAGTCCAGAATTCTTAAAAAAATAGTTTCAAATCCCTGCCTATGAGATATCACATACTACTCTGGGACAAATAAGTAGAGACTGGTGGCAAATTTAATCAAAAAACAAGTCCCTATGGAGTCACTGGCTTCAAAGACTAAAATAACATAATGAACACCATCATGTAAAATAAACTCATATGACTTCCTAACAAGCAAATGGTGCCATACCACGACACCTACATGGAATTTTGAAAAAAAAATATTTCTCTATTCCCAATACCTTCATATGGGAAACTTACTAGATAAGACTTTTGAACATAACAACACAAGAATTGTTATCTTCAAATAAAGGCCTCCTCCTCCCCTTCAGCCTTGCCTCTCCATCTCCAAAATTGGTGTCTTTACCAATCTTATGTGTCACTTATTGTAAATAGCAGCAAATACTAAAGTTCCTATAGCCTAGGACCTCATAATCCGGAAATCCAGTCAGTACAGAATTCTTAAAAAAATAGTTTCAAACCCCTGGCTATCAGATATCACATACTACTCTGGTACACAGAAGTAGAGACTGGTGACAAATTTACCAAAACCAAGTCCCTGTGGAGTCACTGGTTTCAAAGACTAAAAAAACACAGTGAACATCATCACTAAAATCAAATCAGATGACTTCCTAACCAGCAAATGGCGCCATACTATGACACCTACACAGAATTTTGAAAAAAGCAGACCTCTTTATTCCCAATACCTTTTAAGGTTATTGGTCTGTGGTATTTCTCCAAAACAAACATGATACCATCTCAGACCACACAATTTTACCTTGAGAGAGAGGAGCAATAACATAAGCATTACATCTCTCTTTATTGCCTTGACCAAATCCAGCAAAAGGGACCTACCCTAAGTTATTCCACTTCACATGAAGCACCAATATCCAAGGAGGGCCCAGCAACTGAACCAAACAAACCACTTCTGACCAGACATCTCCATTGGAAATTAGATGAACATAATGGAAATGACACAGTGATATGATAGCAATCTCACCATATTACCAATGTAACTACTATGATTTGAGGTACATCTAACTTCAATGTAACAGAATAACATATAAAATATAGTAAAATAATCTAGATAAAATCTCCATGATTATACACAGCCAATCAAAATCAAATGAGAGTACAACATTAACATGAAATGTGTGCAAGTATAAAACAAAATTGAAAACTATACCAAAAAATCCCAACTTTTTTACAGTAAACAGGAAAACACAGAATTAATTCACCCAGAAGTGTATACCCCTTTACAAGCACTTTTTTTTTACAAAATGTATTGATTCTATAGTACAACACATGATAGCTATGCATTGGAAAACGTACAAGGTCTGGATATCCTAAGTCTACACAATTTATCATCACACAAAAGCTCTCAAAATCTGCTTCAGTCCTGGTTCTTTATCTAAACCTATGGCACCACTACAGGCATTGGCTATAAGCCCAATATACATATGAGTCTCCAACCATTTGTAAAAAAGCTCTTGGTATATTAGGTGAGTAAATAATGCTACTTCAATTATATTTGTCAGATAGTGGGTACATGAAGAATTTGGAAAAAAAGATAGCGAGCTATGGGAAACTTACTAGATAAGACTTTTGAACATAACAGCACAAGAATTGTTATCTTCAAATAAAGGCCTCCTCCTCCCCTTCAGCCTTTCCTCTCCATCTCCAAAATTGGTGTCTTTACCAATTCTTTGCGTTACTTATTATAAAAATCAGCAGACAGTAAAGTTTCCATAGCCTAAGACCTCATCATCCAGGAAACCAGTCAGTCCAGAATTCTTAAAAAAATAGTTTCAAATCCCTGCCTATGAGATATCACATACTACTCTGGGACAAATAAGTAGAGACTGGTGGCAAATTTAATAAAAAAACAAGTCCCTATGGAGTCACTGGCTTCAAAGACTAAAATAACATAATGAACAACATCATGTAAAATAAACTCATATGACTTCCTAACAAGCAAATGGTGCCATACCACGACACCTACATGGAATTTTGAAAAAAAAATATGTCTCTATTCCCAATACCTTCCTATGGGAAACTTACTAGATAAGACTTTTGAACATAACAACACAAGAATTGTTATCTTCAAATAAAGGCCTCCTCCTCCCCTTCAGCCTTGCCTCTCCATCTCCAAAATTGGTGTCTTTACCAATCTTATGTGTCACTTATTGTAAATAGCAGCAAATACTAAAGTTCCTATAGCCTAGGACCTCATAATCCGGAAATCCAGTCAGTACAGAATTCTTAAATAAATAGTTTCAAACCCCTGGCTATCAGATATCACATACTACTCTGGTACACAGAACTAGAGACTGGTGACAAATTTACCAAAACCAAGTCCCTGTGGAGTTACTAGTTTCAAAGACTAAAAAAAAAACAGTGAACACCATCACTAAAATAAAATCAGATGACTTCCTAACCAGCAAATGGCGCCATACTATGACACCTACACAGAATTTTGAAAAAAGCAGACCTCTTTATTCCCAATACCTTTTAAGGTTATTGGTCTGTGGTATTTCTCAAAAACAAACATGATACCATCTCAGACCACACAATTTTACTTTGAGAGAGAGGAGCAATAACATAAGCATTACATCTCTCTTTATTGCCCTGACCAAATCCAGCTAAAGGGACCTACCCTAAGTTATTCCACTTCACATGAAGCACCAATATTCAAGGAGGTCCCAGCAACTGAACCAAACAAACCACTTCTGACCAGACATCTCCATTGGAAATTAGATGAACATAATGGAAATGACACAGTGATATGATAGCAATCTCACCATATTACCAATGTAACTATAATGATTTGAGGTACATCTAACTTCAATGTAACAGAATAACATATAAAATATAGTAAAAGAATCTAGATAAAATCTCCATTATTATACACAGCCAATCAAAATCAAATAAGAGTACAACATTAACATGAAATGTGTGTAAGCATAAAACAAAATTGAAAACTATACCAAAAAATCCCAACTTTTTTACAGTAAACAGGAAAACACAGAATTAATTCACCCAGAAGTGTATACCCCTTTACAAGCACTTTTTTTTACAAAATGTATTGATTCTATAGTACAACACATGATAGCTACGCATTGGAAAACGTACAAGGTCTGGATATCCTAAGTCTACACAATTTATCATCACACAAAAGCTCTCAAAATCTGCTTCAGTCCTGGTTCTTTATCTAAACCTATGGCACCACTACAGGCATTGCCTTTAAGCCCAATATACATATGAGTCTCCAACCATTTGTAAAACAGCTCTTGGTATATTAGGTGAGTAAATAATGCTACTTCAATTAAATTTGTCAGATAGTGGGTACATGAAGTATTTGGAAAAAAAGATAGCGAGCTATGGGAAACTTACTAGGTAAGACTTTTGAACATAACAACACAAGAATTGTTATCTTCAAATAAAGGCCTCCTCCTCCCCTTCAGCCTTTCCTCTCCATCTCCAAAATTGGTGTCTTTACCAATTCTTTGCGTTACATATTATAAAAATCAGCAGACAGTAAATTTCCCATAGCCTAAGACCTCATCATCCAGGAAACCAGTCAGTCCAGAATTCTTAAAAAAATAGTTTCAAATCCCTGCCTATGAGATATCACATACTACTCTGGGACAAATAAGTAGAGACTGGTGGCAAATTTAATCAAAAAACAAGTCCCTGTGGAGTCACTGGCTTCAAAGACTAAAATAACATAATGAACACAATCATGTAAAATAAACTCATATGACTTCCTAACAAGCAAATGGTGCCATACCACGACACCTACATGGAATTTTGAAAAAAAAATATGTCTCTATTCCCAATACCTTCCTATGGGAAACTTACTAGATAAGACTTTTGAACATAACAACACAAGAATTGTTATCTTCAAATAAAGGCCTCCTCCTCCCCTTCAGCCTTGCCTCTCCATCTCCAAAATTGGTGTCTTTACCAATCTTATGTGTCACTTATTGTAAATAGCAGCAAATACTAAAGTTCCTATAGCCTAGGACCTCATAATCCGGAAATCCAGTCAGTACAGAATTCTTAAATAAATAGTTTCAAACCCCTGGCTATCAGATATCACATACTACTCTGGTACACAGAACTAGAGACTGGTGACAAATTTACCAAAACCAAGTCCCTGTGGAGTTACTAGTTTCAAAGACTAAAAAAAAAACAGTGAACACCATCACTAAAATAAAATCAGATGACTTCCTAACCAGCAAATGGCGCCATACTATGACACCTACACAGAATTTTGAAAAAAGCAGACCTCTTTATTCCCAATACCTTTTAAGGTTATTGGTCTGTGGTATTTCTCAAAAACAAACATGATACCATCTCAGACCACACAATTTTACTTTGAGAGAGAGGAGCAATAACATAAGCATTACATCTCTCTTTATTGCCCTGACCAAATCCAGCTAAAGGGACCTACCCTAAGTTATTCCACTTCACATGAAGCACCAATATCCAAGGAGGTCCCAGCAACTGAACCAAACAAACCACTTCTGACCAGACATCTCCATTGGAAATTAGATGAACATAATGGAAATGACACAGTGATATGATAGCAATCTCACCATATTACCAATGTAACTATAATGATTTGAGGTACATCTAACTTCAATGTAACAGAATAACATATAAAATATAGTAAAAGAATCTAGATAAAATCTCCATGATTATACACAGCCAATCAAAATCAAATAAGAGTACAACATTAACATGAAATGTGTGTAAGCATAAAACAAAATTGAAAACTATACCAAAAAATCCCAACTTTTTTACAGTAAACAGGAAAACACAGAATTAATTCACCCAGAAGTGTATACCCCTTTACAAGCACTTTTTTTTACAAAATGTATTGATTCTATAGTACAACACATGATAGCTACGCATTGGAAAACGTACAAGGTCTGGATATCCTAAGTCTACACAATTTATCATCACACAAAAGCTCTCAAAATCTGCTTCAGTCCTGGTTCTTTATCTAAACCTATGGCACCACTACAGGCATTGGCTTTAAGCCCAATATACATATGAGTCTCCAACCATTTGTAAAACAGCTCTTGGAATATTAGGTGAGTAAATAATGCTACTTCTATTATATTTGTCAGATAGTGGGTACATGAAGAATTTGGAAAAAAAGATAGCGAGCTATGGGAAACTTACTAGATAAGACTTTTGAACATAACAACACAAGAATTGTTATCTTCAAATAAAGGCCTCCTCCTCCCCTTCAGCCTTTCCTCTCCATCTCCAAAATTGGTGTCTTTACCAATTCTTTGCGTTACTTATTATAAAAATCAGCAGACAGTAAAGTTCCCATAGCCTAAGACCTCATCATCCAGGAAACCAGTCAGTCCAGAATTCTTAAAAAAATAGTTTCAAATCCCTGCCTATGAGATATCACATACTACTCTGGGACAAATAAGTAGAGACTGGTGGCAAATTTAATCAAAAAACAAGTCCCTATGGAGTCACTGGCTTCAAAGACTAAAATAACATAATGAACACCATCATGTAAAATAAACTTATATGACTTCCTAACAAGCAAATGGTGCCATACCACGACACCTACATGGAATTTTGAAAAAAAAATATGTCTCTATTCCCAATACCTTCCTATGGGAAACTTACTAGATAAGACTTTTGAACATAACAACACAAGAATTGTTATCTTCAAATAAAGGCCTCCTCCTCCCCTTCAGCCTTGCCTCTCCATCTCCAAAATTGGTGTCTTTACCAATCTTATGTGTCACTTATTGTAAATAGCAGCAAATACTAAAGTTCCTATAGCCTAGGACCTCATAATCCGGAAATCCAGTCAGTACAGAATTCTTAAAAAAATAGTTTCAAACCCCTGGCTATCAGATATCACATACTACTCTGGTACACAGAAGTAGAGACTGGTGACAAATTTACCAAAACCAAGTCCCTGTGGAGTCACTGGTTTCAAAGACTAAAAAAAAAACAGTGAACACCATCACTAAAATAAAATCAGATGACTTCCTAACCAGCAAATGGCGCCATACTATGACACCTTCACAGAATTTTGAAAAAAGCAGACCTCTTTATTCCCAATACCTTTTAAGGTTATTGGTCTGTGGTATTTCTCCAAAACAAACATGATACCATCTCAGACCACACAATTTTACCTTGAGAGAGAGGAGCAATAACATAAGCATTACATCTCTCTTTATTGCCCTCACCAAATCCAGCAAAAGGGACCTACCCTAAGTAATTCCACATCACATGAAGCACCAATATCCAAGGAGGGCCCAGCAACTGAACCAAACAAACCACTTCTGACCAGACATCTCCATTGGAAATTAGATGAACATAATGGAAATGACACAGTGATATGATAGCAATCTCACCATATTACCAATGTAACTATAATGATTTGAGGTACATCTAACTTCAATGTAACAGAATAACGTATAATATATAGTAAAATAATCTAGATAAAATCTCCATGATTATACACAGCCAATCAAAATCAAATGAGAGTACAACATTAACAAGAAATGTGTGCAAGTATAAAACAAAATTGAAAACTATACCAAAAAATCCCAACTTTTTTACAGTAAACAGGAAAACAGAATTAATTCACCCAGAAGTGTATACCCCTTTACAAGCACTTTTTTTTTTACAAAATGTATCGATTCTATAGTACAACACATGATAGCTATGCATTGGAAAACGTACAAGGTCTGGATATCCTAAGTCTACACAATTTATCATCACACAAAAGCTCTCAAAATCTGCTTCAGTCCTGGTTCTTTATCTAAACCTATGGCCCCACTACAGGCATTGGCTTTAAGCCCAATATACATATGAGTCTCCAACCATTTGTAAAACAGCTCTTGGAATATTAGGTGAGTAAATAATGCTACTTCAATTATATTTGTCAGATAGTGGGTACATGAAGAATTTGGAAAAAAAGATAGCGAGCTATGGGAAACTTACTAGATAAGACTTTTGAACATAACAACACAAGAATTGTTATCTTCAAATAAAGGCCTCCTCCTCCCCTTCAGCCTTTCCTCTCCATCTCCAAAATTGGTGTCTTTACCAATTCTTTGCGTTACTTATTATAAAAATCAGCAGACAGTAAATTTCCCATAGCCTAAGACCTCATCATCCAGGAAACCAGTCATTCCAGAATTCTTAAAAAAATAGTTTCAAATCCCTGCCTATGAGATATCACATACTACTCTGGGACAAATAAGTAGAGACTGGTGGCAAATTTAATCAAAAATCAAGTCCCTGTGGAGTCACTGGCTTCAAAGACTAAAATAACATAATGAACACAATCATGTAAAATAAACTCATATGACTTCCTAACAAGCAAATGGTGCCATACCACGACACCTACATGGAATATTGAAAAAAAAATATGTCTCTATTCCCAATACCTTCCTATGGGAAACTTACTAGATAAAACTTTTGAACATAACAACACAAGAATTGTTATCTTCAAATAAAGGCCTCCTCCTCCCCTTCAGCCTTGCCTCTCCATCTCCAAAATTGGTGTCTTTACCAATCTTATGTGTAACTTATTGTAAATAGCAGCAAATACTAAAGTTCCTATAGCCTAGGACCTCATAATCCGGAAATCCAGTCAGTACAGAATTCTTAAAAAAATAGTTTCAAACCCCTGGCTATCAGATATCACATACTACTCTGGTACACAGAAGTAGAGACTGGTGACAAATTTACCAAAACCAAGTCCCTGTGGAGTCACTAGTTTCAAAGACTAAAAAAAAAACAGTGAACACCATCACTAAAATAAAATCAGATGACTTCCTAACCAGCAAATGGCGCCATACTATGACACCTACACAGAATTTTGAAAAAAGCAGACCTCTTTATTCCCAATACCTTTTAAGGTTATTGGTCTGTGGTATTTCTCCAAAACAAACATGATACCATCTCAGACCACACAATTTTACCTTGAGAGAGAGGAGCAATAACATAAGCATTACATTTCTCTTTATTGCCTTGACCAAATCCAGCAAAAGGGACCTACCCTAAGTTATTCCACTTCACATGAAGCACCAATATCCAAGGAGGGCCCAGCAACTGAACCAAACAAACCACTTCTGACCAGACATCTCCATTGGAAATTAGATGAACATAATGGAAATGACACAGTGATATGATAGCAATCTCACCATATTACCAATGTAACTACTATGATTTGAGGTACATCTAACTTCAATGTAACAGAATAACATATAAAATATAGTAAAATAATCTAGATAAAATCTCCATGATTATACAGAGCCAATCAAAATCAAATGAGAGTACAACATTAACATGAAATGTGTGCAAGTATAAAACAAAATTGAAAACTATACCAAAAAATCCCAACTTTTTTACAGTAAACAGGAAAACAGAATTAATTCACCCAGAAGTGTATACCCCTTTACAAGCACTTTTTTTTTACAAAATGTATCGATTCTGTAGTACAACACATGATAGCTATGCATTGGAAAACGTACAAGGTCTGGATATCCTAAGTCTACACAATTTATCATCACACAAAAGCTCTCAAAATCTGCTTCAGTCCTGGTTCTTTATCTAAACCTATGGCCCCACTACAGGCATTGGCTTTAAGCCCAATATACATATGAGTCTCCAACCATTTGTAAAACAGCTCTTGGAATATTAGGTGAGTAAATAATGCTACTTCAATTATATTTGTCAGATAGTGGGTACATGAAGAATTTGGAAAAAAAGATAGCGAGCTATGGGAAACTTACTAGATAAGACTTTTGAACATAACAACACAAGAATTGTTATCTTCAAATAAAGGCCTCCTCCTCCCCTTCAGCCTTTCCTCTCCATCTCCAAAATTGGTGTCTTTACCAATTCTTTGCGTTACTTATTATAAAAATCAGCAGACAGTAAATTTCCCATAGCCTAAGACCTCATCATCCAGGAAACCAGTCATTCCAGAATTCTTAAAAAAATAGTTTCAAATCCCTGCCTATGAGATATCACATACTACTCTGGGACAAATAAGTAGAGACTGGTGGCAAATTTAATCAAAAAACAAGTCCCTGTGGAGTCACTGGCTTCAATGACTAAAATAACATAATGAACACAATCATGTAAAATAAACTCATATGACTTCCTAACAAGCAAATGGTGCCATACCACGACACCTACATGGAATTTTGAAAAAAAAATATGTCTCTATTCCCAATACCTTCCTATGGGAAACTTACTAGATAAAACTTTTGAACATAACAACACAAGAATTGTTATCTTCAAATAAAGGCCTCCTCCTCCCCTTCAGCCTTGCCTCTCCATCTCCAAAATTGGTGTCTTTACCAATCTTATGTGTCACTTATTGTAAATAGCAGCAAATACTAAAGTTCCTATAGCCTAGGACCTCATAATCCGGAAATCCAGTCAGTACAGAATTCTTAAAAAAATAATTTCAAACCCCTGGCTATCAGATATCACATACTACTCTGGTACACAGAAGTAGAGACTGGTGACAAATTTACCAAAACCAAGTCCCTGTGGAGTCACTAGTTTCAAAGACTAAAAAAAAAACAGTGAACACCATCACTAAAATAAAATCAGATGACTTCCTAACCAGCAAATGGCGCCATACTATGACACCTATACAGAATTTTGAAAAAAGCAGACCTCTTTATTCCCAATACCTTTTAAGGTTATTGGTCTGTGGTATTTCTCCAAAACAAACATGATACCATCTCAGACCACACAATTTTACCTTGAGAGAGAGGAGCGATAACATAAGCATTACATCTCTCTTTATTGCCTTGACCAAATCCAGCAAAAGGGACCTACCCTAAGTTATTCCACTTCACATGAAGCACCAATATCCAAGGAGGGCCCAGCAACTGAACCAAACAAACCACTTCTGACCAGACATCTCCATTGGAAATTAGATGAACATAATGGAAATGACACAGTGATATGATAGCAATCTCACCATATTACCAATGTAACTACTATGATTTGAGGTACATCTAACTTCAATGTAACAGAATAACATATAAAATATAGTAAAATAATCTAGATAAAATCTCCATGATTATACACAGCCAATCAAAATCAAATGAGAGTACAACATTAACATGAAATGTGTGCAAGTATAAAACAAAATTTTAAAACTATACCAAAAAATCCCAACTTTTTTACAGTAAACAGGAAAACAGAATTAATTCACCCAGAAGTGTATACCCCTTAACAAGCACTTTTTTTTTACAAAATGTATCGATTCTATAGTACAACACATGATAGCTATGCATTGGAAAACATACAAGGTCTGGATATCCTAAGTCTACACAATTTATCATCACACAAAAGCTCTCAAAATCTGCTTCAGTCCTGGTTCTTTATCTAAACCTATGGCCCCACTACAGGCATTGGCTTTAAGCCCAATATACATATGAGTCTCCAACCATTTGTAAAACAGCTCTTGGAATATTAGGTGAGTAAATAATGCTACTTCAATTATATTTGTCAGATAGTGGGTACATGAAGAATTTGGAAAAAAAGATAGCGAGCTATGGGAAACTTACTAGATAAGACTTTTGAACATAACAACACAAGAATTGTTATCTTCAAATAAAGGCCTCCTCCTCCCCTTCAGCCTTTCCTCTCCATCTCCAAAATTGGTGTCTTTACCAATTCTTTGCGTTACTTATTATAAAAATCAGCAGACAGTAAATTTCCCATAGCCTAAGAACTCATCATCCAGGAAACCAGTCATTCCAGAATTCTTAAAAAAATAGTTTCAAATCCCTGCCTATGAGATATCACATACTACTCTGGGACAAATAAGTAGAGACTGGTGGCAAATTTAATAAAAAAACAAGTCCCTGTGGAGTCACTGGCTTCAAAGACTAAAATAACATAATGAACACAATCATGTAAAATAAACTCATATGACTTCCTAACAAGCAAATGGTGCCATACCACGACACCTACATGGAATTTTGAAAAAAAAATACGTCTCTATTCCCAATACCTTCCTATGGGAAACTTACTAGATAAAACTTTTGAACATAACAACACAAGAATTGTTATCTTCAAATAAAGGCCTCCTCCTCCCCTTCAGCCTTGCCTCTCCATCTCCAAAATTGGTGTCTTTACCAATCTTATGTGTCACTTATTGTAAATAGCAGCAAATACTAAAGTTCCTATAGCCTAGGACCTCATAATCCGGAAATCCAGTCAGTACAGAATTCTTAAAAAAATAATTTCAAACCCCTGGCTATCAGATATCACATACTACTCTGGTACACAGAACTAGAGACTGGTGACAAATTTACCAAAACCAAGTCCCTGTGGAGTCACTGGTTTCAAAGACTAAAAAAACACAGTGAACACCATCACTAAAATCAAATCAGATGACTTCCTAACCAGCAAATGGCGCCATACTATGACACCTACACAGAATTTTTAATAAAGCAGACCTCTTTATTCCCAATACCATCCAAGGTTATTGGTCTGTGGTATTTCTCCAAAACAAACATGATACCATCTCAGACCACACAATTTTACCTTGAGAGAGAGGAGCAATAACATAAGCATTACATCTCTCTTTATTGCCCTGACCAAATCCAGCTAAAGGGACCTACCCTAAGTTAATCCACTTCACATGAAGCACCAATATCCAAGGAGGGCCCAGCAACTGAACCAAACAAACCACTTCTGACCAGACATCTCCATTGGAAATTAGATGAACATAATGGAAATGACACAGTGATATGATAGCAATCTCACCATATTACCAATGTAACTATAATGATTTGAGGTACATCTAACTTCAATGTAACAGAATAACGTATAAAATATAGTAAAATAATCTAGATAAAATCTCCATGATTATACACAGCCAATCAAAATCAAATGAGAGTACAACATTAACATGAAATGTGTGCAAGTATAAAACAAAATTGAAAACTATACCAAAAAATCCCAACTTTTTTACAGTAAACAGGAAAACACAGAATTAATTCACCCAGAAGTGTATACCCCTTTACAAGCACTTTTTTTTTACAAAATGTATCGATTCTATATTACAACACATTATAGCTATGCATTGGAAAACGTACAAGGTCTGGATATCCTAAGTCTACACAATTTATCATCACACAAAAGCTCTCAAAATCTGCTTCAGTCCTGGTTCTTTATCTAAACCTATGGCCCCACTACAGGCATTGGCTTTAAGCCCAATATACATATGAGTCTCCAACCATTTGTAAAACAGCTCTTGGAATATTAGGTGAGTAAATAATGCTACTTCAATTATATTTGTCAGATAGTAAGTACATGAAGAATTTGGAAAAAAAGATAGCGAGCTATGGGAAACTTACTAGATAAGACTTTTGAACATAACAACACAAGAATTGTTATCTTCAAATAAAGGCCTCTTCCTCCCCTTCAGCCTTTCCTCTCCATCTCCAAAATTGGTGTCTTTACCAATTCTTTGCGTTACTTATTATAAAAATCAGCAGACAGTAAATTTCCCATAGCCTAAGACCTCATCATCCAGGAAACCAGTCATTCCAGAATTCTTAAAAAAATAGTTTCAAATCCCTGCCTATGAGATATCACATACTACTCTGGGACAAATAAGTAGAGACTGGTGGCAAATTTAATCAAAAAACAAGTCCCTGTGGAGTCACTGGCTTCAAAGACTAAAATAACATAATGAACACAATCATGTAAAATAAACTCATATGACTTCCTAACAAGCAAATGGTGCCATACCACGACACCTACATGGAATTTTGAAAAAAAAATATGTCTCTATTCCCAATACCTTCCTATGGGAAACTTACTAGATAAAACTTTTGAACATAACAACACAAGAATTGTTATCTTCAAATAAAGGCCTCCTCCTCCCCTTCAGCCTTGCCTCTCCATCTCCAAAATTGGTGTCTTTACCAATCTTATGTGTCACTTATTGTAAATAGCAGCAAATACTAAAGTTCCTATAGCCTAGGACCTCATAATCCGGAAATCCAGTCAGTACAGAATTCTTAAAAAAATAATTTCAAACCCCTGGCTATCAGATATCACATACTACTCTGGTACACAGAAGTAGAGACTGGTGACAAATTTACCAAAACCAAGTCCCTGTGGAGTCACTAGTTTCAAAGACTAAAAAAAAAACAGTGAACACCATCACTAAAATAAAATCAGATGACTTCCTAACCAGCAAATGGCGCCATACTATGACACCTACACAGAATTTTGAAAAAAGCAGACCTCTTTATTCCCAATACCTTTTAAGGTTATTGGTCTGTGGTATTTCTCCAAAACAAACATGATACCATCTCAGACCACACAATTTTACCTTGAGAGAGAGGAGCAATAACATAAGCATTACATCTCTCTTTATTGCCTTGACCAAATCCAGCAAAAGGGACCTACCCTAAGTTATTCCACTTCGCATGAAGCACCAATATCCAAGGAGGGCCCAGCAACTGAACCAAACAAACCACTTCTGACCAGACATCTCCATTGGAAATTAGATGAACATAATGGAAATGACACAGTGATATGATAGCAATCTCACCATATTACCAATGTAACTACTATGATTTGAGGTACATCTAACTTCAATGTAACAGAATAACATATAAAATATAGTAAAATAATCTAGATAAAATCTCCATGATTATACACAGCCAATCAAAATCAAATGAGAGTACAACATTAACATGAAATGTGTGCAAGTATAAAACAAAATTGAAAACTATACCAAAAAATCCCAACTTTTTTACAGTAAACAGGAAAACAGAATTAATTCACCCAGAAGTGTATACCCCTTTACAAGCACTTTTTTTTACAAAATGTATCGATTCTATAGTACAACACATGATAGCTATGCATTGGAAAACGTACAAGGTCTGGATATCCTAAGTCTACACAATTTATCATCACACAAAAGCTCTCAAAATCTGCTTCAGTCCTGGTTCTTTATCTAAACCTATGGCCCCACTACAGGCATTGGCTTTAAGCCCAATATACATATGAGTCTCCAACCATTTGTAAAACAGCTCTTGGAATATTAGGTGAGTAAATAATGCTACTTCAATTATATTTGTCAGATAGTGGGTACATGAAGAATTTGGAAAAAAAGATAGCGAGCTATGGGAAACTTACTAGATAAGACTTTTGAACATAACAACACAAGAATTGTTATCTTCAAATAAAGGCCTCCTCCTCCCCTTCAGCCTTGCCTCTCCATCTCCAAAATTGGTGTCTTTACCAATCTTATGTGTCACTTATTGTAAATAGCAGCAAATACTAAAGTTCCTATAGCCTAGGACCTCATAATCCGGAAATCCAGTCAGTACAGAATTCTTAAAAAAAATAGTTTCAAACCCTTGGCTATCAGATATCACATACTACTCTGGTACACAGAAGTAGAGACTGGTGACAAATTTACCAAAACCAAGTCCCTGTGGAGTCACTGGTTTCAAAGACTAAAAAAAAACAGTGAACACCATCACTAAAATCAAATCAGATGACTTCCTAACCAGCAAATGGCGCCATACTATGACACCTACACAGAATTTTGAAAAAAGCAGACCTCTTTATTCCCAATACCTTTCAAGGTTATTGGTCTGTGGTATTTCTCAAAAACAAACATGATACCATCTCAGACCACACAATTTTACTTTGAGAGAGAGGAGCAATAACATAAGCATTACATCTCTCTTTATTGCCCTGACCAAATCCAGCTAAAGGGACCTACCCTAAGTTATTCCACTTCACATGAAGCACCAATATCCAAGGAGGTCCCAGCAACTGAACCAAACAAACCACTTCTGACCAGACATCTCCATTGGAAATTAGATGAACATAATGGAAATGACACAGTGATATGATAGCAATCTCACCATATTACCAATTTAACTATAATGATTTGAGGTACATCTAACTTCAATGTAACAGAATAACATATAAAATATAGTAAAATAATCTAGATAAAATCTCCATGATTATACACAGCCAATCAAAATCAAATGAGAGTACAACATTAACATGAAATGTGTGCAAGTATAAAACAAAATTGAAAACTATACCAAAAAATCCCAACTTTTTTACAGTAAACAGGAAAACACAGAATTAATTCACCCAGAAGTGTATACCCCTTTACAAGCACTTTTTTTTTTACAAAATGTATCGATTCTATAGTACAACACATGATAGCTATGCATTGGAAAACGTACAAGGTCTGGATATCCTAAGTCTACACAATTTATCATCACACAAAAGCTCTCAAAATCTGCTTCAGTCCTGGTTCTTTATCTAAACCTATGGCACCACTACAGGCATTGGCTATAAGCCCAATATACATATGAGTCTCCATCCATTTGTAAAACAGCTTTTGGAATATTAGGTGAGTAAATAATGCTACTTCTATTATATTTGTCAGATAGTGGGTACATGAAGAATTTGGAAAAAAAGATAGCGAGCTATGGGAAACTTACTAGATAAGACTTTTGAACATAACAACACAAGAATTGTTATCTTCAAATAAAGGCCTCCTCCTCCCCTTCAGCCTTTCCTCTCCATCTCCAAAATTGGTGTCTTTACTAATTCTTTGTGTTACTTATTATAAAAATCAGCAGACAGTAAAGTTCCCATAGCCTAAGACCTCATCATCCAGGAAACCAGTCAGTCCAGAATTCATAAAAAAAATAGTTTCAAATCCCTGCCTATGAGATATCACATACTACTCTGGGACAAATAAGTAGAGACTGGTGGCAAATTTAATAAAAAAAACTAGTCCCATGGAGTCACTGGCTTCAAAGACTAAAATAACATAATGAACACCATCATGTAAAATAAACTCATATGACTTCCTAACAAGCAAATGGTGCCATACCACGACACCTACATGGAATTTTGAAAAAAATATATGTCTCTATTCCCAATACCTTCCTATGGGAAACTTACTAGATAAGACTTTTGAACATAACAACACAAGAATTGTTATCTTCAAATAAAGGCCTCCTCCTCCCCTTCAGCCTTGCCTCTCCATCTCCAAAATTGGTGTCTTTACCAATCTTATGTTTCAATTATTGTAAATAGCAGCAAATACTAAAGTTCCTATAGCCTAGGACCTCATAATCCGGAAATCCAGTCAGTACAGAATTCTTAAAAAAATAGTTTCAAACCCCTGGCTATCAGATATCACATACTACTCTGGTACACAGAAGTAGAGACTGGTGACAAATTTACCAAAACCAAGTCCCTGTGGAGTCACTGGTTTCAAAGACTAAAAAAACACAGTGAACACCATCACTAAAATCAAATCAGATGACTTCCTAACCAGCAAGTGGCGCCATACTATGACACCTACACAGAATTTTGAAAAAAGCAGACCTCTTTATTCCCAATACCTTTCAAGGTTATTGGTCTGTGGTATTTCTCCAAAACAAACATGATACCATCTCAGACCACACAATTTTACCTTGAGAGAGAGGAGCAATAACATAAGCATTACATCTCTCTTTATTGCCCTGACCAAATCCAGCTAAAGTGACCTACCCTAAGTTATTCCACTTCACATAAAGCACCAATATCCAAGGAGGGCCCAGCAACTGAACCAAACAAACCACTTCTGACCAGACATCTCCATTGGAAATTAGATGAACATAATGGAAATGACACAGTGATATGATAGCAATCTCACCATATTACCAATGTAACTATAATGATTTGAGGTACATCTAACT
The DNA here is from genome assembly GCF_050947455.1 of Rhinoderma darwinii. Lineage (NCBI taxonomy): Eukaryota > Metazoa > Chordata > Amphibia > Anura > Rhinodermatidae > Rhinoderma > Rhinoderma darwinii. The sequence continues at coordinate 185,658 of NW_027461699.1, forward strand.
TCAATGTAACAGAATAACATATAAAATATAGTAAAAGAATCTAGATAAAATCTCCATGATTATACACAGCCAATCAAAATCAAATGAGAGTACAACATTAACATGAAATGTGTGTAAGTATAAAACAAAATTGAAAACTATACCAAAAAATCCCAACTTTTTTACAGTAAACAGGAAAACACAGAATTAATTCACCCAGAAGTGTATACCCCTTTACAAGCACTTTTTTTTTTACAAAATGTATTGATTCTATAGTACAACACATGATAGCTATGCATTGGAAAACGTACAAGGTCTGGATATCCTAAGTCTACACAATTTATTATCACACAAAAGCTCTCAAAATCTGCTTCAGTCCTGGTTCTTTATCTAAACCTATGGCACCACTACAGGCATTGGCTTTAAGCCCAATATACATATGAGTCTCCAACCATTTGTAAAACAGCTCTTGGTATATTAGGTGAGTAAATAATGCTACTTCTATTATATTTGTCAGATAGTGGGTACATGAAGAATTTGGAAAAAAAGATAGCGAGCTATGGGAAACTTACTAGATAAGACTTTTGAACATAACAACACAAGAATTGTTATCTTCAAATAAAGGCCTCCTCCTCCCCTTCAGCCTTTCCTCTCCATCTCCAAAATTGGTGTCTTTACCAATTCTTTGCGTTACTTATTATAAAAATCAGCAGATAGTAAAGTTCCCATAGCCTAAGACCTCATCATCCAGGAAACCAGTCAGTCCAGAATTCATAAAAAAAATAGTTTCAAATCCCTGCCTATGAGATATCACATACTACTCTGGGACAAATAAGTAGAGACTGGTGGCAAATTTAATCAAAAAACAAGTCCCTATGGAGTCACTGGCTTCAAAGACTAAAATAACATAATGAACACCATCATGTAAAATAAACTCATATGACTTCCTAACAAGCAAATGGTGCCATACCACGACACCTACATGGAATTTTGAAAAAAATATATGTCTCTATTCCCAATACCTTCCTATGGGAAACTTACTAAATAAGACTTTTGAACATAACAACACAAGAATTGTTATCTTCAAATAAAGGCCTCCTCCTCCCCTTCAGCCTTGCCTCTCCATCTCCAAAATTGGTGTCTTTACCAATCTTATGTTTCACTTATTGTAGATAGCAGCAAATACTAAAGTTCCTATAGCCTAGGACCTCATAATGCGGAAATCCAGTCAGTACAGAATTCTTAAAAAAATAGTTTCAAACCCCTGGCTATCAGATATCACATACTTCTCTGGTACACAGAAGTAGAGACTGGTGACAAATTTACCAAAACCAAGTCCCTGTGGAGTCACTGGTTTCAAAGACTAAAAAAACATAGTGAACACCATCACTAAAATCAAATCAGATGACTTCCTAACCAGCAAATGGCGCCATACTATGACACCTACACAGAATTTTGAAAAAAGCAGACCTCTTTATTCCCAATACTTTTCAAGGTTATTGGTCTGTGGTATTTCTCCAAAACAAACATGATACCATCTGAGACCACACAATTTTACCTTGAGAGAGAGAGGAGCAATAACATAAGCATTACATCTCTCTTTATTGCCCTGACCAAATCCAACTAAAGGGACCTACCCTAAGTTATTCCACTTCACATGAAGCACCAATATCCAAGGAGGGCCCAGCAACTGAACCAAACAAACCACTTCTGACCAGACATCTCCATTGGAAATTAGATGAACATAATGGAAATGACACAGTGATATGATAGCAATCTCACCATATTACCAATGTAACTATAATAATTTGAGGTACATCTAACTTCAATGTAACAGAATAACATATAAAATATAGTAAAATAATCTAGATAAAATCTCCATGATTATACACAGCCAATCAAAATCAAATGAGAGTACAACATTAACATGAAATGTGTGCAAGTATAAAACAAAATTGAAAACTATACCAAAAAATGTCCAACTTTTTTACAATAAACAGGAAAACACAGAATTAATTCACCCAGGAGTGTATACCCCTTTACTAGTACTTTTTTTTTACAAAATGTATTGATTCTATAGTACAACACATGATAGCTACGCATTGGAAAACGTACAAGGTCTGGATATCCTAAGTCTACACAATTTATCATCACACAAAAGCTCTCAAAATCTGCTTCAGTCCTGGTTCTTTATCTAAACCTATGGCACCACTACAGGCATTGGCTTTAATCCCAATATACATATGAGTCTCCAACCATTTGTAAAACAGCTCTTGGAATATTAGGTGAGTAAATAATGCTACTTCTATTATATTTGTCAGATAGTGGGTACATGAAGAATTTGGAAAAAAAGATAGCGAGCTATGGGAAACTTACTAGATAAGACTTTTGAACATAACAACACAAGAATTGTTATCTTCAAATAAAGGCCTCCTCCTCCCCTTCAGCCTTTCCTCTCCATCTCCAAAATTGGTGACTTTACCAATTCTTTGCGTTACTTATTATAAAAATCAGCAGACAGTAAATTTCCCATAGCCTAAGAACTCATCATCCAGGAAACCAGTCAGTCCAGAATTCTTAAAAAAATAGTTTCAAATCCCTGCCTATGAGATATCACATACTACTCTGGGACAAATAAGTAGAGACTGGTGGCAAATTTAATCAAAAAACAAGTCCCTAAGGAGTCACTGGCTTCAAAGACTAAAATAACATAATGAACACCATCATGTAAAATAAACTCATATGACTTCCTAACAAGCAAATGGTGCCATACCACGACACCTACATGGAATTTTGAAAATAAAAAAAAGTGTCTCTATTCCCAATACCTTCCTATGGGAAACTTACTAGATAAGACTTTTGAACATAACAACACAAGAATTGTTATCTTCAAATAAAGGCCTCCTCCTCCCCTTCAGCCTTGCCTCTCCATCTCCAAAATTGGTGTCTTTACCAATCTTATGTGTCACTTATTGTAAATAGCAGCAAATACTAAAGTTCCTATAGCCTAGGACCTCATAATGCGGAAATCCAGTCAGTACAGAATTCTTAAAAAAATAGTTTCAAACCCCTGGCTATCAGATATCACATACTACTCTGGTACACAAAAGTAGAGACTGGTGACAAATTTACCAAAACCAAGTCCCTGTGGAGTCACTGGTTTCAAAGACTAAAAAAACACAGTGAACACCATCACTAAAATCAAATCAGATGACTTCCTAACCAGCAAGTGGCGCCATACTATGACACCTACACAGAATTTTGAAAAAAGCAGACCTCTTTATTCCCAATACCTTTCAAGGTTATTGGTCTGTGGTATTTCTCCAAAACAAACATGATACCATCTCAGACCACACAATTTTACCTTGAGAGAGAGGAGCAATAACATAAGCATTACATCTCTCTTTATTGCCCTGACCAAATCCAGCTAAAGGGACCTACCCTAAGTTATTCCACTTCACATGAAGCACCAATATCCAAGGAGGGCCCAGCAACTGAACCAAACAAACCACTTCTGACCAGACATCTCCATTGGAAATTAGATGAACATAATGGAAATGACACAGTGATATGATAGCAATCTCACCATATTACCAATGTAACTATAATGATTTGAGGTACATCTAACTTCAATGTAACAGAATAACATATAAAATATAGTAAAAGAATCTAGATAAAATCTCCATGATTATACACAGCCAATCAAAATCAAATGAGAGTACAACATTAACATGAAATGTGTGTAAGTATAAAACAAAATTGAAAACTATACCAAAAAATCCCAACTTTTTTACAGTAAACAGGAAAACACAGAATTAATTCACCCAGAAGTGTATACCCCTTTACAAGCACTTTTTTTTTACAAAATGTATTGATTCTATAGTACAACACATGATAGCTATGCATTGGAAAACGTACAAGGTCTGGATATCCTAAGTCTACACAATTTATCATCACACAAAAGCTCTCAAAATCTGCTTCAGTCCTGGTTCTTTATCTAAACCTATGGCACCACTACAGGCATTGGCTTTAAGCCCAATATACATATGAGTCTCCAACCATTTGTAAAACAGCTCTTGGTATATTAGGTGAGTAAATAATGCTACTTCTATTATATTTGTCAGATAGTGGGTACATGAAGAATTTGGAAAAAAAGATAGCGAGCTATGGGAAACTTACTAGATAAGACTTTTGAACATAACAACACAAGAATTGTTATCTTCAAATAAAGGCCTCCTCCTCCCCTTCAGCCTTTCCTCTCCATCTCCAAAATTGGTGTCTTTACCAATTCTTTGCGTTACTTATTATAAAAATGAGCAGACAGTAAAGTTCCCATAGCCTAAGACCTCATCATCCAGGAAACCAGTCAGTCCAGAATTCATAAAAAAAATAGCTTCAAATCCCTGCCTATGAGATATCACATACTACTCTGGGACAAATAAGTAGAGACTGGTGGCAAATTTAATCAAAAAACAAGTCCCTATGGAGTCACTGGCTTCAAAGACTAAAATAACATAATGAACACCATCATGTAAAATAAACTCATATGACTTCCTAACAAGCAAATGGTGCCATACCACGACACCTACATGGAATTTTGAAAAAAATATATGTCTCTATTCCCAATACCTTCCTATGGGAAACTTACTAAATAAGACTTTTGAACATAACAACACAAGAATTGTTATCTTCAAATAAAGGCCTCCTCCTCCCCTTCAGCCTTGCCTCTCCATCTCCAAAATTGGTGTCTTTACCAATCTTATGTGTCACTTATTGTAAATAGCAGCAAATACTAAAGTTCCTATAGCCTAGGACCTCATAATCCGGAAATCCAGTCAGTACAGAATTCTTAAAAAAATAGTTTCAAACCCCTGGCTATCAGATATCACATACTACTCTGGTACACAGAAGTAGAGACTGGTGACAAATTTACCAAAAGTAAGTACCTGTGGAGTCACTGGTTTCAAAGACTAAAAAAACACAGTGAACACCATCACTAAAATCAAATCAGATGACTTCCTAACCAGCAAATGGTGCCATACTATGACACCTACACAGAATTTTGAAAAAAGCAGACCTCTTTATGCCCAATACCTTTCAAGGTTATTGGTCTGTGGTATTTCTCCAAAACAAACATGATACCATCTCAGACCACACAATTTTACCTTGAGAGAGAGGAGCAATAACATAAGCATTACATCTCTCTTTATTGCCCTGACCAAATCCAGCTAAAGGGACCTACCCTAAGTTATTCCACTTCACATGAAGCACCAATATCCAAGGAGGGCACAGCAACTGAACCAAACAAACCACTTCTGACCAGACATCTGCATTGGAAATTAGATGAACATAATGGAAATGACACAGTGATATGATAGCAATCTCACCATATTACCAATGTAACTATAATGATTTGAGGTACATCTAACTTCAATGTAACAGAATAACATATAAAATATAGTAAAAGAATCTAGATAAAATCTCCATGATTATACACAGCCAATCAAAATCAAATGAGAGTACAACATTATCATGAAATGTGTGCAAGTATAAAACAAAATTGAAAACGATACCAAAAAATCCCAACTTTTTTACAGTAAACAGGAAAACACAGAATTAATTCACCCAGAAGTGTATACCCCTTTACAAGCACTTTTTTTTTTACAAAATGTATTGATTCTATAGTACAACACATGATAGCTACGCATTGGAAAACGTACAAGGTCTGGATATCCTAAGTCTACACAATTTATCATCACACAAAAGCTCTCAAAATCTGCTTCAGTCCTGGTTCTTTATCTAAACCTATGGCACCACTACAGGCATTGGCTTTAAGCCCAATATACATATGAGTCTCCAACCATTTGTAAAACAGCTCTTGGTATATTAGGTGAGTAAATAATGCTACTTCTATTATATTTGTCAGATAGTGGGTACATGAAGAATTTGGAAAAAAAGATAGCGAGCTATGGGAAACTTACTAGATAAGACTTTTGAACATAACAACACAAGAATTGTTATCTTCAAATAAAGGCCTCCTCCTCCCCTTCAGCCTTTCCTCTCCATCTCCAAAATTGGTGTCTTTACCAATTCTTTGCGTTACTTATTATAAAAATCAGCAGACAGTAAAGTTCCCATAGCCTAAGACCTCATCATCCAGGAAACCAGTCAGTCCAGAATTCTTAAAAAAATAGTTTCAAATCCCTGCCTATGAGATATCACATACTACTCTGGGACAAATAAGTAGAGACTGGTGGCAAATTTAATCAAAAAACAAGTCCCTATGGAGTCACTGGCTTCAAAGACTAAAATAACATAATGAACACAATCATGTAAAATAAACTCATATGACTTCCTAACAAGCAAATGGTGCCATACCATGACACCTACATGGAATTTTGAAAAAAAAGTATGTCTCCATTCCCAATACCTTCCTATGGGAAACTTACTAGATAAGACTTTTGAACATAACAACACAAGAATTGTTATGTTCAAATAAAGGCCTCCTCCTCCCCTTCAGCCTTTCCTCTCCATCTCCAAAATTGGTGTCTTTACCAATCTTTTGTGTCACTTATTGTAAATAGCAGCAAATACTAAAGTTCCTATAGCCTAGGACCTCATAATGCGGAAATCCAGTCAGTACAGAATTCTTAAAAAAATAGTTTCAAACCCCTGGCTATCAGATATCACATACTACTCTGGTACACAGAAGTAGAGACTGGTGACAAATTTACCAAAACCAAGTCCCTGTGGAGTCACTGGTTTCAAAGACTAAAAAAACACAGTGAACACCATCACTAAAATCAAATCAGGTGACTTCCTAACCAGCAAATGGCGCCATACTATGACACCTACACAGAATTTTGAAAAAAGCAGACCTCTTTATTCCCAATACCTTTAAGGTTATTGGTCTGTGGTATTTCTACAAAACAAACCTGATACCATCTCAGACCACACAATTTTACCTTGAGAGAGAGGAGCAATAACATAAGCATTACATCTCTCTTTATTGCCCTGATCAAATCCAGCTAAAGGGACCTACCCTAAGTTATACCACTTCACATGAAGCACCAATATCCAAGGAGGGCCCAGCAACTGAACCAAACAAACCACTTCTGACCAGACATCTGCATTGGAAATTAGATGAACATAATGGAAATGACACAGTGATATGATAGCAATCTCACCATATTACCAATGTAACTATAATGATTTGAGGTACATCTAACTTCAATGTAACAGAATAACATATAAAATATAGTAAAAGAATCTAGATAAAATCTCCATGATTATACACAGCCAATCAAAATCAAATGAGAGTACAACATTATCATGAAATGTGTGCAAGTATAAAACAAAATTGAAAACGATACCAAAAAATCCCAACTTTTTTACAGTAAACAGGAAAACACAGAATTAATTCACCCAGAAGTGTATACCCATTTACAAGCACTTTTTTTTTTACAAAATGTATTGATTCTATAGTACAACACATGATAGCTACGCATTGGAAAACGTACAAGGTCTGGATATCCTAAGTCTACACAATTTATCATCACACAAAAGCTCTCAAAATCTGCTTCAGTCATGGTTCTTTATCTAAACCTATGGCACCACTACAGGCATTGGCTTTAAGCCCAATATACATATGAGTCTCCAACCATTTGTAAAACAGCTCTTGGAATATTAGGTGAGTAAATAATGCTACTTCTATTATATTTGTCAGATAGTGGGTACATGAAGAATTTGGAAAAAAAGATAGCGAGCTATGGGAAACTTACTAGATAAGACTTTTGAACATAACAACACAAGAATTGTTATCTTCAAATAAAGGCCTCCTCCTCCCCTTCAGCCTTTCCTCTCCATCTCCAAAATTGGTGTCTTTACCAATTCTTTGCGTTACTTATTATAAAAATCAGCAGATAGTAAAGTTCCCATAGCCTAAGACCTCATCATCCAGGAAACCAGTCAGTCCAGAATTCTTAAAAAAATAGTTTCAAATCCCTGCCTATGAGATATCACTTACTACTCTGGGACAAATAAGTAGAGACTGGTGGCAAATTTAATCAAAAAACAAGTCCCTATGGAGTCTCTGGCTTCAAAGACTAAAATAACATAATGAACACCATCATGTAAAATAAACTCATATGACTTCCTAACAAGCAAATGGTGCCCTACCACGACACCTATATGGAATTTTGAAAAAAAAATATGTCTCTATTCCCAATACCTTCCTATGGGAAACTTACTAGATAAGACTTTTGAACATAACAACACAAGAATTGTTATCTTCAAATAAAGGCCTCCTCCTCCCCTTCAGCCTTGCCTCTCCATCTCCAAAATTGGTGTCCTTACCAATCTTATGTGTCACTTATTGTAAATAGCAGCAAATACTAAAGTTCCTATAGCCTAGGACCTCATAATCCGGAAATCCAGTCAGTACAGAATTCTTAAAAAAAATAGTTTCAAACCCCTGGCTATCAGATATCACATACTACTCTGGTACACAGAAGTAGAGACTGGTGACAAATTTACCAAAACCAAGTCCCTGTGGAGTCACTGGTTTCAAAGACTAAAAAAACACAGTGAACACCATCACTAAAATCAAATCAGATGACTTCCTAACCAGCAAATGGCGCCATACTATGACACCTACACAGAATTTTGAATAAAGCAGACCTCTTTATTCCCAATACCTTTAAGGTTATTGGTCTGTGGTATTTCTACAAAACAAACATGATACCATCTCAGACCACACAATTTTACCTTGAGAGAGAGGAGCAATAACATAAGCATTACATCTCTCTTTATTGCCCTGATCAAATCCAGCTAAAGGGACCTACCCTAAGTTATTCCACTTCACATGAAGCACCAATATCCAAGGAGGGCCCAGCAACTGAACCAAACAAACCACTTCTGACCAGACATCTCCATTGGAAATTAGATGAACATAATGGAAATGACACAGTGATATGATAGCAATCTCACCATATTACCAATGTAACTATAATGATTTGAGGTACATCTAACTTCAATGTAACAGAATAACATATAAAATATAGTAAAATAATCTAGATTAAATCTCCATGATTATACACAGCCAATCAAAATCAAATGAGAGTACAACATTAACATGAAATGTGTGCAAGTATAAAACAAAATTGAAAACAATACCAAAAATTCCCAACTTTTTTACAGTAAACAGGAAAACACAGAATTAATTCACCCAGAAGTGTATACCCATTTACAAGCACTTTTTTTTTTACAAAATGTATTGATTCTATAGTACAACACATGATAGCTACGCATTGGAAAACGTACAAGGTCTGGATATCCTAAGTCTACACAATTTATCATCACACAAAAGCTCTCAAAATCTGCTTCAGTCATGGTTCTTTATCTAAACCTATGGCACCACTACAGGCATTGGCTTTAAGCCCAATATACATATGAGTCTCCAACCATTTGTAAAACAGCTCTTGGAATATTAGGTGAGTAAATAATGCTACTTCTATTATATTTGTCAGATAGTGGGTACATGAAGAATTTGGAAAAAAAGATAGCGAGCTATGGGAAACTTACTAGATAAGACTTTTGAACATAACAACACAAGAATTGTTATCTTCAAATAAAGGCCTCCTCCTCCCCTTCAGCCTTTCCTCTCCATCTCCAAAATTGGTGTCTTTACCAATTCTTTGCGTTACTTATTATAAAAATCAGCAGATAGTAAAGTTCCCATAGCCTAAGACCTCATCATCCAGGAAACCAGTCAGTCCAGAATTCTTAAAAAAATAGTTTCAAATCCCTGCCTATGAGATATCACTTACTACTCTGGGACAAATAAGTAGAGACTGGTGGCAAATTTAATCAAAAAACAAGTCCCTATGGAGTCTCTGGCTTCAAAGACTAAAATAACATAATGAACACCATCATGTAAAATAAACTCATATGACTTCCTAACAAGCAAATGGTGCCCTACCACGACACCTATATGGAATTTTGAAAAAAAAATATGTCTCTATTCCCAATACCTTCCTATGGGAAACTTACTAGATAAGACTTTTGAACATAACAACACAAGAATTGTTATCTTCAAATAAAGGCCTCCTCCTCCCCTTCAGCCTTGCCTCTCCATCTCCAAAATTGGTGTCCTTACCAATCTTATGTGTCACTTATTGTAAATAGCAGCAAATACTAAAGTTCCTATAGCCTAGGACCTCATAATCCGGAAATCCAGTCAGTACAGAATTCTTAAAAAAAATAGTTTCAAACCCCTGGCTATCAGATATCACATACTACTCTGGTACACAGAAGTAGAGACTGGTGACAAATTTACCAAAACCAAGTCCCTGTGGAGTCACTGGTTTCAAAGACTAAAAAAACACAGTGAACACCATCACTAAAATCAAATCAGATGACTTCCTAACCAGCAAATGGCGCCATACTATGACACCTACACAGAATTTTGAATAAAGCAGACCTCTTTATTCCCAATACCTTTAAGGTTATTGGTCTGTGGTATTTCTACAAAACAAACATGATACCATCTCAGACCACACAATTTTACCTTGAGAGAGAGGAGCAATAACATAAGCATTACATCTCTCTTTATTGCCCTGATCAAATCCAGCTAAAGGGACCTACCCTAAGTTATTCCACTTCACATGAAGCACCAATATCCAAGGAGGGCCCAGCAACTGAACCAAACAAACCACTTCTGACCAGACATCTCCATTGGAAATTAGATGAACATAATGGAAATGACACAGTGATATGATAGCAATCTCACCATATTACCAATGTAACTATAATGATTTGAGGTACATCTAACTTCAATGTAACAGAATAACATATAAAATATAGTAAAATAATCTAGATTAAATCTCCATGATTATACACAGCCAATCAAAATCAAATGAGAGTACAACATTAACATGAAATGTGTGCAAGTATAAAACAAAATTGAAAACAATACCAAAAATTCCCAACTTTTTTACAGTAAACAGGAAAACACAGAATTAATTCACCCAGAAGTGTATACCCATTTACAAGCACTTTTTTTTTTACAAAATGTATTGATTCTATAGTACAACACATGATAGCTACGCATTGGAAAACGTACAAGGTCTGGATATCCTAAGTCTACACAATTTATCATCACACAAAAGCTCTCAAAATCTGCTTCAGTCATGGTTCTTTATCTAAACCTATGGCACCACTACAGGCATTGGCTTTAAGCCCAATATACATATGAGTCTCCAACCATTTGTAAAACAGCTCTTGGAATATTAGGTGAGTAAATAATGCTACTTCTATTATATTTGTCAGATAGTGGGTACATGAAGAATTTGGAAAAAAAGATAGCGAGCTATGGGAAACTTACTAGATAAGACTTTTGAACATAACAACACAAGAATTGTTATCTTCAAATAAAGGCCTCCTCCTCCCCATCAGCCTTTCCTCTCCATCTCAAAAATTGGTGTCTTTACCAATTCTTTGCGTTACTTATTATAAAAATCAGCAGACAGTAAAGTTCCCATAGCCTAAGACCTCATCATCCAGGAAACCAGTCAGTCCAGAATTCTTAAAAAAATAGTTTCAAATCCCTGCCTATGAGATATCACATACTACTCTGGGACAAATAAGTAGAGACTGGTGGCAAATTTAATCAAAAAACAAGTCCCTATGGAGTCACTGGCTTCAAAGACTAAAATAACATAATGAACACAATCATGTAAAATAAACTCATATGACTTCCTAACAAGCAAATGGTGCCATACCATGACACCTACATGGAATTTTGAAAAAAAAAATATGTCTCCATTCCCAATACCTTCCTATGGGAAACTTACTAGATAAGACTTTTGAACATAACAACACAAGAATTGTTATGTTCAAATAAAGGCCTCCTCCTCCCCTTCAGCCTTTCCTCTCCATCTCCAAAATTGGTGTCTTTACCAATCTTTTGTGTCACTTATTGTAAATAGCAGCAAATACTAAAGTTCCTATAGCCTAGGACCTCATAATCCGGAAATCCAGTCAGTACAGAATTCTTAAAAAAATAGTTTCAAACCCCTGGCTATCAGATATCACATACTACTCTGGTACACAGAAGTAGAGACTGGTGACAAATTTACCAAAACCAAGTCCCTGTGGAGTCACTGGTTTCAAAGACTAAAAAAACACAGTGAACACCATCACTAAAATCAAATCAGGTGACTTCCTAACCAGCAAATGGCGCCATACTATGACACCTACACAGAATTTTGAAAAAAGCAGACCTCTTTATTCCCAATACCTTTCAAGGTTATTGGTCTGTAGTATTTCTCCAAAACAAACATGATACCATCTCAGACCACACAATTTTACCTTGAGAGAGAGGAGCAATAACATAAGCATTACATCTCTCTTTATTGCCCTGATCAAATCCAGCTAAAGGGACCTACCCTAAGTTATTCCACTTCACATGAAGCACCAATATCCAAGGAGGGCCCAGCAACTGAACCAAACAAACCACTTCTGACCAGACATCTCCATTGGAAATTAGATGAATATAATGGAAATGACACAGTGATATGATAGCAATCTCACCATATTACCAATGTAACTATAATGATTTGAGGTACATCTAACTTCAATGTAACAGAATAACATATAAAATATAGTAAAATAATCTAGATAAAATCTCCATGATTATACACAGCCAATCAAAATCAAATGAGAGTACAACATTAACATGAAATGTGTGCAAGTATATAACAAAATTGAAAACTATACCAAAAAATCCCAACTTTTTTACAATAAACAGGAAAACACAGAATTAATTCACCCAGAAGTGTATACCCCTTTACAAGCACTTTTTTTTTCCAAAATGTATTGATTCTATAGTACAACACATGATAGCTACGCATTGGAAAACGTACAAGGTCTGGATATCCTAAGTCTACACAATTTATCATCACACAAAAGCTCTCAAAATCTGCTTCAGTCCTGGTTCTTTATCTAAACCTATGGCACCACTACAGGCATTGGCTTTAAGCCCAATATACATATGAGTCTCCAACCATTTGTAAAACAGCTCTTGGAATATTAGGTGAGTAAATAATGCTACTTCTATTATATTTGTCAGATAGTGGGTACATGAAGAATTTGGAAAAAAAGATAGCGAGCTATGGGAAACTTACTAGATAAGACTTTTGAACATAACAACACAAGAATTGTTATCTTCAAATAAAGGCCTCCTCCTCCCCTTCAGCCTTTCCTCTCCATCTCCAAAATTGGTGTCTTTACCAATTCTTTGCGTTACTTAATATAAAAATCAGCAGATAGTAAAGTTCCCATAGCCTAAGACCTCATCATCCAGGAAACCAGTCAGTCCAGAATTCTTAAAAAAATAGTTTGAAATCCCTGCCTATGAGATATCACTTACTACTCTGGGACAAATAAGTAGAGACTGGTGGCAAATTTAATCAAAAAACAAGTCCCTATGGAGTCTCTGGCTTCAAAGACTAAAATAACATAATGAACACCATCATGTAAAATAAACTCATATGACTTCCTAACAAGCAAATGGTGCCATACCACGACAACTATATGGAATTTTGAAAAAAAAAAATATGTCTCTATTCCCAATACCTTCCTATGGGAAACTTACTAGATAAGACTTTTGAACATAACAACACAAGAATTGTTATCTTCAAATAAAGGCCTCCTCCTCCCCTTCAGCCTTGCCTCTCCATCTCCAAAATTGGTGTCCTTACCAATCTTATGTGTCACTTATTGTAAATAGCAGCAAATACTAAAGTTCCTATAGCCTAGGACCTCATAATCCGGAAATCCAGTCAGTACAGAATTCTTAAAAAAAATAGTTTCAAACCCCTGGCTATCAGATATCACATACTACTCTGGTACACAGAAGTAGAGACTGGTGACAAATTTACCAAAACCAAGTCCCTGTGGAGTCACTGGTTTCAAAGACTAAAAAAACACAGTGAACACCATCACTAAAATCAAATCAGATGACTTCCTAACCAGCAAATGGCGCCATACTATGACACCTACACAGAATTTTGAATAAAGCAGACCTCTTTATTCCCAATACCTTTAAGGTTATTGGTCTGTGGTATTTCTACAAAACAAACATGATACCATCTCAGACCACACAATTTTACCTTGAGAGAGAGGAGCAATAACATAAGCATTACATCACTCTTTATTGCCCTGATCAAATCCAGCTAAAGGGACCTACCCTAAGTTATTCCACTTCACATGAAGCACCAATATCCAAGGAGGGCCCAGCAACTGAACCAAACAAACCACTTCTGACCAGACATCTCCATTGGAAATTAGATGAACATAATGGAAATGACACAGTGATATGATAGCAATCTCACTATATTACCAATGTAACTATAATGATTTGAGGTACATCTAACTTCAATGTAACAGAATAACATATAAAATATAGTAAAATAATCTAGATTAAATCTCCATGATTATACACAGCCAATCAAAATCAAATGAGAGTACAACATTAACATGAAATGTGTGCAAGTATAAAACAAAATTGAAAACAATACCAAAAAATCCCAACTTTTTTACAGTAAACAGGAAAACACAGAATTAATTCTCCCAGAAGTGTATACCCCTTTACAAGCACTTTTTTACAAAATGTATTGATTCTATAGTACAACACATGATAGCTATGCATTGGAAAACGTACAAGGTCTGGATATCCTAAGTCTACACAATTTATCATTACACAAAAGCTCTCAAAATCTGCTTCAGTCATGGTTCTTTATCTAAACCTATGGCACCACTACAGGCATTGGCTTTAAGCCCAATATACATATGAGTCTCCAACCATTTGTAAAACAGCTCTTGGAATATTAGGTGAGTAAATAATGCTACTTCTATTATATTTGTCAGATAGTGGGTACATGAAGAATTTGGAAAAAAAGATAGCGAGCTATGGGAAACTTACTAGATAAGACTTTTGAACATAACAACACAAGAATTGTTATCTTCAAATAAAGGCCTCCTCCTCCCCTTCAGCCTTTCCTCTCCATCTCCAAAATTGGTGTCTTTACCAATTCTTTGCGTTACTTATTATAAAAATCAGCAGACAGTAAAGTTCCCATAGCCTAAGACCTCATCATCCAGGAAACCAGTCAGTCCAGAATTCTTAAAAAAAATAGTTTCAAATCCCTGCCTATGAGATATCACATACTACTCTGGGACAAATAAGTAGAGACTGGTGGCAAATTTAATCAAAAAACAAGTCCCTATGGAGTCACTGGCTTCAAAGACTAAAATAACATAATGAACACAATCATGTAAAATAAACTCATATGACTTCCTAACAAGCAAATGGTGCCATACCATGACACCTACATGGAATTTTGAAAAAAAAGTATGTCTCCATTCCCAATACCTTCCTATGGGAAACTTACTAGATAAGACTTTTGAACATAACAACACAAGAATTGTTATGTTCAAATAAAGGCCTCCTCCTCCCCTTCAGCCTTTCCTCTCCATCTCCAAAATTGGTGTCTTTACCAATCTTTTGTGTCACTTATTGTAAATAGCAGCAAATACTAAAGTTCCTATAGCCTAGGACCTCCTAATCCGGAAATCCAGTCAGTACAGAATTCTTAAAAAAATAGTTTCAAACCCCTGGCTATCAGAAATCACATACTACTCTGGTACACAGAAGTAGAGACTGGCGACAAATTTACCAAAACCAAGTCCCTGTGGAGTCACTGGTTTCAAAGACTAAAAAAACACAGTGAACACCATCACTAAAATCAAATCAGATGACTTCCTAACCAGCAAATGGTGCCATACTATGACACCTACACAGAATTTTGAAAAAAGCAGACCTCTTTATTCCCAATACCTTTCAAGGTTATTGGTCTGTGGTATTTCTCCAAAACAAACATGATACCATCTCAGACCACACAATTTTACCTTGAGAGAGAGGAACAATAACATAAGCATTACATCTCCTCTTTACTGCCCTGACCAAATCCAGCTAAAGGGACCTACCCTAAGTTATTCCACTTCACATGAAGCACCAATATCCAAGGAGGGCCCAGCAACTGAACCAAACAAACCACTTCTGACCAGACATCTCCATTGGAAATTAGATGAACATAATGGAAATGACACAGTGATATGATAGCAATCTCACCATATTACCAATGTAACTATAATGATTTGAGGTACATCTAACTTCAATGTAACAGAATAACATATAAAATATAGTAAAAGAATCTAGATAAAATCTCCATGATTATACACAGCCAATCAAAATCAAATGAGAGTACAACATTAACATGAAATGTGTGCAAGTATAAAACAAAATTGAAAACTATACCAAAAAATCCCAACTTTTTTACAGTAAACAGGAAAACACAGAATTAATTCACCCAGAAGTGTATACCCCTTTACAAGCACTTTTTTTTACAAAATGTATTGATTCTATAGTACAACACATGATAGCTACGCATTGGAAAACGTACAAGGTCTGGATATCCTAAGTCTACACAATTTATCATCACACAAAACCTCTCAAAATCTGCTTCAGTCCTGGTTCTTTATCTAAACCTATGGCACCACTACAGGCATTGGCTTTAAGCCCAATATACATATGAGTCTCCAACCATTTGTAAAACAGCTCTTGGAATATTAGGTGAGTAAATAATGCTACTTCTATTATATTTGTCAGATAGAGGGTACATGAAGAATTTGGAAAAAAAGATAGCGAGCTATGGGAAACTTAATAGATAAGACATTTGAACATAACAACACAAGAATTGTTATCTTCAAATAAAGGCATCCTCCTCCCCTTCAGCCTTTCCTCTCCATCTCCAAAATTGGTGTCTTTACCAATTCTTTGCGTTACTTATTATAAAAATCAGCAGACAGTAAAGTTCCCATAGCCTAAGACCTCATTATCCAGGAAATCAGTCAGTCCAGAATTCTTAAAAAAATTGTTTCAAATCCCTGCCTATGAGATATCACATTCTACTCTGGGACAAATTAGTAGAGACTGGTGGCAAATTTAATAAAAAAACAAGTCCCTATGGAGTCACTGGCTTCAAAGACTAAAATAACATAATGAACACCATCATGTAAAATAAACTCATATGACTTCCTAACAAGCAAATGGTGCCATACCACGACACCTACATGGAATTTTGAAAAAAAAATATGTCTCTATTCCCAATACCTTCCTATGGGAAACTTACTAGATAAGACTTTTGAACATAACAACACAAGAATTGTTATCTTCAGATAAAGGCCTCCTCCTCCCCTTCAGCCTTGCCTCTCCATCTCCAAAATTGGTGTCTTTACCAATCTTATGTGTCACTTATTGTAAATAGCAGCAAATACTATAGTTCCTATAGCCTAGGACCTTATAATCCTGAAATCCAGTCAGTACAGAATTCTTAAAAAAATAGTTTCAAACCCCTGGCTATCAGATATCACATACTACTCTGGTACATAGAAGTAGAGACTGGTGACAAATTTACCAAAATCAAGTCCCTGTGGAGTCACTGGTTTCAAAGACTAAAAAAACACAGTGAACACCATCACTAAAATCAAATCAGATGACTTCCTAACCAGCAAATGGCGCCATACTATGACACCTACACAGAATTTTGAAAAAAGCAGACCTCTTTATTCCCAATACCTTTCAAGGTTATTGGTCTGTGGTATTTCTCCAAAACAAACATGATACCATCTCAGACCACAAAATTTTACCTTGAGAGAGAGGAGCAATAACATAAGCATTACATCTCTCTTTATTGCCCTTACCAAATCCAGCTAAAGGGACCTACCCTAAGTTATTCCACTTCACATGAAGCACCAATATCCAAGGAGGGCCCAGCAACTGAACCAAACAAACCACTTCTGACCAGACATCTCCATTGGAAATTAGATGAACATAATGGAAATGACACAGTGATATGATAGCAATCTCACCATATTACCAATGTAACTATAATGATTTGAGGTACATCTAACTTCAGTGTAACAGAATAACATATAAAATATAGTAAAAGAATCTAGATAAAATCTCCATGATTATACACAGCCAATCAAAATCAAATAAGAGTACAACATTAAAATGAAATGTGTGTAAGCATAAAACAAAATTGAAAACTATACCAAAAAATCCCAACTTTTTTACAGTAAACAGGAAAACACAGAATTAATTCACCCAGAAGTGTATACCCCTTTACAAGCCATTTTTTTTACAAAATGTATTGATTCTATAGTACAACACATGATAGCTACGCATTGGAAAACGTACAAGGTCTGGATATCCTAAGTCTACACAATTTATCATCACACAAAAGCTCTCAAAATCTGCTTCAGTCCTGGTTCTTTATCTAAACCTATGGCACAACTACAGGCATTGGCTTTAAGCATAATATACATATGAGTCTCCAACCATTTGTAAAACAGCTCTTGGTATATTAGGTGAGTAAATAATGCTACTTCAATTAAATTTGTAAGATAGTGGGTACATGAAGTATTTGGAAAAAAAGATAGCGAGCTATGGGAAACTTACTAGATAAGACTTTTGAACATAACAACACAAGAATTGTTATCTTCAAATAAAGGCCTCCTCCCCCCCTTCAGCCTTTCCTCTCCATCTCCAAAATTGGTGTCTTTACCAATTCTTTGCGTTACTTATTATAAAAATCAGCAGACAGTAAATTTCCCATCGCCTAAGACCTCATCATCCAGGAAACCAGTCAGTCCAGAATTCTTAAAAAAATAGTTTCAAATCCCTGCCTATGAGATATCACATACTACTCTGGGACAAATAAGTAGAGACTGGTGGCAAATTTAATAAAAAAACAAGTCCCTATGGAGTCACTGGCTTCAAAGACTAAAATAACATAATGAACACAATCATGTAAAATAAACTCATATGACTTCCTAACAAGCAAATGGTGCCATACCACGACACCTACATGGAATTTTGAAAAAAAAATATGTCTCTATTCCCAATACCTTCCTATGGGAAACTTACTAGATAAGACTTTTGAACATAACAACACAAGAATTGTTATCTTCAAATAAAGGCCTCCTCCTCCCCTTCAGCCTTGCCTCTCCATCTCCAAAATTGGTGTCTTTACCAATCTTATGTGTCACTTATTGTAAATAGCAGCAAATACTAAAGTTCCTATAGCCTAGGACCTCATAATCCGGAAATCCAGTCAGTACAGAATTCTTAAAAAAATAGTTTCAAACCCCTGGCTATCAGATATCACATACTACTCTGGTACACAGAAGTAGAGACTGGTGACAAATTTACCAAAACCAAGTCCCTGTGGAGTCACTAGTTTCAAAGACTAAAAAAAAAACAGTGAACACCATCACTAAAATAAAATCAGATGACTTCCTAACCAGCAAATGGCGCCATACTATGACACCTACACAGAATTTTGAAAAAAGCAGACCTCTTTATTCCCAATACGTTTCAAGGTTATTGGTCTGTGGTATTTCTCCAAAACAAACCTGATACCATCTCAGACCACACAATTTTACCTTGAGAGAGAGGAGCAATAACATAAGCATTACATCTCTCTTTATTGCCCTGACCAAATCCAGCTAAAGGGACCTACCCTAAGTTATTCCACTTCACATGAAGCACCAATATCCAAGGAGGGCCCAGCAACTGAACCAAACAAACCACTTCTGACCAGACATCTCCATTGGAAATTAGATGAACATAATGGAAATGACACAGTGATATGATAGCAATCTCACCATATTACCAATGTAACTATAATGATTTGAGGTACATCTAACTTCAATGTAACAGAATAACATATAAAATATAGTAAAATAATCTAGATAAAATCTCCATGATTATACATAGCCAATCAAAATCAAATGAGAGTTCAACATTAACATGAAATGTGTGCAAGTATAAAACAAAATTGAAAACTATACCAAAAAATCCCAACTTTTTTACAATAAACAGGAAAACACAGAATTAATTCACCCAGAAGTG
This sequence comes from Rhinoderma darwinii, assembly GCF_050947455.1. Classification (NCBI taxonomy): domain Eukaryota; kingdom Metazoa; phylum Chordata; class Amphibia; order Anura; family Rhinodermatidae; genus Rhinoderma; species Rhinoderma darwinii. Next base: position 205,675 of record NW_027461699.1, read on the forward strand.
TATACCCCTATACAAGCACTTTTTTTTTTCCAAAATGTATTGATTCTATAGTACAACACATGATAGCTACGCATTGGAAAACGTACAAGGTCTGGATATCCTAAGTCTACACAATTTATCATCACACAAAAGCTCTCAAAATCTGCTTCAGTCCTGGTTCTTTATCTAAACCTATGGCACCACTACAGGCATTGGCTTTAAGCCCAATATACATATGAGTCTCCAACCATTTGTAAAACAGCTCTTGGAATATTAGGTGAGTAAATAATGCTACTTCTATTATATTTGTCAGATAGTGGGTACATGAAGAATTTGGAAATAAAGATAGCGAGCTATGGGAAACTTACTAGATAAGACTTTTAAACATAACAACACAAGAATTGTTATCTTCAAATAAAGGCCTCCTCCTCCCCTTCAGCCTTTCCTCTCCATCTCCAAAATTGGTGTCTTTACCAATTCTTTGCGTTACTTATTATAAAAATCAGCAGACAGTAAAGTTCCCATAGCCTAAGACCTCACCATGGAGGAAACCAGTCAGTCCAGAATTCTTAAAAAAATAGTTTCAAATCCCTGCCTATGAGATATCACATACTACTCTGGGACAAATAAGTATAGACTGGTGGAAATTTAATCAAAAAACAAGTCCCTATGGAGTCACTGGCTTCAAAGACTAAAATAACATAATGAACACCATCATGTAAAATAAACTCATATGACTTCCTAACAAGCAAATGGTGCCATACCACGACACCTACATGGAATTTTGAAAAAAAAATATGTCTCTATTCCCAATACCTTCCTATAGGAAACTTACTAGATAAGACTTTTGAACATAACAACACAAGAATTGTTATGTTCAAATAAAGGCCTCCTCCTCCCCTTCAGCCTTGCCTCTCCATCTCCAAAATTTGTGTCTTTACCAATTTTTTGTGTCACTTATTGTAAATAGCAGCAAATACTAAAGTTCCTATAGCCTAGGACCTCATAATCCTGAAATCCAGTCAGTACAGAATTCTTAAAAAAATAGTTTCAAACCCCTGGCTATCAGATATCACATACTACTCTGGTACACAGAAGTAGAGACTGGTGACAAATTTACCAAAACCAAGTCCCTGTGGAGTCACTGGTTTCAAAGACTAAAAAAACACAGTGAACACCATCACTAAAATCAAATCAGGTGACTTCCTAACCAGCAAATGGCGCCATACTATGACACCTACACAGAATTTTGAAAAAAGCAGACCTCTTTATTCCCAATACCTTTCAAGGTTATTGGTCTGTGGTATTTCTCCAAAACAAACCTGATACCATCTCAGACCACACAATTTTACCTTGAGAGAGAGGAGCAATAACATAAGCATTACATCTCTCTTTATTGCCCTGACCAAATCCAGCTAAAGGGACCTACCCTAAGTTATTCCACTTCACATGAAGCACCAATATCCAAGGAGGGCCCAGCAACTGAACCAAACAAACCACTTCTGACCAGACATCTCCATTGGAAATTAGATGAACATAATGGAAATGACACAGTGATATGATAGCAATCTCACCATATTACCAATGTAACTATAATGATGTGAGGTACATCTAACTTCAATGTAACAGAATAACATATAAAATATAGTAAAATAATCTAGATAAAATCTCCATGATTATACACAGCCAATCAAAATCAAATGAGAGTACAACATTAACATGAAATGTGTGCAAGTATAAAACAAAATTGAAAACTATACCAAAAAATCCCAACTTTTTTACAGTAAACAGGAAAACACAGAATTAATTCACCCAGAAGTGTATACCCCTTTACAAGCACTTTTTTTTTAATAAAATGTATTGATTCTATAGTACAACACATGATAGCTACGCATTGGAAAACGTACAAGGTCTGGATATCCTAAGTCTACACAATTTATCATCACACAAAAGCTCTCAAAATCTGCTTCAGTCCTGGTTCTTTATCTAAACCTATGGCACCACTACAGGCATTGGCTTTAAGCCCAATATACATATGAGTCTCCAACCATTTGTAAAACAGCTCTTGGAATATTAGGTGAGTAAATAATGCTACTTCTATTATATTTGTCAGATAGTGGGTACATGAAGAATTTGGGAAAAAAGATAGCGAGCTATGGGAAACTTACTAGATAAGACTTTTGAACACAACAACACAAGAATTGTTATCTTCAAATAAAGGCCTCCTCCTCCCCTTCAGCCTTTCCTCTCCATCTCCAAAATTGGTGTCTTTACCAATTCTTTGCGTTACTTATTATAAAAATAAGCAGACAGTAAAGTTCCCATAGCCTAAGACCTCATCATCCAGGAAACCAGTCAGTCCAGAATTCTTAAAAAAATAGTTTAAAATCCCTGCCTATGAGATATCACATACTACTCTGGGACAAATAAGTAGAGACTGGTGGCAAATTTAATAAAAAAACAAGTCCCTATGGAGTCACTGGCTTCAAAGACTAAAATAACATAATGAACACCATCATGTAAAATAAACTCATATGACTTCCTAACAAGCAAATGGTGCCATACCACGACACCTACATGGAATTTTGAAAAAAAAATATGTCTCTATTCCCAATACCTTCCTATAGGAAACTTACTAGATAAGACTTTTGAACATAACAACACAAGAATTGTTATGTTCAAATAAAGGCCTCCTCCTCCCCTTCAGCCTTGCCTCTCCATCTCCAAAATTTGTGTCTTTACCAATTTTTTGTGTCACTTATTGTAAATAGCAGCAAATACTAAAGTTCCTATAGCCTAGGGCCTCATAATCCGGAAATCCAGTCAGTACAGAATTCTTAAAAAAATAGTTTCAAACCCCTGGCTATCAGATATCACATACTACTCTGGTACACAGAAGTAGAGACTGGTGACAAATTTACCAAAACCAAGTCCCTGTGGAGTCACTGGTTTCAAAGACTAAAAAAACACAGTGAACACCATCACTAAAATCAAATCAGGTGACTTCCTAACCAGCAAATGGCGCCATACTATGACACCTACACAGAATTTTGAAAAAAGCAGACCTCTTTATTCCTAATACCTTTCAAGGTTATTGGTCTGTGGTATTTCTCCAAAACAAACCTGATACCATCTCAGACCACACAATTTTACCTTGAGAGAGAGGAGCAATAACATAAGCATTACATCTCTCTTTATTGCCCTGACCAAATCCAGCTAAAGGGACCTACCCTAAGTTATTCCACTTCACATGAAGCACCAATATCCAAGGAGGGCCCAGCAACTGAACCAAACAAACCACTTCTGACCAGACATCTCCATTGGAAATTAGATGAACATAATGGAAATGACACAGTGATATGATAGCAATCTCACCATATTACCAATGTAACTATAATGATGTGAGGTACATCTAACTTCAATGTAACAGAATAACATATAAAATATAGTAAAATAATCTAGATAAAATCTCCATGATTATACACAGCCAATCAAAATCAAATGAGAGTACAACATTAACATGAAATGTGTGCAAGTATAAAACAAAATTGAAAACTATACCAAAAAATCCCAACTTTTTTACAGTAAACAGGAAAACACAGAATTAATTCACCCAGAAGTGTATACCCCTTTACAAGCACTTTTTTTTAAATAAAATGTATTGATTCTATAGTACAACACATGATAGCTACGCATTGGAAAACGTACAAGGTCTGGATATCCTAAGTCTACACAATTTATCATCACACAAAAGCTCTCAAAATCTGCTTCAGTCCTGGTTCTTTATCTAAACCTATGGCACCACTACAGGCATTGGCTTTAAGCCCAATATACATATGAGTCTCCAACCATTTGTAAAACAGCTCTTGGAATATTAGGTGAGTAAATAATGCTACTTCTATTATATTTGTCAGATAGTGGGTACATGAAGAATTTGGAAAAAAAGATAGCGAGCTATGGGAAACTTACTAGATAAGACTTTTGAACACAACAACACAAGAATTGTTATCTTCAAATAAAGGCCTCCTCCTCCCCTTCAGCCTTTCCTCTCCATCTCCAAAATTGGTGTCTTTACCAATTCTTTGCGTTACTTATTATAAAAATAAGCAGACAGTAAAGTTCCCATAGCCTAAGACCTCATCATCCAGGAAACCAGTCAGTCCAGAATTCTTAAAAAAATAGTTTCAAATCCCTGCCTATGAGATATCACATACTACTCTGGGACAAATAAGTAGAGACTGGTGGCAAATTTAATAAAAAAACAAGTCCCTATGGAGTCACTGGCTTCAAAGACTAAAATAACATAATGAACACCATCATGTAAAATAAACTCATATGACTTCCTAACAAGCAAATGGTGCCATACCACGACACCTACATGGAATTTTGAAAAAAAAATATGTCTCTATTCCCAATACCTTCCTATGGGAAACTTACTAGATAAGACTTTTGAACATAACAACAAAGGATTTGTTATCTTCAAATAAAAGCCTCCTCTTCCTCTTCAGCCTTGCCTCTCCATCTCCAATATTGGTGTCTTTACCAATCTTATGTGTCACTTATTGTAAATAGCAGCAAATACTAAAGTTCCTATAGCCTAGGACCTCATAATCCGGAAATCCAGTCAGTACAGAATTCTTAAAAAAATAGTTTCAAACCCCTGGCTATCAGATATCACATACTACTCTGGTACACAGAAGTAGAGACTGGTGACAAATTTACCAAAACCAAGTCCCTGTGGAGTCACTGGTTTCAAAGACTAAAAAAACACAGTGAACACCATCACTAAAATCAAATCAGATGACTTCCTAACCAGCAAATGGCGCCATACTATGACACCTACACAGAATTTTGAAAAAAGCAGACCTCTTTATTCCCAATACCTTTCAAGGTTATTGGTCTGTGGTATTTCTCCAAAACAAACATGATACCATCTCAGACCACACAATTTTACCTTGAGAGAGAGGAGCAATAACACAAGCATTACATCTCTCTTTATTGCCCTGATCAAATCCAGCTAAAGGGACCTACCCTAAGTTATTCCACTTCACATGAAGCACCAATATCCAAGGAGGGCCCAGCAACTGAACCAAACAAACCACTTCTGACCAGACATCTCCATTGGAAATTAGATGAACATAATGGAAATGACACAGTGATATGATAGCAATCTCACCATATTACCAATGTAACTATAATGATTTGAGGTACATCTAACTTCAATGTAACAGAATAACATATAAAATATAGTAAAATAATCTAGATAAAATCTCCATGATTATACACAGCCAATCAAAATCAAATGAGAGTACAACATTAACATGAAATGTGTGCAAGTATAAAACAAAATTGAAAACTATACCAAAAAATCCCAACTTTTTTACAATAAACAGGAAAACACAGAATTAATTCACCCAGAAGTGTATACCCCTTTACAAGCACTTTTTTTTCCAAAATTTATTGATTCTATAGTACAACACATGATAGCTACGCATTGGAAAACGTACAAGGTCTGGATATCCTAAGTCTACACAATTTATCATCACACAAAAGCTCTCAAAATCTGCTTCAGTCCTGGTTCTTTACCTAAACCTATGGCACCACTACAGGCATTGGCTTTAAGTCCAATATACATATGAGTCTCCAACCATTTGTAAAACAGCTCTTGGTATATTAGGTGAGTAAATAATGCTACTTCTATTATATTTGTCAGATAGTGGGTACATGAAGAATTTGGAAAAAAAGATAGCGAGCTATGGGAAACTTACTAGATAAGACTTTTGAACATAACAACACAAGAATTGTTATCTTCAAATAAAGGCCTCCTCCTCCCCTTCAGCCTTTCCTCTCCATCTCCAAAATTGGTGTCTTTACCAATTCTTTGCGTTACTTATTATAAAAATCAGTAGACAGTAAAGTTCCCATAGCCTAAGACCTCATCATCCAGGAAACCAGTCAGTCCAGAATTCTTAAAAAAATAGTTTCAAATCCCTGCCTATGAGATATCACATACTACTCTGGGACAAATAAGTAGAGACTGGTGGCAAATGTAATCAAAAAACAAGTCCCTATGGAGTCACTAGCTTCAAAGACTAAAATAACATAATGAACACCATCATGTAAAATAAACTCATATGACTTCCTAACAAGCAAATGGTGCCATACCACGACACCTACATGGAATTTTGAAAAAAAAAAATATGTCTCTATTCCCAATACCTTCCTATGGGAAACTTACTAGATAAGACTTTTGAACATAACAACACAAGAATTGTTATCTTCAAATAAAGGCCTCCTCCTCCCCTTCAGCCTTGCCTCTCCATCTCCAAAATTGGTGTCTTTACCAATCTTATGTGTCACTTATTGTAAATAGCAGCAAATAATAAAGTTCCTATAGCCTAGGACCTCATAATCCGGAAATCCAGTCAGTACAGAATTCTTAAAAAAATAGTTTCAAACCCCTGGCTATCAGATATCACATACTACTCTGGTACACAGAAGTAGAGACTGGTGACAAATTTACCAAAACCAAGTCCCTGTGGAGTCACTGGTTTCAAAGACTAAAAAAACACAGTGAACACCATCACTAAAATCAAATCAGGTGACTTCCTAACCAGCAAATGGCGCCATACTATGACACCTACACAGAATTTTGAAAAAAGCAGACCTCTTTATTCCCAATACCCTAAGTTATTCCACTTCACATGAAGCACCAATATCCAAGGAGGGCCCAGCAACTGAACCAAACAAACCATTTCTGACCAGACATCTCCATTGGAAATTAGATGAACATAATGGAAATGACACAGTGATATGATAGCAATCTCACCATATTACCAATGTAACTATAATGATTTGAGGTACATCTAACTTCAATGTAACAGAATAACATATAAAATATAGTAAAAGAATCTAGATAAAATCTCCATGATTATACACAGCCAATCAAAATCAAATAAGAGTACAACATTAAAATGAAATGTGTGTAAGCATAAAACAAAATTGAAAACTATACCAAAAAATCCCAACTTTTTTACAGTAAACAGGAAAACACAGAATTAATTCACCCAGAAGTGTATACCCCTTTACAAGCACTTTTTTTTACAAAATGTATTGATTCTATAGTACAACACATGATAGCTACGCATTGGAAAACGTACAAGGTCTGGATATCCTAAGTCTACACAATTTATCATCACACAAAAGCTCTCAAAATCTGCTTCAGTCCTGGTTCTTTATCTAAACCTATGGCACCACTACAGGCATTGGCTTTAAGCCCAATATACATATGAGTCTCCAACCATTTGTAAAACAGCTCTTGGTATATTAGGTGAGTAAATAATGCTACTTCAATTATATTTGTCAGATAGTGGGTACATGAAGAATTTGGAAAAAATGATAGCGAGCTATGGGAAACTTACTAGATAAGACTTTTGAACATAACAACACAAGAATTGTTATCTTCAAATAAAGGCCTCCTCCTCCCCTTCAGCCTTTCCTCTCCATCTCCAAAATTGGTGTCTTTACCAATTCTTTGCGTTACTTATTATAAAAATCAGCAGACAGTAAAGTTCCCATAGCCTAAGACCTCATCATCCAGGAATCCAGTCAGTCCAGAATTCTTAAAAAAATAGTTTCAAATCCCTGCCTATGAGATATCACATACTACTCTGGGACAAATAAGTAGAGACTGGTGGCAAATATAATCAAAAAACAAGTCCCTATGGAGTCACTGGCTTCAAAGACTAAAATAACATAATGAACACCATCATGTAAAATAAACTCATATGACTTCCTAACAAGCAAATGGTGCCATACCACGACACCTACATGGAATTTTGAAAAAAAAAATATGTCTCTATTCCCAATACTTTCCTATGGGAAACTTACTAGATAAGACTTTTGAACATAACAACACAAGAATTGTTATCTTCAAATAAAGGCCTCCTCCTCCCCTTCAGCCTTGCCTCTCCATCTCCAAAATTGGTGTCTTTACCAATCTTATGTGTCACTTATTGTAAATAGCAGCAAATACTAAAGTTCCTATAGCCTAGGACCTCATAATCCGGAAATCCAGTCAGTACAGAATTCTTAAAAAAATAGTTTCAAACCCCTGGCTATCAGATATCACATACTACTCTGGTACACAGAAGTAGAGACTGGTGACAAATTTACCAAAACCAAGTCCCTGTGGAGTCACTGGTTTCAAAGACTAAAAAAACACAGTGAACACCATCGCTAAAATCAAATCAGATGACTTCCTAACCAGCAAATGGCGCCATACTATGACACCTACACAGAATTTTGAAAAAAGCAGACCTCTTTATTCCCAATTCCTTTCAAGGTTATTATTCTGTGGTATTTCTCCAAAACAAACATGATACCATCTCAGACCACACAATTTTACCTTGAGAGATAGGAGCAATAACATAAGCATTACATCTCTCTTTATTGCCATGACCAAATCCAGCTAAAGGGACATACCCTAAGTTATTCCACTTCACATGAAGCACCAATATCCAAGGAGGGCCCAGCAACTGAACCAAACAAACCACTTCTGACCAGACATCTCCATTGGAAATTAGATGAACATAATGGAAATGACACAGTGATATGATAGCAATCTCACCATATTACCAATATAACTATAATGATTTGAGGTACATTTAACTTCAATGTAACAGAATAACATATAAAATATAGTAAAATAATCTAGATAAAATCTTCATGATTATACACAGCCAATCAAAATCAAATGAGAGTACAACATTAACATGAAATGTGTGCAAGTATAAAACAAAATTGAAAACTATACCAAAAAATTTCCAACTTTTTTACAATAAACAGGAAAACACGGAATTAATTCACCCAGAAGTGTATACCCCTTTACAAGCACTTTTTTTTTTACAAAATGTATTGATTCTATAGTACAACACATGATAGCTACGCATTGGAAAACGTACAAGGTCTGGATATCCTAAGTCTACACGATTTATCATCACACAAAAGCTCTCAAAATCTGCTTCAGTCCTGGTTCTTTATCTAAACATATGGCACCACTACAGGCATTGGCTTTAAGCCCAATATACATATGAGTCTCCAACCATTTGTAAAACAGCTCTTGGTATATTAGGTGAGTAAATAATGCTACTTCTATTATATTTGTCAGATAGTGGGTACATGAAGAATTTGGAAAAAAAGATAGCGAGCTATGGGAAACTTACTAGATAAGACTTTTGAACATAACAACACAAGAATTGTTATCTTCAAATAAAGGCCTCCTCTTCCCCTTCAGCCTTTCCTCTCCATCTCCAAAATTGGTGTCTTTACCAATTCTTTGCGTTACTTATTATAAAAATCAGTAGACAGTAAAGTTCCCATAGCCTAAGACCTCATCATCCAGGAAACCAGTCAGTCCAGAATTCTTAAAAAAATAGTTTCAAATCCCTGCCTATGAGATATCACATACTACTCTGGGAAAAATAAGTAGAGACTGGTGGCAAATTTAATCAAAAAACAAGTCCCTATGGAGTCACTGGCTTCAAAGACTAAAATAACATATTGAACACCATCATGTAAAATAAACTCATATGACTTCCTAACAAGAAAAGGGTGCCATACCACGACACCTACATGGAATTTTGAAAAAAAAATATGTCTCTATTTCCAATACCTTCCTATGGGAAACTTACTAGATAAGACTTTTGAACATAACAACACAAGAATTGTTATCTTCAAATAAAGGCCTCCTCCTCCCCTTCAGCCTTGCCTCTCCATCTCCAAAATTGGTGTCTTTACCAATCTTATGTGTCACTTATTGTAAATAGCAGCAAATACTAAAGTTCCTATAGCCTAGGACCTCATAATCCGGAAATCCAGTCAGTACAGAATTCTTAAAAAAATAGTTTCAAACCCCTGGCTATCAGATATCACATACTACTCTGGTACACAGAAGTAGAGACTGGTGACAAATTTACCAAAACCAAGTCCCTGTGGAGTCACTGGTTTCAAAGACTAAAAAAACACAGTGAACATCATCACTAAAATCAAATCAGATGACTTCCTAACCAGCAAATGGCGCCATACTATGACACCTACACAGAATTTTGAAAAAAGCAGACCTCTTTATTCCCAATACCTTTCAAGGTTATTGGTCTGTGGTATTTCTCCAAAACAAACATGATACCATCTCAGACCACACAATTTTACCTTGAGAGAGAGGAGCAATAACATAAGCATTACATCTCTCTTTATTGCCCTGACCAAATCCAGCTAAAGGGACCTACCCTAAGTTATTCCACTTCACATGAAGTACCAATATCCAAGGAGGGCCCAGCAACTGAACCAAACAAACCACTTCTGACCAGACATCTCCATTGGAAATTAGATGAACATAATGGAAATGACACAGTGATATGATAGCAATCTCACCATATTACCAATGTAACTATAATGATTTGAGGTACATCTAACTTCAATGTAACAGAATAACATATAAAATATAGTAAAAGAATCTAGATAAAATCTCCATGATTATACACAGCCAATCAAAATCAAATAAGAGTACAACATTAAAATGAAATGTGTGTAAGCATAAAACAAAATTGAAAACTATACCAAAAAATCCCAACTTTTTTACAGTAAACAGGAAAACACAGAATTAATTCACCCAGAAGTGTATACCCCTTTACAAGCACTTTTTTTTACAAAATGTATTGATTCTATAGTACAACACATGATAGCTACGCATTGGAAAACGTACAAGGTCTGGATATCCTAAGTCTACACAATTTATCATCACACAAAAGCTCTCAAAATCTGCTTCAGTCCTGGTTCTTTATCTAAACCTATGGCACCACTACAGGCATTGGCTTTAAGCCCAATATACATATGAGTCTCCAACCATTTGTAAAACAGCTCTTGGAATATTAGGTGAGTAAATAATGCTACTTCAATTATATTTGTCAGATAGTGGGTACATGAAGAATTTGGAAAAAAAGATAGCGAGCTATGGGAAACTTACTAGATAAGACTTTTGAACATAACAACACAAGAATTGTTATCTTCAAATAAAGGCCTCCTCCTCCCCTTCAGCCTTTCCTCTCCATCTCCAAAATTGGTGTCTTTACCAATTCTTTGCGTTACTTATTATAAAAATCAGCAGACAGTAAATATCCCATAGCCTAAGACCTCATCATCCAGGAAACCAGTCAGTCCAGAATTCTTAAAAAAATAGTTTCAAATCCCTGCCTATGAGATATCACATACTACTCTGGGACAAATAAGTAGAGACTGGTGGCAAATTTAATCAAAAAACAAGTCCCTGTGGAGTCACTGGCTTCAAAGACTAAAATAACATAATGAACACAATCATGTAAAATAAACTCATATGACTTCCTAACAAGCAAATGGTGCCATACCACGACACCTACATGGAATTTTGAAAAAAAAAAATGTCTCTATTCCCAATACCTTCCTATGGGAAACTTACTAGATAAAACTTTTGAACATAACAACACAAGAATTGTTATCTTCAAATAAAGGCCTCCTCCTCCCCTTCAGCCTTGCCTCTCCATTTCCAAAATTGGTGTCTTTACCAATCTTATGTGTCACTTATTGTAAATAGCAGCAAATACTAAAGTTCCTATAGCCTAGGACCTCATAATCCGGAAATCCAGTCAGTACAGAATTCTTAAATTAATAGTTTCAAACCCCTGGCTATCAGATATCACATACTACTCTGGTACACAGAAGTAGAGACTGGTGACAAATTTACCAAAACCAATTCCCTGTGGAGTCACTGGTTTCAAAGACTAAAAAAAAAACAGTTAACACCATCACTAAAATAAAATCAGATGACTTCCTAACCAGCAAATGGTGCCATACTATGACACCTACACAGAATTTTGAAAAAAGCAGACCACTTTATTCCCAATACCTTTTAAGGTTATTGGTCTGTGGTATTTCTCCAAAACAAACATGATACCATCTCAGACCACACAATTTTACCTTGAGAGAGAGGAGCAATAACATAAGCATTACATCTCTCTTTATTGCCCTGACCAAATCCAGCAAAAGGGACCTACCCTAAGTAATTCCACATCACATGAAGCACCAATATCCAAGAAGGGCCCAGCAACTGAACCAAACAAACCACTTCTGACCAGACATCTCCATTGGAAATTAGATGAACATAATGGAAATGACACAGTGATATGATAGCAATCTCACCATATTACCAATGTAACTATAATGATTTGAGGTACATCTAACTTCAATGTAACAGAATAACATATAAAATATAGTAAAAGAATCTAGATAAAATCTCCATAATTATACACAGCCAATCAAAATCAAATGAGAGTACAACATTAACATGAAATGTGTGCAAGTATAAAACAAAATAGAAAACTATACCAAAAAATCCCAACTTTTTTACAGTAAACAGGAAAACACAGAATTAATTCACCCAGAAGTGTATACCCCTTTACAAGCACTTTTTTTTTTTACAAAATGTATCGATTCTATAGTACAACACATGATAGCTATGCATTGGAAAACGTACAAGGTCTGGATATCCTAATTCTACACAATTTATCATCACACAAAAGCTCTCAAAATCTGCTTCAGTCCTGGTTCTTTATCTAAACCTATGGCCCCACTACAGGCATTGGCTTTAAGCCCAATATACATATGAGTCTCCAACCATTTGTAAAACAGCTCTTGGTATATTAGGTGAGTAAATAATGCTACTTCTATTATATTTGTCAGATAGTGGGTACATGAAGAATTTGGAAAAAAAGATAGCGAGCTATGGGAAACTTACTAGATAAGACTTTTGAACATAACAACACAAGAATTGTTAGCTTCAAATAAAGGCCTCCTCCTCCCCTTCAGCCTTTCCTCTCCATCTCCAAAATTGGTGTCTTTACCAATTCTTTGCGTTACTTATTATAAAAATAAGCAGACAGTAAAGTTCCCATAGCCTAAGACCTCATCATCCAGGAAACCAGTCAGTCCAGAATTCTTAAAAAAATAGTTTCAAATCCCTGCCTATGAGATATCACATACTACTCTGGGACAAATAAGTAGAGACTGGTGGCAAATTTAATAAAAAAACAAGTCCCTATGGAGTTACTGGCTTTAAAGACTAAAATAACATAATGAACACCATCATGTAAAATAAATTCATATGACTTCCTAACATGCAAATGGTGCCATACCACGACACCTACATGGAATTTTGAAAAAAAAAAATGTCTCTATTCCCAATACCTTCCTATGGGAAACTTACTAGGTAAGACTTTTGAACATAACAACACAAGAATTGTTATGTTCAAATGAAGGCCTCCTCCTCCCCTTCAGCCTTGCCTTTCCATCTCCAAAATTGGTGTCTTTACCAATCTTTTGTGTCACTTATTGTAAATAGCAGCAAATACTAAAGTTCCTATAGCCTAGGACCTCATAATCCGGAAATCCAGTCAGTACAGAATTCTTAAAAAAATAGTTTCAAACCCCTGGCTATCAGATATCACATACTACTCTGGTACACAGAAGTAGAGACTGGTGACAAATTTACCAAAACCAAGTCCCTGTGGAGTCACTGGTTTCAAAGACTAAAAAAACACAGTGAACACCATCACTAAAATCAAATCAGATGACTTCCTAACCAGCAAATGGCGCCATACTATGACACCTACACAGAATTTTGAAAAAAGCAGACCTCTTTATTCCCAATACCTTTCAAGGTTATTGGTCTGTAGTATTTCTCCAAAACAAACATGATACCATCTCAGACCACACAATTTTACCTTGAGAGAGAGGAGCAATAACATAAGCATTACATCTCTCTTTATTGCCCTGACCAAATCTAGCTAAAGGGACCTACCCTAAGTTATTCCACTTCACATGAAGCACCAATATCCAAGGAGGGCCCAGCAACTGAACCAAACAAACCACTTCTGACCAGACATCTCCATTGGAAATTAGATGAACATAATGGAAATGACACAGTGATATGATAGCAATCTCACCATATTACCAATGTAACTATAATGATTTGAGGTACATCTAACTTCAATGTAACAGAATAACATATAAAATATAGTAAAATAATCTAGATAAAATCTCCATGATTATACACAGCCAATCAAAATCAAATGAGAGTACAACATTAACATGAAATGTGTGCAAGTATAAAACAAAATTGAAAACTATACCAACAAATCCCAACTTTTTTACAGTAAACAGGAAAACATTAATTCACCCAGAAGTGTATACCCCTTTACAAGCACTTTTTTTTTTACAAAATGTATTGATTCTATAGTACAACACATGATAGCTACGCATTGGAAAACGTACAAGGTCTGGATATCCTAAGTCTACACGATTTATCATCACACAAAAGCTCTCAAAATCTGCTTCAGTCCTGGTTCTTTATCTAAACCTATGGCACCACTACAGGCATTGGCTTTTAGCCCAATATACATATGAGTCTCCAACCATTTGTAAAACAGCTCTTGGAATATTAGGTGAGTAAATAATGCTACTTCTATTATAATTGTCAGATAGTGGGTACATGAAGAATTTGGAAAAAAAGATAGCGAGCTATGGGAAACTTACTAGATAAGACTTTTGAACATAACAACACAAGAATTGTTATCTACAAATAAAGGCCTCCTCCTCCCCTTCAGCCTTTCCTCTCCATCTCCAAAATTGGTGTCTTTACCAATTCTTTACGTTACTTATTATAAAAATCAGCAGACAGTAAAGTTCCCATAGCCTAAGACCTCATCATCCAGGAAACCAGTCAGTCCAGAATTCTTAAAAAAATAGTTTCAAATCCCTGCCTATGAGATATCACATACTACTCTGGGACAAATAAGTAGAGACTGGTGGCAAATTTAATCAAAAAACAAGTCCCTATGGAGTCACTGGCTTCAAAGACTAAAATAACATAATGAACACCATCATGTAAAATAAACTCATATGACTTCCTAACAAGAAAAGGGTGCCATACCACGACACCTACATGGAATTTTGAAAAAAAAATATGTCTCTATTTCCAATACCTTCCTATGGTAAACTTACTAGATAAGACTTTTGAACATAACAACACAAGAATTGTTATCTTCAAATAAAGGCCTCCTCCTCCCCTTCAGCCTTGCCTCTCCATCTCCAAAATTGGTGTCTTTACCAATCTTATGTGTCACTTATTGTAAATAGCAGCAAATACTAAAGTTCCTATAGCCTAGGACCTCATAATCCGGAAATCCAGTCAGTACAGAATTCTTAAATAAATAGTTTCAAACCCCTGGCTATCAGATATCACATACTACTCTGGTACACAGAAGTAGAGACTGGTGACAAATTTACCAAAACCAAGTCCCTGTGGAGTCACTGGTTTCAAAGACTAAAAAAACACAGTGAACACCATCGCTAAAATCAAATCAGATGACTTCCTAACCAGCAAATGGCGCCATACTATGACACCTACACAGAATTTTGAAAAAAGCAGACCTCTTTATTCCCAATTCCTTTCAAGGTTATTATTCTGTGGTATTTCTCCAAAACAAACATGATACCATCTCAGACCACACAATTTTACCTTGAGAGATAGGAGCAATAACATAAGCATTACATCTCTCTTTATTGCCATGACCAAATCCAGCTAAAGGGACATACCCTAAGTTATTCCACTTCACATGAAGCACCAATATCCAAGGAGGGCCCAGCAACTGAACCAAACAAACCACTTCTGACCAGACATCTCCATTGGAAATTAGATGAACATAATGGAAATGACACAGTGATATGATAGCAATCTCACCATATTACCAATGTAACTATAATGATTTGAGGTACATTTAACTTCAATGTAACAGAATAACATATAAAATATAGTAAAATAATCTAGATAAAATCTTCATGATTATACACAGCCAATCAAAATCAAATGAGAGTACAACATTAACATGAAATGTGTGCAAGTATAAAACAAAATTGAAAACTATACCAAAAAATTTCCAACTTTTTTACAATAAACAGGAAAACACGGAATTAATTCACCCAGAAGTGTATACCCCTTTACAAGCACTTTTTTTTTTACAAAATGTATTGATTCTATAGTACAACACAGGATAGCTACGCATTGGAAAACGTACAAGGTCTGGATATCCTAAGTCTACACGATTTATCATCACACAAAAGCTCTCAAAATCTGCTTCAGTCCTGGTTCTTTATCTAAACATATGGCACCACTACAGGCATTGGCTTTAAGCCCAATATACATATGAGTCTCCAACCATTTGTAAAACAGCTCTTGGTATATTAGGTGAGTAAATAATGCTACTTCTATTATATTTGTCAGATAGTGGGTACATGAAGAATTTGGAAAAAAAGATAGCGAGCTATGGGAAACTTACTAGATAAGACTTTTGAACATAACAACACAAGAATTGTTATCTTCAAATAAAGGCCTCCTCTTCCCCTTCAGCCTTTCCTCTCCATCTCCAAAATTGGTGTCTTTACCAATTCTTTGCGTTACTTATTATAAAAATCAGTAGACAGTAAAGTTCCCATAGCCTAAGACCTCATCATCCAGGAAACCAGTCAGTCCAGAATTCTTAAAAAAATAGTTTCAAATCCCTGCCTATGAGATATCACATACTACTCTGGGAAAAATAAGTAGAGACTGGTGGCAAATTTAATCAAAAAACAAGTCCCTATGGAGTCACTGGCTTCAAAGACTAAAATAACATATTGAACACCATCATGTAAAATAAACTCATATGACTTCCTAACAAGAAAAGGGTGCCATACCACGACACCTACATGGAATTTTGAAAAAAAAATATGTCTCTATTTCCAATACCTTCCTATGGGAAACTTACTAGATAAGACTTTTGAACATAACAACACAAGAATTGTTATCTTCAAATAAAGGCCTCCTCCTCCCCTTCAGCCTTGCCTCTCCATCTCCAAAATTGGTGTCTTTACCAATCTTATGTGTCACTTATTGTAAATAGCAGCAAATACTAAAGTTCCTATAGCCTAGGACCTCATAATCCGGAAATCCAGTCAGTACAGAATTCTTAAAAAAATAGTTTCAAACCCCTGGCTATCAGATATCACATACTACTCTGGTAGACAGAAGTAGAGACTGGTGACAAATTTACCAAAACCAAGTCCCTGTGGAGTCACTGGTTTCAAAGACTAAAAAAACACAGTGAACACCATCGCTAAAATCAAATCAGATGACTTCCTAACCAGCAAATGGCGCCATACTATGACACCTACACAGAATTTTGAAAAAAGCAGACCTCTTTATTCCCAATTCCTTTAAAGGTTATTATTCTGTGGTATTTCTCCAAAACAAACATGATACCATCTCAGACCACACAATTTTACCGTGAGAGAGAGGAGCAATAACATAAGCATTACATCTCTCTTTATTGCCCTGACCAAATCCAGCTAAAGGGACCTACCCTAAGTTATTCCACTTCACATGAAGCACCAATATCCAAGGAGGGCCCAGCAACTGAACCAAACAAACCACTTCTGACCAGACATCTCCATTGGAAATTAGATGAACATAATGGAAATGACACAGTGATATGATAGCAATCTCACCATATTACCAATGTAACTATAATGATTTGAGGTACATCTAACTTCAATGTAACAGAATAACATATAAAATATAGTAAAATAATCTAGATAAAATCTCCATGATTATACACAGCCAATCAAAATCAAATGAGAGTACAACATTAACATGAAATGTGTGCAAGTATAAAACAAAATTGAAAACTATACCAACAAATCCCAACTTTTTTACAGTAAACAGGAAAACATTAATTCACCCAGAAGTGTATACCCCTTTACAAGCACTTTTTTTTTTACAAAATGTATTGATTCTATAGTACAACACATGATAGCTACGCATTGGAAAACGTACAAGGTCTGGATATCCTAAGTCTACACGATTTATCATCACACAAAAGCTCTCAAAATCTGCTTCAGTCCTGGTTCTTTATCTAAACCTATGGCACCACTACAGGCATTGGCTTTTAGCCCAATATACATATGAGTCTCCAACCATTTGTAAAACAGCTCTTGGAATATTAGGTGAGTAAATAATGCTACTTCTATTATAATTGTCAGATAGTGGGTACATGAAGAATTTGGAAAAAAAGATAGCGAGCTATGGGAAACTTACTAGATAAGACTTTTGAACATAACAACACAAGAATTGTTATCTTCAAATAAAGGCCTCCTCCTCCCCTTCAGCCTTTCCTCTCCATCTCCAAAATTGGTGTCTTTACCAATTCTTTACGTTACTTATTATAAAAATCAGCAGACAGTAAAGTTCCCATAGCCTAAGACCTCATCATCCAGGAAACCAGTCAGTCCAGAATTCTTAAAAAAATAGTTTCAAATCCCTGCCTATGAGATATCACATACTACTCTGGGACAAATAAGTAGAGACTGGTGGCAAATTTAATCAAAAAACAAGTCCCTATGGAGTCACTGGCTTCAAAGACTAAAATAACATAATGAACACCATCATGTAAAATAAACTCATATGACTTCCTAACAAGAAAAGGGTGCCATACCACGACACCTACATGGAATTTTGAAAAAAAAATATGTCTCTATTTCCAATACCTTCCTATGGTAAACTTACTAGATAAGACTTTTGAACATAACAACACAAGAATTGTTATCTTCAAATAAAGGCCTCCTCCTCCCCTTCAGCCTTGCCTCTCCATCTCCAAAATTGGTGTCTTTACCAATCTTATGTGTCACTTATTGTAAATAGCAGCAAATACTAAAGTTCCTATAGCCTAGGACCTCATAATCCGGAAATCCAGTCAGTACAGAATTCTTAAATAAATAGTTTCAAACCCCTGGCTATCAGATATCACATACTACTCTGGTACACAGAAGTAGAGACTGGTGACAAATTTACCAAAACCAAGTCCCTGTGGAGTCACTGGTTTCAAAGACTAAAAAAACACAGTGAACACCATCGCTAAAATCAAATCAGATGACTTCCTAACCAGCAAATGGCGCCATACTATGACACCTACACAGAATTTTGAAAAAAGCAGACCTCTTTATTCCCAATTCCTTTCAAGGTTATTATTCTGTGGTATTTCTCCAAAACAAACATGATACCATCTCAGACCACACAATTTTACCTTGAGAGATAGGAGCAATAACATAAGCATTACATCTCTCTTTATTGCCATGACCAAATCCAGCTAAAGGGACATACCCTAAGTTATTCCACTTCACATGAAGCACCAATATCCAAGGAGGGCCCAGCAACTGAACCAAACAAACCACTTCTGACCAGACATCTCCATTGGAAATTAGATGAACATAATGGAAATGACACAGTGATATGATAGCAATCTCACCATATTACCAATGTAACTATAATGATTTGAGGTACATTTAACTTCAATGTAACAGAATAACATATAAAATATAGTAAAATAATCTAGATAAAATCTTCATGATTATACACAGCCAATCAAAATCAAATGAGAGTACAACATTAACATGAAATGTGTGCAAGTATAAAACAAAATTGAAAACTATACCAAAAAATTTCCAACTTTTTTACAATAAACAGGAAAACACGGAATTAATTCACCCAGAAGTGTATACCCCTTTACAAGCACTTTTTTTTTTACAAAATGTATTGATTCTATAGTACAACACATGATAGCTACGCATTGGAAAACGTACAAGGTCTGGATATCCTAAGTCTACACGATTTATCATCACACAAAAGCTCTCAAAATCTGCTTCAGTCCTGGTTCTTTATCTAAACATATGGCACCACTACAGGCATTGGCTTTAAGCCCAATATACATATGAGTCTCCAACCATTTGTAAAACAGCTCTTGGTATATTAGGTGAGTAAATAATGCTACTTCTATTATATTTGTCAGATAGTGGGTACATGAAGAATTTGGAAAAAAAGATAGCGAGCTATGGGAAACTTACTAGATAAGACTTTTGAACATAACAACACAAGAATTGTTAGCTTCAAATAAAGGCCTCCTCCTCCCCTTCAGCCTTTCCTCTCCATCTCCAAAATTGGTGTCTTTACCAATTCTTTGCGTTACTTATTATAAAAATAAGCAGACAGTAAAGTTCCCATAGCCTAAGACCTCATCATCCAGGAAACCAGTCAGTCCAGAATTCTTAAAAAAATAGTTTCAAATCCCTGCCTATGAGATATCACACACTACTCTGGGACAAATAAGTAGAGACTGGTGGCAAATTTAATAAAAAAACAAGTCCCTATGGAGTTACTGGCTTTAAAGACTAAAATAACATAATGAACACCATCATGTAAAATAAATTCATATGACTTCCTAACATGCAAATGGTGCCATACCACGACACCTACATGGAATTTTGAAAAAAAAAAATGTCTCTATTCCCAATACCTTCCTATGGGAAACTTACTAGGTAAGACTTTTGAACATAACAACACAAGAATTGTTATGTTCAAATGAAGGCCTCCTCCTCCCCTTCAGCCTTGCCTTTCCATCTCCAAAATTGGTGTCTTTACCAATCTTTTGTGTCACTTATTGTAAATAGCAGCAAATACTAAAGTTCCTATAGCCTAGGACCTCATAATCCGGAAATCCAGTCAGTACAGAATTCTTAAAAAAATAGTTTCAAACCCCTGGCTATCAGATATCACATACTACTCTGGTACACAGAAGTAGAGACTGGTGACAAATTTACCAAAACCAAGTCCCTGTGGAGTCACTGGTTTCAAAGACTAAAAAAACACAGTGAACACCATCACTAAAATCAAATCAGATGACTTCCTAACCAGCAAATGGCGCCATACTATGACACCTACACAGAATTTTGAAAAAAGCAGACCTCTTTATTCCCAATACCTTTCAAGGTTATTGGTCTGTAGTATTTCTCCAAAACAAACATGATACCATCTCAGACCACACAATTTTACCTTGAGAGAGAGAGGAGCAATAACATAAGCATTACATCTCTCTTTATTGCCCTGACCAAATCTAGCTAAAGGGACCTACCCTAAGTTATTCCACTTCACATGAAGCACCAATATCCAAGGAGGGCCCAGCAACTGAACCAAACAAACCACTTCTGACCAGACATCTCCATTGGAAATTAGATGAACATAATGGAAATGACACAGTGATATGATAGCAATCTCACCATATTACCAATGTAACTATAATGATTTGAGGTACATCTAACTTCAATGTAACAGAATAACATATAAAATATAGTAAAATAATCTAGATAAAATCTCCATGATTATACACAGCCAATCAAAATCAAATGAGAGTACAACATTAACATGAAATGTGTGCAAGTATAAAACAAAATTGAAAACTATACCAACAAATCCCAACTTTTTTACAGTAAACAGGAAAACATTAATTCACCCAGAAGTGTATACCCCTTTACAAGCACTTTTTTTTTTACAAAATGTATTGATTCTATAGTACAACACATGATAGCTACGCATTGGAAAACGTACAAGGTCTGGATATCCTAAGTCTACACGATTTATCATCACACAAAAGCTCTCAAAATCTGCTTCAGTCCTGGTTCTTTATCTAAACCTATGGCACCACTACAGGCATTGGCTTTTAGCCCAATATACATATGAGTCTCCAACCATTTGTAAAACAGCTCTTGGAATATTAGGTGAGTAAATAATGCTACTTCTATTATAATTGTCAGATAGTGGGTACATGAAGAATTTGGAAAAAAAGATAGCGAGCTATGGGAAACTTACTAGATAAGACTTTTGAACATAACAACACAAGAATTGTTATCTACAAATAAAGGCCTCCTCCTCCCCTTCAGCCTTTCCTCTCCATCTCCAAAATTGGTGTCTTTACCAATTCTTTACGTTACTTATTATAAAAATCAGCAGACAGTAAAGTTCCCATAGCCTAAGACCTCATCATCCAGGAAACCAGTCAGTCCAGAATTCTTAAAAAAATAGTTTCAAATCCCTGCCTATGAGATATCACATACTACTCTGGGACAAATAAGTAGAGACTGGTGGCAAATTTAATCAAAAAACAAGTCCCTATGGAGTCACTGGCTTCAAAGACTAAAATAACATAATGAACACCATCATGTAAAATAAACTCATATGACTTCCTAACAAGAAAAGGGTGCCATACCACGACACCTACATGGAATTTTGAAAAAAAAATATGTCTCTATTTCCAATACCTTCCTATGGTAAACTTACTAGATAAGACTTTTGAACATAACAACACAAGAATTGTTATCTTCAAATAAAGGCCTCCTCCTCCCCTTCAGCCTTGCCTCTCCATCTCCAAAATTGGTGTCTTTACCAATCTTATGTGTCACTTATTGTAAATAGCAGCAAATACTAAAGTTCCTATAGCCTAGGACCTCATAATCCGGAAATCCAGTCAGTACAGAATTCTTAAATAAATAGTTTCAAACCCCTGGCTATCAGATATCACATACTACTCTGGTACACAGAAGTAGAGACTGGTGACAAATTTACCAAAACCAAGTCCCTGTGGAGTCACTGGTTTCAAAGACTAAAAAAACACAGTGAACACCATCGCTAAAATCAAATCAGATGACTTCCTAACCAGCAAATGGCGCCATACTATGACACCTACACAGAATTTTGAAAAAAGCAGACCTCTTTATTCCCAATTCCTTTCAAGGTTATTATTCTGTGGTATTTCTCCAAAACAAACATGATACCATCTCAGACCACACAATTTTACCTTGAGAGATAGGAGCAATAACATAAGCATTACATCTCTCTTTATTGCCATGACCAAATCCAGCTAAAGGGACATACCCTAAGTTATTCCACTTCACATGAAGCACCAATATCCAAGGAGGGCCCAGCAACTGAACCAAACAAACCACTTCTGACCAGACATCTCCATTGGAAATTAGATGAACATAATGGAAATGACACAGTGATATGATAGCAATCTCACCATATTACCAATGTAACTATAATGATTTGAGGTACATTTAACTTCAATGTAACAGAATAACATATAAAATATAGTAAAATAATCTAGATAAAATCTTCATGATTATACACAGCCAATCAAAATCAAATGAGAGTACAACATTAACATGAAATGTGTGCAAGTATAAAACAAAATTGAAAACTATACCAAAAAATTTCCAACTTTTTTACAATAAACAGGAAAACACGGAATTAATTCACCCAGAAGTGTATACCCCTTTACAAGCACTTTTTTTTTTACAAAATGTATTGATTCTATAGTACAACACATGATAGCTACGCATTGGAAAACGTACAAGGTCTGGATATCCTAAGTCTACACGATTTATCATCACACAAAAGCTCTCAAAATCTGCTTCAGTCCTGGTTCTTTATCTAAACATATGGCACCACTACAGGCATTGGCTTTAAGCCCAATATACATATGAGTCTCCAACCATTTGTAAAACAGCTCTTGGTATATTAGGTGAGTAAATAATGCTACTTCTATTATATTTGTCAGATAGTGGGTACATGAAGAATTTGGAAAAAAAGATAGCGAGCTATGGGAAACTTACTAGATAAGACTTTTGAACATAACAACACAAGAATTGTTATCTTCAAATAAAGGCCTCCTCTTCCCCTTCAGCCTTTCCTCTCCATCTCCAAAATTGGTGTCTTTACCAATTCTTTGCGTTACTTATTATAAAAATCAGTAGACAGTAAAGTTCCCATAGCCTAAGACCTCATCATCCAGGAAACCAGTCAGTCCAGAATTCTTAAAAAAATAGTTTCAAATCCCTGCCTATGAGATATCACATACTACTCTGGGAAAAATAAGTAGAGACTGGTGGCAAATTTAATCAAAAAACAAGTCCCTATGGAGTCACTGGCTTCAAAGACTAAAATAACATATTGAACACCATCATGTAAAATAAACTCATATGACTTCCTAACAAGAAAAGGGTGCCATACCACGACACCTACATGGAATTTTGAAAAAAAAATATGTCTCTATTTCCAATACCTTCCTATGGGAAACTTACTAGATAAGACTTTTGAACATAACAACACAAGAATTGTTATCTTCAAATAAAGGCCTCCTCCTCCCCTTCAGCCTTGCCTCTCCATCTCCAAAATTGGTGTCTTTACCAATCTTATGTGTCACTTATTGTAAATAGCAGCAAATACTAAAGTTCCTATAGCCTAGGACCTCATAATCCGGAAATCCAGTCAGTACAGAATTCTTAAAAAAATAGTTTCAAACCCCTGGCTATCAGATATCACATACTACTCTGGTAGACAGAAGTAGAGACTGGTGACAAATTTACCAAAACCAAGTCCCTGTGGAGTCACTGGTTTCAAAGACTAAAAAAACACAGTGAACACCATCGCTAAAATCAAATCAGATGACTTCCTAACCAGCAAATGGCGCCATACTATGACACCTACACAGAATTTTGAAAAAAGCAGACCTCTTTATTCCCAATTCCTTTAAAGGTTATTATTCTGTGGTATTTCTCCAAAACAAACATGATACCATCTCAGACCACACAATTTTACCGTGAGAGAGAGGAGCAATAACATAAGCATTACATCTCTCTTTATTGCCCTGACCAAATCCAGCTAAAGGGACCTACCCTAAGTTATTCCACTTCACATGAAGCACCAATATCCAAGGAGGGCCCAGCAACTGAACCAAACAAACCACTTCTGACCAGACATCTCCATTGGAAATTAGATGAACATAATGGAAATGACACAGTGATATGATAGCAATCTCACCATATTACCAATGTAACTATAATGATTTGAGGTACATCTAACTTCAATGTAACAGAATAACATATAAAATATAGTAAAATAATCTAGATAAAATCTCCATGATTATACACAGCCAATCAAAATCAAATGAGAGTACAACATTAACATGAAATGTGTGCAAGTATAAAACAAAATTGAAAACTATACCAACAAATCCCAACTTTTTTACAGTAAACAGGAAAACATTAATTCACCCAGAAGTGTATACCCCTTTACAAGCACTTTTTTTTTTACAAAATGTATTGATTCTATAGTACAACACATGATAGCTACGCATTGGAAAACGTACAAGGTCTGGATATCCTAAGTCTACACGATTTATCATCACACAAAAGCTCTCAAAATCTGCTTCAGTCCTGGTTCTTTATCTAAACCTATGGCACCACTACAGGCATTGGCTTTTAGCCCAATATACATATGAGTCTCCAACCATTTGTAAAACAGCTCTTGGAATATTAGGTGAGTAAATAATGCTACTTCTATTATAATTGTCAGATAGTGGGTACATGAAGAATTTGGAAAAAAAGATAGCGAGCTATGGGAAACTTACTAGATAAGACTTTTGAACATAACAACACAAGAATTGTTATCTTCAAATAAAGGCCTCCTCCTCCCCTTCAGCCTTTCCTCTCCATCTCCAAAATTGGTGTCTTTACCAATTCTTTACGTTACTTATTATAAAAATCAGCAGACAGTAAAGTTCCCATAGCCTAAGACCTCATCATCCAGGAAACCAGTCAGTCCAGAATTCTTAAAAAAATAGTTTCAAATCCCTGCCTATGAGATATCACATACTACTCTGGGACAAATAAGTAGAGACTGGTGGCAAATTTAATCAAAAAACAAGTCCCTATGGAGTCACTGGCTTCAAAGACTAAAATAACATAATGAACACCATCATGTAAAATAAACTCATATGACTTCCTAACAAGAAAAGGGTGCCATACCACGACACCTACATGGAATTTTGAAAAAAAAATATGTCTCTATTTCCAATACCTTCCTATGGTAAACTTACTAGATAAGACTTTTGAACATAACAACACAAGAATTGTTATCTTCAAATAAAGGCCTCCTCCTCCCCTTCAGCCTTGCCTCTCCATCTCCAAAATTGGTGTCTTTACCAATCTTATGTGTCACTTATTGTAAATAGCAGCAAATACTAAAGTTCCTATAGCCTAGGACCTCATAATCCGGAAATCCAGTCAGTACAGAATTCTTAAATAAATAGTTTCAAACCCCTGGCTATCAGATATCACATACTACTCTGGTACACAGAAGTAGAGACTGGTGACAAATTTACCAAAACCAAGTCCCTGTGGAGTCACTGGTTTCAAAGACTAAAAAAACACAGTGAACACCATCGCTAAAATCAAATCAGATGACTTCCTAACCAGCAAATGGCGCCATACTATGACACCTACACAGAATTTTGAAAAAAGCAGACCTCTTTATTCCCAATTCCTTTCAAGGTTATTATTCTGTGGTATTTCTCCAAAACAAACATGATACCATCTCAGACCACACAATTTTACCTTGAGAGATAGGAGCAATAACATAAGCATTACATCTCTCTTTATTGCCATGACCAAATCCAGCTAAAGGGACATACCCTAAGTTATTCCACTTCACATGAAGCACCAATATCCAAGGAGGGCCCAGCAACTGAACCAAACAAACCACTTCTGACCAGACATCTCCATTGGAAATTAGATGAACATAATGGAAATGACACAGTGATATGATAGCAATCTCACCATATTACCAATGTAACTATAATGATTTGAGGTACATTTAACTTCAATGTAACAGAATAACATATAAAATATAGTAAAATAATCTAGATAAAATCTTCATGATTATACACAGCCAATCAAAATCAAATGAGAGTACAACATTAACATGAAATGTGTGCAAGTATAAAACAAAATTGAAAACTATACCAAAAAATTTCCAACTTTTTTACAATAAACAGGAAAACACGGAATTAATTCACCCAGAAGTGTATACCCCTTTACAAGCACTTTTTTTTTTACAAAATGTATTGATTCTATAGTACAACACATGATAGCTACGCATTGGAAAACGTACAAGGTCTGGATATCCTAAGTCTACACGATTTATCATCACACAAAAGCTCTCAAAATCTGCTTCAGTCCTGGTTCTTTATCTAAACATATGGCACCACTACAGGCATTGGCTTTAAGCCCAATATACATATGAGTCTCCAACCATTTGTAAAACAGCTCTTGGTATATTAGGTGAGTAAATAATGCTACTTCTATTATATTTGTCAGATAGTGGGTACATGAAGAATTTGGAAAAAAAGATAGCGAGCTATGGGAAACTTACTAGATAAGACTTTTGAACATAACAACACAAGAATTGTTATCTTCAAATAAAGGCCTCCTCTTCCCCTTCAGCCTTTCCTCTCCATCTCCAAAATTGGTGTCTTTACCAATTCTTTGCGTTACTTATTATAAAAATCAGTAGACAGTAAAGTTCCCATAGCCTAAGACCTCATCATCCAGGAAACCAGTCAGTCCAGAATTCTTAAAAAAATAGTTTCAAATCCCTGCCTATGAGATATCACATACTACTCTGGGAAAAATAAGTAGAGACTGGTGGCAAATTTAATCAAAAAACAAGTCCCTATGGAGTCACTGGCTTCAAAGACTAAAATAACATATTGAACACCATCATGTAAAATAAACTCATATGACTTCCTAACAAGAAAAGGGTGCCATACCAAGACACCTACATGGAATTTTGAAAAAAAAATATGTCTCTATTTCCAATACCTTCCTATGGGAAACTTACTAGATAAGACTTTTGAACATAACAACACAAGAATTGTTATCTTCAAATAAAGGCCTCCTCCTCCCCTTCAGCCTTGCCTCTCCATCTCCAAAATTGGTGTCTTTACCAATCTTATGTGTCACTTATTGTAAATAGCAGCAAATACTAAAGTTCCTATAGCCTAGGACCTCATAATCCGGAAATCCAGTCAGTACAGAATTCTTAAAAAAATAGTTTCAAACCCCTGGCTATCAGATATCACATACTACTCTGGTAGACAGAAGTAGAGACTGGTGACAAATTTACCAAAACCAAGTCCCTGTGGAGTCACTGGTTTCAAAGACTAAAAAAACACAGTGAGCACCATCGCTAAAATCAAATCAGATGACTTCCTAACCAGCAAATGGCGCCATACTATGACACCTACACAGAATTTTGAAAAAAGCAGACCTCTTTATTCCCAATTCCTTTAAAGGTTATTATTCTGTGGTATTTCTCCAAAACAAACATGATACCATCTCAGACCACACAATTTTACCGTGAGAGAGAGGAGCAATAACATAAGCATTACATCTCTCTTTATTGCCCTGACCAAATCCAGCTAAAGGGACCTACCCTAAGTTATTCCACTTCACATGAAGCACCAATATCCAAGGAGGGCCCAGCAACTGAACCAAACAAACCACTTCTGACCAGACATCTCCATTGGAAATTAGATGAACATAATGGAAATGACACAGTGATATGATAGCAATCTCACCATATTACCAATGTAACTATAATGATTTGAGGTACATTTAACTTCAATGTAACAGAATAACATATAAAATATAGTAAAAGAATCTAGATAAAATCTCTATGATTATACACAGCCAATCAAAATCAAATGATAGTACAACATTAACATGAAATGTGTGTAAGTATAAAACAAAATTGAAAACTATACCAAAAAATCCCAACTTTTTTACAGTAAACAGGAAAACACAGAATAAATTCACCCAGAAGTGTATACCCCTTTACAAGCACTAAAAAATGTATTTATTCTATAGTACAACACATGATAGCTACGCATTGGAAAACGTACAAGGTCTGGATATCCTAAGTCTACACAATTTATCATCACACAAAAGCTCTCAAAATCTGCTTCAGTCCTGGTTCTTTATCTAAACCTATGGCACCACTACAGGCATTGGCTTTAAGCCCAATATACATATGAGTCTCCAACCATTTGTAAAACAGCTCTTGGTATATTAGGTGAGTAAATAATGCTACTTCTATTATATTTGTCAGATAGTGGGTACATGAAAAATTTGGAAAAAAAGATAGCGAGCTATGGGAAACTTACTAGATAAGACTTTTGAACATAACAACACAAGAATTGTTATCTTCAAATAAAATCCTCCTCCTCCCCTTCAGCCTTTCCTCTCCATCTCAAAAATTGGTGTCTTTACCAATTCTTTGCGTTACTTATTACAAAAATCAGCAGACAGTAAATATCCCATAGCCTAAGACCTCATCATCCAGGAAACCAGTCAGTCCAGAATTCTTAAAAAAATAGTTTCAAATCCCTGCCTATGAGATATCACATACTACTCTGGGAAAAATAAGTAGAGACTGGTGGCAAATTTAATCAAAAAACAAGTCCCTATGGAGTCACTCGCTTCAAAGACTAAAATAACATAATGAACACCATCATGTAAAATAAACTCATATGACTTCCTAACAAGCAAATGGTGCCATACCACGACACCTACATGGAATTTTGAAAAAAAAATATTTCCCTATTCCCAATACCTTCCTATGGGAAACTTACTAGATAAGACTTTTGAACATAACAACACAAGAATTGTTATCTTCAAATAAAGGCCTCCTCCTCCCCTTCAGCCTTGCCTCTCCATCTCCAAAATTGGTGTCTTTACCAATCTTATGTGTCACTTATTGTAAATAGCAGCAAATACTAAATTTCCTATAGCCTATGACCTCATAATGCGGAAATCCAGTCAGTACAGAATTCTTAAAAAAATAGTTTCAAACCCCTGGCTATCAGATATCACATACTACTCTGGTACACAGAAGTAGAGACTGGTGACAAATTTACCAAAACCAAGTCGCTGTGGAGTCACTGGTTTCAAAGACTAAAAAAACACCGTGAACACAATCACTAAAATCAAATCAGGTGACTTCCTAACCAGCAAATGGCGCCATACTATGACACCTACACAGAATTTTGAAAAAAGCAGACCTCTTTATTCCCAATACCTTTCAAGGTTATTGATCTGTGGTATTTCTCCAAAACAAACATGATACCATCTCAGACCACACAATTTTACCTTGAGAGAGAGGAGCAATAACATAGGCATTACATCTCTCTTTATTGCCCTGACCAAATCCAGCTAAAGGGACCTACCCTAAGTTATTCCACTTCACATGAAGCACCAATATCCAAGGAGGGCCCAGCAACTGAACCAAACAAACCACTTCTGACCAGACATCTCCATTGGAAATTAGATGAACATAATGGAAATGACACAGTGATATGATAGCAATCTCACCATATTACCAATGTAACTATAATGATTTGAGGTACATCTTACTTCAATGTAACAGAATAACATATAAAATATAGTAAAATAATCTAGATAAAATCTTCATGATTATACACAGCCAATCAAAATCAAATGAGAGTACAACATTAACATGAAATGTGTGCAAGTATAAAACAAAATTGAAAACTATACCAAAAAATTTCCAACTTTTTTACAATAAACAGGAAAACACGGAATTAATTCACCCAGAAGTGTATACCCCTTTACAAGCTCTTTTTTTTTTACAAAATGTATTGATTCTATAGTACAACACATGATAGCTACGCATTGGAAAACGTACAAGGTCTGGATATCCTAAGTCTACACGATTTATCATCACACAAAAGCTCTCAAAATCTGCTTCAGTCCTGGTTCTTTATCTAAACATATGGCACCACTACAGGCATTGGCTTTAAGCCCAATATACATATGAGTCTCCAACCATTTGTAAAACAGCTCTTGGTATATTAGGTGAGTAAATAATGCTACTTCTATTATATTTGTCAGATAGTGGGTACATGAAGAATTTGGAAAAAAAGATAGCGAGCTATGGGAAACTTACTAGATAAGACTTTTGAACATAACAACACAAGAATTGTTATCTTCAAATAAAGGCCTCCTCTTCCCCTTCAGCCTTTCCTCTCCATCTCCAAAATTGGTGTCTTTACCAATTCTTTGCGTTACTTATTATAAAAATCAGTAGACAGTAAAGTTCCCATAGCCTAAGACCTCATCATCCAGGAAACCAGTCAGTCCAGAATTCTTAAAAAAATAGTTTCAAATCCCTGCCTATGAGATATCACATACTACTCTGGGAAAAATAAGTAGAGACTGGTGGCAAATTTAATCAAAAAACAAGTCCCTATGGAGTCACTGGCTTCAAAGACTAAAATAACATAATGAACACCATCATGTAAAATAAACTCATATGACTTCCTAACAAGAAAAGGGTGCCATACCACGACACCTACATGGAATTTTGAAAAAAAAATATGTCTCTATTTCCAATACCTTCCTATGGGAAACTTACTAGATAAGACTTTTGAACATAACAACACAAGAATTGTTATCTTCAAATAAAGGCCTCCTCCTCCCCTTCAGCCTTGCCTCTCCATCTCCAAAATTGGTGTCTTTACCAATCTTATGTGTCACTTATTGTAAATAGCAGCAAATACTAAAGTTCCTATAGCCTAGGACCTCATAATCCGGAAATCCAGTCAGTACAGAATTCTTAAAAAAATAGTTTCAAACCCCTGGCTATCAGATATCACATACTACTCTGGTAGACAGAAGTAGAGACTGGTGACAAATTTACCAAAACCAAGTCCCTGTGGAGTCACTGGTTTCAAAGACTAAAAAAACACAGTGAACACCATCGCTAAAATCAAATCAGATGACTTCCTAACCAGCAAATGGCGCCATACTATGACACCTACACAGAATTTTGAAAAAAGCAGACCTCTTTATTCCCAATTCCTTTAAAGGTTATTATTCTGTGGTATTTCTCCAAAACAAACATGATACCATCTCAGACCACACAATTTTACCGTGAGAGAGAGGAGCAATAACATAAGCATTACATCTCTCTTTATTGCCCTGACCAAATCCAGCTAAAGGGACCTATCCTAAGTTATTCCACTTCACATGAAGCACCAATATCCAAGGAGGGCCCAGCAACTGAACCAAACAAACCACTTCTGACCAGACATCTCCATTGGAAATTAGATGAACATAATGGAAATGACACAGTGATATGATAGCAATCTCACCATATTACCAATGTAACTATAATGATTTGAGGTACATTTAACTTCAATGTAACAGAATAACATATAAAATA
Source organism: Rhinoderma darwinii (assembly GCF_050947455.1). Classification (NCBI taxonomy): domain Eukaryota; kingdom Metazoa; phylum Chordata; class Amphibia; order Anura; family Rhinodermatidae; genus Rhinoderma; species Rhinoderma darwinii. The sequence continues at coordinate 237,746 of NW_027461699.1, forward strand.
TAGTAAAATAATCTAGATAAAATCTCCATGATTATACACAGCCAATCAAAATCAAATGAGAGTACAACATTAACATGAAATGTGTGTAAGTATAAAACAAAATTGAAAACTATACCAAAAAATCCCAACTTTTTTACAGTAAACAGGAAAACACAGAATAAATTCACCCAGAAGTGTATACCCCTTTACAAGCACTAAAAAATGTATTTATTCTATAGTACAACACATGATAGCTACGCATTGGAAAACGTACAAGGTCTGGATATCCTAAGTCTACACAATTTATCATCACACAAAAGCTCTCAAAATCTGCTTCAGTCCTGGTTCTTTATCTAAACCTATGGCACCACTACAGGCATTGGCTTTAAGCCCATTATACATATGAGTCTCCAACCATTTGTAAAACAGCTCTTGGTATATTAGGTGAGTAAATAATGCTACTTCTATTATATTTGTCAGATAGTGGGTACATGAAAAATTTGGAAAAAAAGATAGCGAGCTATGGGAAACTTACTAGATAAGACTTTTGAACATAACAACACAAGAATTGTTATCTTCAAATAAAATCCTCCTCCTCCCCTTCAGCCTTTCCTCTCCATCTCAAAAATTGGTGTCTTTACCAATTCTTTGCGTTACTTATTATAAAAATCAGCAGACAGTAAAGTTCCCATAGCCTAAGACCTCATCATCCAGGAAACCAGTCAGTCCAGAATTCTTAAAAAAATAGTTTCAAATCCCTGCCTATGAGATATCACATACTACTCTGGGAAAAATAAGTAGAGACTGGTGGCAAATTTAATCAAAAAACAAGTCCCTATGGAGTCACTCGCTTCAAAGACTAAAATAACATAATGAACACCATCATGTAAAATAAACTCATATGACTTCCTAACAAGCAAATGGTGCCATACCACGACACCTACATGGAATTTTGAAAAAAAAATATTTCCCTATTCCCAATACCTTCCTATGGGAAACTTACTAGATAAGACTTTTGAACATAACAACACAAGAATTGTTATCTTCAAATAAAGGCCTCCTCCTCCCCTTCAGCCTTGCCTCTCCATCTCCAAAATTGGTGTCTTTACCAATCTTATGTGTCACTTATTCTAAATAGCAGCAAATACTAAATTTCCTATAGCCTATGACCTCATAATGCGGAAATCCAGTCAGTACAGAATTCTTAAAAAAATAGTTTCAAACCCCTGGCTATCAGATATCACATACTACTCTGGTACACAGAAGTAGAGACTGGTGACAAATTTACCAAAACCAAGTCGCTGTGGAGTCACTGGTTTCAAAGACTAAAAAAACACAGTGAACACAATCACTAAAATCAAATCAGGTGACTTCCTAACCAGCAAATGGCGCCATACTATGACACCTACACAGAATTTTGAAAAAAGCAGACCTCTTTATTCCCAATACCTTTCAAGGTTATTGGTCTGTGGTATTTCTCCAAAACAAACATGATACCATCTCAGACCACACAATTTTACCTTGAGAGAGAGGAGCAATAACATAGGCATTACATCTCTCTTTATTGCCCTGACCAAATCCAGCTAAAGGGACCTACCCTAAATTATTCCACTTCACATGAAGCACCAATATCCAAGGAGGGCCCAGCAACTGAACCAAACAAACCACTTCTGACCAGACATCTCCATTGGAAATTAGATGAACATAATGGAAATGACACAGTGATATGATAGCAATCTCACCATATTACCAATGTAACTATAATGATTTGAGGTACATCTAACTTCAATGTAACAGAATAACATATAAAATATAGTAAAATAATCTAGATAAAATCTCCATGATTATACACAGCCAATCAAAATCAAATGAGAGTACAACATTAACATGAAATGTGTGCAAGTATAAAACAAAATTGAAAACTATACCAAAAAAATCCCAACTTTTTTACAGTAAACAGGAAAACACAGAATTAATTCACCCAGAAGTGTATACCCCTTTACAAGCACTTTTTTTTTTTACAAAATGTATTGATTCTATAGTACAACACATGATAGCTATGCATTGGAAAACGTACAAGGTCTGGATATCCTAAGTCTACACAATTTATCATCACATAAAAGCTCTCAAAATCTGCTTCAGTCCTGGTTCTTTATCTAAACATATGGCACCACTACAGGAATTGGCTTTAAGCCCAATATACATATGAGTCTCCAACCATTTGTAAAACAGCTCTTGGTATATTAGGTGAGTAAATAATGCTACTTCTATTATATTTGTCAGATAGTGGGTACATGAAGAATTTGGAAAAAAAGATAGCGAGCTATGGGAAACTTACTAGATAAGACTTTTGAACATAACAACACAAGAATTTTTATCTTCAAATAAAGGCCTCCTCCTCCCCTTCAGCCTTTCCTCTCCATCTCCAAAATTGGTGTCTTTACCAATTCTTTGCGTTACTTATTATAAAAATCAGCAGACAGTAAAGTTCCCATAGCCTAAGACCTCATCATCCAGGAAACCAGTCAGTCCAGAATTCTTAAAAAAATTGTTTCAAATCCCTGCCTATGAGATATCACATACTACTCTGGGACAAATAAGTAGAGACTGGTGGCAAATTTAATCAAAAAACAAGTCCCTATGGAGTCACTGGCTTCAAAGACTAAAATAACATAATGAGCACCATCATGTAAAATAAACTTATATAACTTCCTAACAAGCAAATGGTGCCATACCACGACACCTACATGGAATTTTGAAAAAAAAATATGTCTCTATTCCCAATACCTTCCTATGGGAAACTTACTAGATAAGACTTTTGAACATAACAACACAAGAATTGTTATCTTCAAATAAAGGCCTCCTCCTCCCCTTCAGCTTTGCCTCTCCATCTCCAAAATTGGTGTCTTTACCAATCTTATGTGTCACGTAATCTAAATAGCAGCAAATACTAAAGTTCCTATAGCCTAGGACCTCATAATCCGGAAATCCAATCAGTACAGAATTCTTAAAAAAATAAACCCCTGGCTTTCAGATATCACACACTACTCTGGTACACAGAAGTAGAGACTGGTGACAAATTTACCAAAACCAAGTCCCTGTGGAGTCACTGGTTTCAAAGACTAAAAAAACACAGTGAACACCATCACTAAAATCAAATCAGATGACTTCCTAACCAGCAAATGGAACCATACTATGACACCTACACAGAATTTTGAAAAAAGCAGACCTCTTTATTCCCAATACCTTTCAAGGTTATTGGTCTGTGGTATTTCTCCAAAACAAACATGATACCATCTCAGACCACACAATTTTACCTTGAGAGAGAGGAGCAATAACATAAGCATTACATCTCTCTGTATTGCCCTGACCAAATCCAGCTAAAGGGACCTACCCTAAGTTATTCCACTTCACATGAAGCACCAATATCCAAGGAGGGCCCAGCAACTGAACCAAACAAACCACTTCTGACCAGACATCTCCATTGGAAATTAGATGAACATAATGGAAATGACACAGTGATATGATAGCAATCTCACCATTTTACCAATGTAACTATAATGATTTGAGGTACATCTAAATTCAATTTAACAGAATAACATATAAAATATAGTAAAAGAATCTAGATAAAATCTCCATGATTATACACAGCCAATCAAAATCAAATGACAGTACAACATTAACATGAAATGTGTGCAAGTATAAAACAAAATTGAAAACTATACCAAAAAATTTCCAACTTTTTTACAATAAACAGGAAGACACGGAATTAATTCACCCAGAAGTGTATACCCCTTTACAAGCACTTTTTTTTTTTACAAAATGTATTGATTCTATTGATTCTATAGTACAACACATGATAGCTACGCATTGGAAAACGTACAAGGTCTGGATATCCTAAGTCTACACGATTTATCATCACACAAAAGCTCTCAAAATCTGCTTCAGTCCTGGTTCTTTATCTAAACCTATGGCAACACTACAGGCATTGGCTTTAAGTCCAATATACATATGAGTCTCCAACCATTTGTAAAACAGCTCTTGGTATATTAGGTGAGTAAATAATGCTACTTCTATTATATTTGTCAGATAGTGGGTACATGAAGAATTTGGAAAAAAAGATAGCGAGCTATGGGAAACTTACTAGATAAGACTTTTGAACATAACAACACAAGAATTGTTATCTTCAAATAAAGGCCTCCTCCTCCCCTTCAGCCTTTCCTCTCCATCTCCAAAATTGGTGTCTTTACCAATTCTTTGCGTTACTTATTATAAAAATCAGCTGACAGTAAAGTTCCCATAGCCTAAGACCTCATCATCCAGGAAACCAGTCAGTCCAGAATTCTTAAACAAATAGTTTCAAATCCCTGCCTATGAGATATCACATACTACTCTGGGACAAATAAGTAGAGACTGGTGGCAAATTTAATCAAAAAACAAGTCCCTATGGAGTCACTGGCTTCAAAGACTAAAATAACATAATGAACCCCATCATGTAAAATAAACTCATATGACTTCCTAACAAGCAAATGGTGCCATACCACGACACCTACATGGAATTTTGAAAAATAAATATGTCTCTATTCCCAATACCTTCCTATGGGAAACTTACTAGATAAGACTTTTGAACATAACAACACAAGAATTGTTATCTTCAAGTATAGGCCTCCTCCTCCCCTTCAGCCTTTCCTCTCCATCTCCAAAATTGGTGTCTTTACCAATCCTATGTGTCACTTATTGTAAATAGCAGCAAATACTAAAGTTCCTATAGCCTAGGACCTCATAATGCGGAAATCCAGTCAGTACAGAATTCTTAAAAAAATTGTTTCAAACCCCTGGCTATCAGATATCACATACTACTCTGGTACACAGAAGTAGAGACTGGTGACAAATTTACCAAAACCAAGTCCCTGTGGAGTCACTGGTTTCAAAGACTAAAAAAACACAGTGAACACCATCACTAAAATCAAATCAGATGACTTCCTAACCAGCAAATGGCGCCATACTATGACACCTACACAGAATTTTGAAAAAAGCAGACCTCTTTATTCCCAATACCTTTCAAGGTTATTGGTCTGTGGTATTTCTCCAAAACAAACATGATACCATCTCAGACCACACAATTTTACCTTGAGAGAGAGGAGCAATAACATAGGCATTACATCTCTCTTTATTGCCCTGACCAAATCCAGCTAAAGGGACCTACCCTAAGTTAATCCACTTCACATGAAGCACCAATATCCAAGGAGGGCCCAGCAACTGAACCAAACAAACCACTTCTGACCAGACATCTCCATTGGAAATTAGATGAACATAATGGAAATGACACAGTGATATGATAGCAATCTCACCATATTACCAATGTAACTATAATGATTTGAGGTTCATCTAACTTCAATGTAACAGAATAACATATAAAATATAGTAAAAGAATCTAGATAAAATCTCCATGATTATACACAGCCAATCAAAATCAAATGAGAGTACAACATTAACATGAAATGTGTGCAAGTATAAAACAAAATTGAAAACTATACCAAAAAATTTCCAACTTTTTTACAATAAACAGGAAAACACAGAATTAATTCACCCAGAAGTGTATACCCCTTTACAAGCACTTTTTTTTTTACAAAATGTATTGATTCTATAGTACAACAAATGATAGCTACGCATTGGAAAACGTACAAGGTCTGGATATCCTAAGTCTACACAATTTATCATCACACAAAAGCTCTCAAAATCTGCTTCAGTCCTGGTTCTTTATCTAAACCTATGGCACCACTACAGGCATTGGCTTTAAGCCCAATATACATATGAGTCTCCAACCATTTGTAAAACAGCTCTTGGTATATTAGGTGAGTAAATAATGCTACTTCTATTATATTTGTCAGATAGTGGGTACATGAAGAATTTGGAAAAAAAGATAGCGAGCTATGGGAAACTTACTAGATAAGACTTTTGAACATAACAACACAAGAATTGTTATCTTCAAATAAAATCCTCCTCCTCCCCTTCAGCCTTTCCTCTCCATCTCAAAAATTGGTGTCTTTACCAATTCTTTGCGTTACTTATTATAAAAATCAGCAGACAGTAAAGTTCCCATAGCCTAAGACCTCATCATCCAGGAAACCAGTCAGTCCAGAATTCTTAAAAAAATAGTTTAAAATCCCTGCCTATGAGATATCACATACTACTCTGGGACAAATAAGTAGAGACTGGTGGCAAATTTAATCAAAAAACAAGTCCCTATGGAGTCACTGGCTTCAAAGACTAAAATAACATAATGAACCCCATCATGTAAAATAAACTCATATGACTTCCTAACAAGCAAATGGTGCCATACCACGACACCTACATGGAATTTTGAAAAATAAATATGTCTCTATTCCCAATACCTTCCTATGGGAAACTTACTAGATAAGACTTTTGAACATAACAACACAAGAATTGTTATCTTCAAATATAGGCCTCCTCCTCCCCTTCAGCCTTTCCTCTCCATCTCCAAAATTGGTGTCTTTACCAATCCTATGTGTCACTTATTGTAAATAGCAGCAAATACTAAAGTTCCTATAGCCTAGGACCTCATAATGCGGAAATCCAGTCAGTACAGAATTCTTAAAAAAATTGTTTCAAACCCCTGGCTATCAGATATCACATACTACTCTGGTACACAGAAGTAGAGACTGGTGACAAATTTACCAAAACCAAGTCCCTGTGGAGTCACTGGTTTCAAAGACTAAAAAAACACAGTGAACACCATCACTAAAATCAAATCAGATGACTTCCTAACCAGCAAATGGCGCCATACTATGACACCTACACAGAATTTTGAAAAAAGCAGACCTCTTTATTCCCAATACCTTTCAAGGTTATTGGTCTGTGGTATTTCTCCAAAACAAACATGATACCATCTCAGACCACACAATTTTACCTTGAGAGAGAGGAGCAATAACATAGGCATTACATCTCTCTTTATTGCCCTGACCAAATCCAGCTAAAGGGACCTACCCTAAGTTAATCCACTTCACATGAAGCACCAATATCCAAGGAGGGCCCAGCAACTGAACCAAACAAACCACTTCTGACCAGACATCTCCATTGGAAATTAGATGAACATAATGGAAATGACACAGTGATATGATAGCAATCTCACCATATTACCAATGTAACTATAATGATTTGAGGTTCATCTAACTTCAATGTAACAGAATAACATATAAAATATAGTAAAAGAATCTAGATAAAATCTCCATGATTATACACAGCCAATCAAAATCAAATGAGAGTACAACATTAACATGAAATGTGTGCAAGTATAAAACAAAATTGAAAACTATACCAAAAAATTTCCAACTTTTTTACAATAAACAGGAAAACACAGAATTAATTCACCCAGAAGTGTATACCCCTTTACAAGCACTTTTTTTTTTACAAAATGTATTGATTCTATAGTACAACAAATGATAGCTACGCATTGGAAAACGTACAAGGTCTGGATATCCTAAGTCTACACAATTTATCATCACACAAAAGCTCTCAAAATCTGCTTCAGTCCTGGTTCTTTATCTAAACCTATGGCACCACTACAGGCATTGGCTTTAAGCCCAATATACATATGAGTCTCCAACCATTTGTAAAACAGCTCTTGGTATATTAGGTGAGTAAATAATGCTACTTCTATTATATTTGTCAGATAGTGGGTACATGAAGAATTTGGAAAAAAAGATAGCGAGCTATGGGAAACTTACTAGATAAGACTTTTGAACATAACAACACAAGAATTGTTATCTTCAAATAAAATCCTCCTCCTCCCCTTCAGCCTTTCCTCTCCATCTCAAAAATTGGTGTCTTTACCAATTCTTTGCGTTACTTATTATAAAAATCAGCAGACAGTAAAGTTCCCATAGCCTAAGACCTCATCATCCAGGAAACCAGTCAGTCCAGAATTCTTAAAAAAATAGTTTAAAATCCCTGCCTATGAGATATCACATACTACTCTGGGACAAATAAGTAGAGACTGGTGGCAAATTTAATCAAAAAACAAGCCCCTATGGAGTCACTGGCTTCAAAGACTAAAATAACATAATGAACACCATCATGTAAAATAAACTCATATGACTTCCTAACAAGCAAATGGTGCCATACCACGACACCTACATGGAATTTTGAAAAAAAAATATGTCTCTATTCCCAATACCTTCCTATGGGAAACTTACTAGATAAGACTTTTGAACATAACAACACAAGAATTGTTATCTTCAAATAAAGGCCTCCTCCTCCCCTTCAGCCTTGCCTCTCCATCTCCAAAATTGGTGTCTTTACCAATCTTATGTGTCACTTATTGTAAATAGCAGCAAATACTAAAGTTCCTATAGCCTAGGACCTCATAATCCGGAAATCCAGTCAGTACAGAATTCTTAAAAAAATAGTTTCAAACCCCTGGCTATCAGATATCACATACTACTCTGGTACACAGAAGTAGAGACTGGTGACAAATTTACCAAAACCAAGTCCCTGTGGAGTCACTGGTTTCAAAGACTAAAAAAACACAGTGAACATCATCACTAAAATCAAATCAGATGACTTCCTAACCAGCAAATGGCGCCATACTATGACACCTACACAGAATTTTTAAAAAAGCAGACCTCTTTATTCCCAATACCTTTTAAGGTTATTGGTCTGTGGTATTTCTCCAAAACAAACATGATACCATCTCAGATCACACAATTTTACCTTGAGAGAGAGGAGCAATAACATAAGCATTACATCTCTCTTTATTGCCCTGACCAAATCCAGCTAAAGGGACCTACCCTAAGTTATTCCACTTCACATGAAGCACCAATATCCAAGGAGGGCCCAGCAACTGAACCAAACAAACCACTTCTGACCAGACATCTCCATTGGAAATTAGATGAACATAATGGAAATGACACAGTGATATTATAGCAATCTCACCATATTACCAATGTAACTATAATGATTTGAGGTACATCTAACTTCAATGTAACAGAATAACATATAAAATATAGTAAAAGAATCTAGATAAAGTCTCCATGATTATACACAGCCAATCAAAATCAAATTAGAGTACAACATTAACATCAAATGTGTGCAAGTATAAAACAAAATTGAAAACTATACCTAAAAATTTCCAACTTTTTTACAATAAACAGGAAAACACAGAATTAATTCACCCAGAAGTGTATACCCCTTTACAAGCACTTTTTTTTACAAAATGTATTGATTCTATAGTACAACACATGATAGCTACACATTGGAAAACGTACAAGGTCTGGATATCCTAAGTCTACACAATTTATCATCACACAAAAGCTCTCAAAATCTGCTTCAGTCCTGGTTCTTTATCTGAACCTATGGCACCACTACAGGCATTGGCTTTAAGCCCAATATACATATGAGTCTCCAACCATTTGTAAAACAGCTCTTGGTATATTAGGTGAGTAAATAATGCTACTTCTATTATATTTGTCAGATAGTGGGTACATGAAGAATTTGGAAAAAAAGATAGCGAGCTATGGGAAACTTACTAGATAAGACTTTTGAACATAACAACACAAGAATTGTTATCTTCAAATAAAGGCCTCCTCCTCCCCTTCAGCCTTTCCTCTCCATCTCCAAAATTGGTGTCTTTACCAATTCTTTGCGTTACTTATTATAAAAATCAGCAGACAGTAAAGTTCCCATAGCCTAAGACCTCATCATCCAGGAAACCAGTCAGTCCAGAATTCTTAAAAAAATAGTTTCAAATCCCTGCCTATGAGATATCACATACTACTCTGGGACAAATAAGTAGAGACTGGTGGCAAATTTAATCAAAAAACAAGTCCCTATGGAGTCACTGGCTTCAAAGACTAAAATAACATAATGAACACAATCATGTAAAATAAACTCATATGACTTCCTAACAAGCAAATGGTGCCATACCATGACACCTACATGGAATTTTGAAAAAAAAGTATGTCTCCATTCCCAATACCTTCCTATGGGAAACTTACTAGATAAGACTTTTGAACATAACAACACAAGAATTGTTATGTTCAAATAAAGGCCTCCTCCTCCCCTTCAGCCTTTCCTCTCCATCTCCAAAATTGGTGTCTTTACCAATCTTTTGTGTCACTTATTGTAAATAGCAGCAAATACTAAAGTTCCTATAGCCTAGGACCTCATAATGCGGAAATCCAGTCAGTACAGAATTCTTAAAAAAATAGTTTCAAACCCCTGGCTATCAGATATCACATACTACTCTGGTACACAGAAGTAGAGACTGGTGACAAATTTACCAAAACCAAGTCCCTGTGGAGTCACTGGTTTCAAAGACTAAAAAAACACAGTGAACACCATCACTAAAATCAAATCAGGTGACTTCCTAACCAGCAAATGGCGCCATACTATGACACCTACACAGAATTTTGAAAAAAGCAGACCTCTTTATTCCCAATACCTTTAAGGTTATTGGTCTGTGGTATTTCTACAAAACAAACCTGATACCATCTCAGACCACACAATTTTACCTTGAGAGAGAGGAGCAATAACATAAGCATTACATCTCTCTTTATTGCCCTGATCAAATCCAGCTAAAGGGACCTACCCTAAGTTATTCCACTTCACATGAAGCACCAATATCCAAGGAGGGCCCAGCAACTGAACCAAACAAACCACTTCTGACCAGACATCTGCATTGGAAATTAGATGAACATAATGGAAATGACACAGTGATATTATAGCAATCTCACCATATTACCAATGTAACTATAATGATTTGAGGTACATCTAACTTCAATGTAACAGAATAACATATAAAATATAGTAAAAGAATCTAGATAAAATCTCCATGATTATACACAGCCAATCAAAATCAAATGAGAGTACAACATTATCATGAAATGTGTGCAAGTATAAAACAAAATTGAAAACGATACCAAAAAATCCCAACTTTTTTACAGTAAACAGGAAAACACAGAATTAATTCACCCAGAAGTGTATACCCATTTACAAGCACTTTTTTTTTTACAAAATGTATTGATATTATAGTACAACACATGATAGCTACGCATTGGAAAACGTACAAGGTCTGGATATCCTAAGTCTACACAATTTATCATTACACAAAAGCTCTCAAAATCTGCTTCAGTCATGGTTCTTTATCTAAACCTATGGCACCACTACAGGCATTGGCTTTAAGCCCAATATACATATGAGTCTCCAACCATTTGTAAAACAGCTCTTGGAATATTAGGTGAGTAAATAATGCTACTTCTATTATATTTGTCAGATAGTGGGTACATGAAGAATTTGGAAAAAAAGATAGCGAGCTATGGGAAACTTACTAGATAAGACTTTTGAACATAACAACACAAGAATTGTTATCTTCAAATAAAGGCCTCCTCCTCCCCTTCAGCCTTTCCTCTCCATCTCCAAAATTGGTGTCTTTACCAATTCTTTGCGTTACTTATTATAAAAATCAGCAGATAGTAAAGTTCCCATAGCCTAAGACCTCATCATCCAGGAAACCAGTCAGTCCAGAATTCTTAAAAAAATAGTTTCAAATCCCTGCCTATGAGATATCACTTACTACTCTGGGACAAATAAGTAGAGACTGGTGGCAAATTTAATCAAAAAACAAGTCCCTATGGAGTCTCTGGCTTCAAAGACTAAAATAACATAATGAACACCATCATGTAAAATAAACTCATATGACTTCCTAACAAGCAAATGGTGCCATACCACGACACCTATATGGAATTTTGAAAAAAAAATATGTCTCTATTCCCAATACCTTCCTATGGGAAACTTACTAGATAAGACTTTTGAACATAACAACACAAGAATTGTTATCTTCAAATAAAGGCCTCCTCCTCCCCTTCAGCCTTGCCTCTCCATCTCCAAAATTGGTGTCCTTAACAATCTTATGTGTCACTTATTGTAAATAGCAGCAAATACTAAAGTTCCTATAGCCTAGGACCTCATAATGCGGAAATCCAGTCAGTACAGAATTCTTAAAAAAATAGTTTCAAACCCCTGGCTATCAGATATCACATACTACTCTGGTACACAGAAGTAGAGACTGGTGACAAATTTACCAAAACCAAGTCCCTGTGGAGTCACTGGTTTCAAAGACTAAAAAAACACAGTGAACACCATCACTAAAATCAAATCAGGTGACTTCCTAACCAGCAAATGGCGCCATACTATGACACCTACACAGAATTTTGAAAAAAGCAGACCTCTTTATTCCCAATACCTTTAAGGTTATTGGTCTGTGGTATTTCTACAAAACAAACCTGATACCATCTCAGACCACACAATTTTACCTTGAGAGAGAGGAGCAATAACATAAGCATTACATCTCTCTTTATTGCCCTGATCAAATCCAGCTAAAGGGACCTACCCTAAGTTATTCCACTTCACATGAAGCACCAATATCCAAGGAGGGCCCAGCAACTGAACCAAACAAACCACTTCTGACCAGACATCTGCATTGGAAATTAGATGAACATAATGGAAATGACACAGTGATATTATAGCAATCTCACCATATTACCAATGTAACTATAATGATTTGAGGTACATCTAACTTCAATGTAACAGAATAACATATAAAATATAGTAAAAGAATCTAGATAAAATCTCCATGATTATACACAGCCAATCAAAATCAAATGAGAGTACAACATTATCATGAAATGTGTGCAAGTATAAAACAAAATTGAAAACGATACCAAAAAATCTCAACTTTTTTACAGTAAACAGGAAAACACAGAATTAATTCACCCAGAAGTGTATACCCATTTACAAGCACTTTTTTTTTTACAAAATGTATTGATTCTATAGTACAACACATGATAGCTACGCATTGGAAAACATACAAGGTCTGGATATCCTAAGTCTACACAATTTATCATTACACAAAAGCTCTCAAAATCTGCTTCAGTCATGGTTCTTTATCTAAACCTATGGCACCACTACAGGCATTGGCTTTAAGCCCAATATACATATGAGTCTCCAACCATTTGTAAAACAGCTCTTGGAATATTAGGTGAGTAAATAATGCTACTTCTATTATATTTGTCAGATAGTGGGTACATGAAGAATTTGGAAAAAAAGATAGCGAGCTATGGGAAACTTACTAGATAAGACTTTTGAACATAACAACACAAGAATTGTTATCTTCAAATAAAGGCCTCCTCCTCCCCTTCAGCCTTTCCTCTCCATCTCCAAAATTGGTGTCTTTACCAATTCTTTGCGTTACTTATTATAAAAATCAGCAGACAGCAAAGTTCCCATAGCCTAAGACCTCATCATCCAGGAAACCAGTCAGTCCAGAATTCTTAAAAAAATAGTTTCAAATCCCTGCCTATGAGATATCACATACTACTCTGGGACAAATAAGTAGAGACTGGTGGCAAATGTAATCAAAAAACAAGTCCCTATGGAGTCACTGGCTTCAGAGACTAAAATAACATAATGAACACCATCATGTAAAATAAACTTATATGACTTCCTAACAAGCAAATGGTGCCATACCACGACACCTACATGGAATTTTGAAAAAAAAATATGTCTCTATTCCCAATACCTTTCTATGGGATACTTACTAGATAAGACTTTTGAACATAACAACAAAGGAATTGTTATCTTCAAATAAAGGCCTCCTCCTCCCCTTCAGCCTTGCCTCTCCATCTCCAATATTGGTGTCTTTACCAATCTTATGTGTCACTTATTGTAAATAGCAGCAAATACTAAAGTTCCTATAGCCTAGGACCTCATAATCCGGAAATCCAGTCAGTACAGAATTCTTAAAAAAATAGTTTCAAACCCCTGGCTATCAGATATCACATACTACTCTGGTACACAGAAGTAGAGACTGGTGACAAATTTACCAAAACAAAGTCCCTGTGGAGTCACTGGTTTCAAAGACTAAAAAAAACACAGTGATCACCATCACTTAAATCAAATCAGATGACTTCCTAACCAGCAAATGGCGCCATACTATGACACCTACACAGAATTTTGAAAAAAGCAGACCTCTTTATTCCCAATACCTTTCAAGGTTATTGGTCTGTGGTATTTCTCCAAAACAAACATGATACCATCTCAGACCACACAATTTTACCTTGAGAGAGAGGAGCAATAATATAAGCATTACATCTCTCTTTATTGCCCTGACCAAATCCAGCTAAAGGGACTTACCCTAAGTTATTCCACTTCACATGAAGCACCAATATCCAAGGAGGGCCCAGCAACTGAACCAAACAAACCACTTCTGACCAGACATCTCCATTGGAAATTAGATGAACATAATGGAAATGACACAGTGATATGATAGCAATCTCACCATATTACCAATGTAACTATAATGATTTGAGGTACATCTAACTTCAATGTAACAGAATAACATATAAAATATAGTAAAAGAATCTAGATAAAATATCCATGATTATACACAGCCAATCAAAATCAAATGAGAGTACAACATTAACATGAAATGTGTGCAAGTATAAAACAAAATTGAAAACTATACCAAAAAATTTCCAACTTTTTTACAATAAACAGGAAAACACAGAATTAATTCACCCAGAAGTGTATACCCCTTTACAAGCACTTTTTTTTACAAAATGTATTGATTCTATAGTACAACACATGATAGCTACGCATTGGAAAACGTACAAGGTCTGGATATCCTAAGTCTACACAATTTATCATCACACAAAAGCTCTCAAAATCTGCTTCAGTCCTGGTTCTTTATCTAAACCTATGGCACCACTACAGGCATTGGCTATAAGCCCAATATACATATGAGTCTCCAACCATTTGTAAAACAGCTCTTGGTATATTAGGTGAGTAAATAATGCTACTTCTATTATATTTGTCAGATAGTGGGTACATGAAGAATTTGGAAAAAAAGATAGCGAGCTATGGGAAACTTACTAGATAAGACTTTTGAACATAACAACACAAGAATTGTTATCTTCAAATAAAGGCCTCCTCCTCCCCTTCAGCCTTTCCTCTCCATCTCCAAAATTGGTGTCTTTACCAATTCTTTGCGTTACTTATTATAAAAATCAGTAGACAGTAAAGTTCCCATAGCCTAAGACCTCATCATCCAGGAAACCAGTCAGTCCAGAATTCTTAAAAAAATAGTTTCAAATCCCTGCCTATGAGATATCACATACTACTCTGGGACAAATAAGTAGAGACTGGTGGCAAATATAATCAAAAAACAAGTCCCTATGGAGTCACTGGCTTCAAAGACTAAAATAACATAATGAACACAATCATGTAAAATAAACTCATATGACTTCCTAACAAGCAAATGGTGCCATACCACGACACCTACATGGAATTTTGAAAAAAAAAAATATGTCTCTATTCCCAATACCTTCCTATGGGAAACTTACTAGATGAGACTTTTGAACATAACAACACAAGAATTGTTATCTTCAAATAAAGGCCTCCTCCTCCCCTTCAGCCTTGCCTCTCCATCTCCAAAATTGGTGTCTTTACCAATCTTATGTGTCACTTATTGTAAATAGCAGCAAATACTAAAGTTCCTATAGCCTAGGACCTCATAATCCGGAAATCCAGTCAGTATAGAATTCTTAAAAAAATAGTTTCAAACCCCTGGCTATCAGATATCACATACTACTCTGGTACACAGAAGTAGAGACTGGTGACAAATTTACCAAAACCAAGTCCCTGTGGAGTCACTGGTTTCAAAGACTAAAAAAACACAGTGAACACCATCACTAAAATCAAATCAGGTGACTTCCTAACCAGCAAATGGCGCCATACTATGACACCTACACAGAATTTTGAAAAAAGCAGACCTCTTTATTCCCAATACCTTTCAAGGTTATTGGTCTGTGGTATTTCTCCAAAACAAACCTGATACCATCTCAGACCACACAATTTTACCTTGAGAGAGAGGAGCAATAACATAAGCATTACATCTCTCTTTATTGCCCTGACCAAATCCAGCTAAAGGGACCTACCCTAAGTTATTCCACTTCACATGAAGCACCAATATCCAAGGAAGGCCCAGCAACTGAACCAAACAAACCACTTCTGACCAGACATCTCCATTGGAAATTAGATGAACATAATGGAAATGACACAGTGATATGATAGCAATCTCACCATATTACCAATGTAACTATAATGATTTGAGGTACATCTAACTTCAATGTAACAGAATAACATATAAAATATAGTAAAAGAATCTAGATAAAATCTCCATGATTATACACAGCCAATCAAAATCAAATGAGAGTACAACATTATCATGAAATGTGTGCAAGTATAAAACAAAATTGAAAACTATACCAAAAAATGTCCAACTTTTTTACAATAAACAGGAAAACACAGAATTTATTCACCCAGAAGTGTATACCCCTTTACAAGCACTTTTTTTTACAAAATGTATTGATTCTATAGTACAACACATGATAGCTACGCATTGGAAAACGTACAAGGTCTGGATATCCTAAGTCTACACAATTTATCATCACACAAAAGCTCTCAAAATCTGCTTCAGTCCTGGTTCTTTATCTAAACCTATGGCACCACTACAGGCATTGGCTTTAAGCCCAATATACATATGAGTCTCAAACCATTTGTAAAACAGCTCTTGGTATATTAGGTGAGTAAATAATGCTACTTCAATTATATTTGTCAGATAGTGGGTACATGAAGAATTTGGAAAAAAAGATAGCGAGCTATGGGAAACTTACTAGATAAGACTTTTGAACATAACAACACAAGAATTGTTATCTTCAAATAAAGGCCTCCTCCTCCCCTTCAGCCTTTCCTCTCCATCTCCAAAATTGGTGTCTTTACCAATTCTTTGCGTTACTTATTATAAAAATCAGCAGACAGTAAAGTTCCCATAGCCTAAGACCTCATCATCCAGGAAACCAGTCAGTCCAGAATTCTTAAAAAAATAGTTTCAAATCCCTGCCTATGAGATATCACATACTACTCTGGGACAAATAAGTAGAGACTGGTGGCAAATTTAATCAAAACACAAGTCCCTATGGAGTCACTGGCTTCAAAGACTAAAATAACATAATGAACACCATCATGTAAAATAAACTCATATGACTTCCTAACAAGCAAATGGTGCCATACCACGACACCTACATGGAATTTTGAAAAAAAAAATATGTTTCTATTCCCAATACCTTCCTATGGGAAACTTACTACATAAGACTTTTGAACATAACAACACAAGAATTGTTATCTTCAAATAAAGGCCTCCTCCTCCCCTTCAGCCTTGCCTCTCCATCTCCAAAATTGGTGTCTTTACCAATCTTATGTGTCACTTATTGTAAATAGCAGCAAATACTAAAGTTCCTATAGCCTAGGACCTCATAATGCGGAAATCCAGTCAGTACAGTATTCTTAAAAAAATAGTTTCAAACCCCTGGCTATCAGATATTACATACTACTCTGGTACACAGAAGTAGAGACTGGTGATAAATTTACAAAAACCAAGTCCCTGTGGAGTCACTGGTTTCAAAGACTAAAAAAACACAGTGAAAACCATCGCTAAAATCAAATCAAATGACTTCCTAAGCAGCAAATGGCGCCATACTATGACACCTACACAGAATTTTGAAAAAAGCAGACGTCTTTATTCCCAATACCTTTCAAGGTTATTGGTCTGTGGTATTTCTCCAAAACAAACATGATACCATCTCAGACCACACAATTTTACCTTGAGAGAGAGGAGCAATAACATAAGCATTACATCTCTCTTTATTGCCCTGACCAAATCCAGCTAAAGGGTCCTACCCTAAGTTATTCCACTTCACATGAAGCACCAATATCCAAGGAGGGCCCAGCAACTGAACCAAACAAATCACTTCTGACCAGACATCTCCATTGGAAATTAGATGAACATAATGGAAATGACACAGTGATATGATAGCAATCTCACCATATTACCAATGTAACTATAATGATTTGAGGTACATCTAACTTCAATGTAACAGAATAACATATAAAATATAGTAAAAGAATCTAGATAAAATCTCCATGATTATACACAGCCAATCAAAATCAAATGAGAGTACAACATTAACATGAAATGTGTGCAAGTATAAAACAAAATTGAAAACTATACCAAAAAATGTCCAACTTTTTTACAATAAACAGGAAAACACAGAATTTATTCACCCAGGAGTGTATACCCCTTTACAAGCACTTTTTTTTTACAAAATGTATTGATTCTATAGTACAACACATGATAGCTACGCATTGGAAAACGTACAAGGTCTGGATATCCTAAGTCTACACAATTTATCATCACACAAAAGCTCTCAAAATCTGCTTCAGTCCTGGTTCTTTATCTAAACCTATGGCACCACTACAGGCATTGGCTTTAATCCCAATATACATATGAGTCTCCAACCATTTGTAAAACAGCTCTTGGAATATTAGGTGAGTAAATAATGCTACTTCTATTATATTTGTCAGATAGTGGGTACATGAAGAATTTGGAAAAAAAGATAGCGAGCTATGGGAAACTTACTAGATAAGACTTTTGAACATAACAACACAAGAATTGTTATCTTCAAATAAAGGCCTCCTCCTCCCCTTCAGCCTTTCCTCTCCATCTCCAAAATTGGTGACTTTACCAATTCTTTGCGTTACTTATTATAAAAATCAGCAGACAGTAAATTTCCCATAGCCTAAGAACTCATCATCCAGGAAACCAGTCAGTCCAGAATTCTTAAAAAAATAGTTTCAAATCCCTGTCTATGAGATATCACATACTACTCTGGGACAAATAAGTAGAGACTGGTGGCAAATTTAATCAAAAAACAAGTCCCTATGGAGTCACTGGCTTCAAAGACTAAAATAACATAATGAACACCATCATGTAAAATAAACTCATATGACTTCCTAACAAGCAAATGGTGCCATACCACGACACCTACATGGAATTTTGAAAATAAAAAAAAGTGTCTCTATTCCCAATACCTTCCTATGGGAAACTTACTAGATAAGACTTTTGAACATAACAACACAAGAATTGTTATCTTCAAATAAAGGCCTCCTCCTCCCCTTCAGCCTTGCCTCTCCATCTCCAAAATTGGTGTCTTTACCAATCTTATGTGTCACTTATTGTAAATAGCAGCAAATACTAAAGTTCCTATAGCCTAGGACCTCATAATCCGGAAATCCAGTCAGTACAGAATTCTTAAAAAAATAGTTTCAAACCCCTGGCTATCAGATATCACATACTACTCTGGTACACAGAAGTAGAGACTGGTGACAAATTTACCAAAACCAAGTCCCTGTGGAGTCACTGGTTTCAAAGACTAAAAAAACACAGTGAACACCATCACTAAAATCAAATCAGATGACTTCCTAACCAGCAAATGGTGCCATACTATGACACCTACACAGAATTTTGAAAAAAGCAGACCTCTTTATGCCCAATACCTTTCAAGGTTATTGGTCTGTGGTATTTCTCCAAAACAAACATGATACCATCTCAGACCACACAATTTTACCTTGAGAGAGAGGAGCAATAACATAAGCATTACATCTCTCTTTATTGCCCTGACCAAATCCAGCTAAAGTGACCTACCCTAAGTTATTCCACTTCACATAAAGCACCAATATCCAAGGAGGGCCCAGCAACTGAACCAAACAAACCACTTCTGACCAGACATCTGCATTGGAAATTAGATGAACATAATGGAAATGACACAGTGATATGATAGCAATCTCACCATATTACCAATGTAACTATAATGATTTGAGGTACATCTAACTTCAATGTAACAGAATAACATATAAAATATAGTAAAAGAATCTAGATAAAATCTCCATGATTATACACAGCCAATCAAAATCAAATGAGAGTACAACATTATCATGAAATGTGTGCAAGTATAAAACAAAATTGAAAACGATACCAAAAAATCCCAACTTTTTTACAGTAAACAGGAAAACACAGAATTAATTCACCCAGAAGTGTATACCCCTTTACAAGCACTTTTTTTTTTACAAAATGTATTGATTCTATAGTACAACACATGATAGCTACGCATTGGAAAACGTACAAGGTCTGGATATCCTAAGTCTACACAATTTATCATCACACAAAAGCTCTCAAAATCTGCTTCAGTCCTGGTTCTTTATCTAAACCTATGGCACCACTACAGGCATTGGCTTTAAGCCCAATATACATATGAGTCTCCAACCATTTGTAAAACAGCTCTTGGTATATTAGGTGAGTAAATAATGCTACTTCTATTATATTTGTCAGATAGTGGGTACATGAAGAATTTGGAAAAAAAGATAGCGAGCTATGGGAAACTTACTAGATAAGACTTTTGAACATAACAACACAAGAATTGTTATCTTCAAATAAAGGCCTCCTCCTCCCCTTCAGCCTTTCCTCTCCATCTCCAAAATTGGTGTCTTTACCAATTCTTTGCGTTACTTATTATAAAAATCAGCAGACAGTAAAGTTCCCATAGCCTAAGACCTCATCATCCAGGAAACCAGTCAGTCCAGAATTCTTAAAAAAATAGTTTCAAATCCCTGCCTATGAGATATCACATACTACTCTGGGACAAATAAGTAGAGACTGGTGGCAAATTTAATCAAAAAACAAGTCCCTATGGAGTCACTGGCTTCAAAGACTAAAATAACATAATGAACACAATCATGTAAAATAAACTCATATGACTTCCTAACAAGCAAATGGTGCCATACCATGACACCTACATGGAATTTTGAAAAAAAAGTATGTCTCCATTCCCAATACCTTCCTATGGGAAACTTACTAGATAAGACTTTTGAACATAACAA
The DNA here is from genome assembly GCF_050947455.1 of Rhinoderma darwinii. Classification (NCBI taxonomy): domain Eukaryota; kingdom Metazoa; phylum Chordata; class Amphibia; order Anura; family Rhinodermatidae; genus Rhinoderma; species Rhinoderma darwinii. Next base: position 258,575 of record NW_027461699.1, read on the forward strand.
CACAAGAATTGTTATGTTCAAATAAAGGCCTCCTCCTCCCCTTCAGCCTTTCCTCTCCATCTCCAAAATTGGTGTCTTTACCAATCTTTTGTGTCACTTATTGTAAATAGCAGCAAATACTAAAGTTCCTATAGCCTAGGACCTCATAATGCGGAAATCCAGTCAGTACAGAATTCTTAAAAAAATAGTTTCAAACCCCTGGCTATCAGATATCACATACTACTCTGGTACACAGAAGTAGAGACTGGTGACAAATTTACCAAAACCAAGTCCCTGTGGAGTCACTGGTTTCAAAGACTAAAAAAACACAGTGAACACCATCACTAAAATCAAATCAGGTGACATCCTAACCAGCAAATGGCGCCATACTATGACACCTACACAGAATTTTGAAAAAAGCAGACCTCTTTATTCCCAATACCTTTAAGGTTATTGGTCTGTGGTATTTCTACAAAACAAACCTGATACCATCTCAGACCACACAATTTTACCTTGAGAGAGAGGAGCAATAACATAAGCATTACATCTCTCTTTATTGCCCTGATCAAATCCAGCTAAAGGGACCTACCCTAAGTTATTCCACTTCACATGAAGCACCAATATCCAAGGAGGGCCCAGCAACTGAACCAAACAAACCACTTCTGACCAGACATCTGCATTGGAAATTAGATGAACATAATGGAAATGACACAGTGATATTATAGCAATCTCACCATATTACCAATGTAACTATAATGATTTGAGGTACATCTAACTTCAATGTAACAGAATAACATATAAAATATAGTAAAAGAATCTAGATAAAATCTCCATGATTATACACAGCCAATCAAAATCAAATGAGAGTACAACATTATCATGAAATGTGTGCAAGTATAAAACAAAATTGAAAACGATACCAAAAAATCCCAACTTTTTTACAGTAAACAGGAAAACACAGAATTAATTCACCCAGAAGTGTATACCCATTTACAAGCACTTTTTTTTTTACAAAATGTATTGATTCTATAGTACAACACATGATAGCTACGCATTGGAAAATGTACAAGGTCTGGATATCCTAAGTCTACACAATTTATCATCACACAAAAGCTCTCAAAATCTGCTTCAGTCCTGGCTCTTTATCTAAACCTATGGCACCACTACAGGCATTGGCTTTAAGCCCAATATACATATGAGTCTCCAACCATTTGTAAAACAGCTCTTGGAATATTAGGTGAGTAAATAATGCTACTTCTATTATATTTGTCAGATAGTGGGTACATGAAGAATTTGGAAAAAAAGATAGCGAGCTATGGGAAACTTACTAGATAAGACTTTTGAACATAACAACACAAGAATTGTTATCTTCAAATAAAGGCCTCCTCCTCCCCTTCAGCCTTTCCTCTCCATCTCCAAAATTGGTGTCTTTACCAATTCTTTGCGTTACTTATTATAAAAATCAGCAGATAGTAAAGTTCCCATAGCCTAAGACCTCATCATCCAGGAAACCAGTCAGTCCAGAATTCTTAAAAAAATAGTTTCAAATCCCTGCCTATGAGATATCACTTACTACTCTGGGACAAATAAGTAGAGACTGGTGGCAAATTTAATCAAAAAACAAGTCCCTATGGAGTCTCTGGCTTCAAAGACTAAAATAACATAATGAACACCATCATGTAAAATAAACTCATATGACTTCCTAACAAGCAAATGGTGCCATACCACGACACCTATATGGAATTTTGAAAAAAAAATATGTCTCTATTCCCAATACCTTCCTATGGGAAACTTACTAGATAAGACTTTTGAACATAACAACACAAGAATTGTTATCTTCAAATAAAGGCCTCCTCCTCCCCTTCAGCCTTGCCTCTCCATCTCCAAAATTGGTGTCCTTACCAATCTTATGTGTCACTTATTGTAAATAGCAGCAAATACTAAAGTTCCTATAGCCTAGGACCTCATAATGCGGAAATCCAGTCAGTACAGAATTCTTAAAAAAATAGTTTCAAACCCCTGGCTATCAGATATCACATACTACTCTGGTACACAGAAGTAGAGACTGGTGACAAATTTACCAAAACCAAGTCCCTGTGGAGTCACTGGTTTCAAAGACTAAAAAAACACAGTGAACACCATCACTAAAATCAAATCAGGTGACTTCCTAACCAGCAAATGGCGCCATACTATGACACCTACACAGAATTTTGAAAAAAGCAGACCTCTTTATTCCCAATACCTTTAAGGTTATTGGTCTGTGGTATTTCTACAAAACAAACCTGATACCATCTCAGACCACACAATTTTACCTTGAGAGAGAGGAGCAATAACATAAGCATTACATCTCTCTTTATTGCCCTGATCAAATCCAGCTAAAGGGACCTACCCTAAGTTATTCCACTTCACATGAAGCACCAATATCCAAGGAGGGCCCAGCAACTGAACCAAACAAACCACTTCTGACCAGACATCTCCATTGGAAATTAGATGAACATAATGGAAATGACACAGTGATATGATAGCAATCTCACCATATTACCAATGTAACTATAATGATTTGAGGTACATCTAACTTCAATGTAACAGAATAACATATAAAATATAGTAAAATAATCTAGATTAAATCTCCATGATTATACACAGCCAATCAAAATCAAATGAGAGTACAACATTAACATGAAATGTGTGCAAGTATAAAACAAAATTGAAAACAATACCAAAAAATCCCAACTTTTTTACAGTAAACAGGAAAACACAGAATTAATTCACCCAGAAGTGTATACCCATTTACAAGCACTTTTTTTTTTACAAAATGTATTGATTCTATAGTACAACACATGATAGCTACGCATTGGAAAACGTACAAGGTCTGGATATCCTAAGTCTACACAATTTATCATCACACAAAAGCTCTCAAAATCTGCTTCAGTCCTGGTTCTTTATCTAAACCTATGGCACCACTACAGGCATTGGCTTTAAGCCCAATATACATATGAGTCTCCAACCATTTGTAAAACAGCTCTTGGTATATTAGGTGAGTAAATAATGCTACTTCTATTATATTTGTCAGATAGTGGGTACATGAAGAATTTGGAAAAAAAGATAGCGAGCTATGGGAAACTTACTAGATAAGACTTTTGAACATAACAACACAAGAATTGTTATCTTCAAATAAAGGCCTCCTCCTCCCCTTCAGCCTTTCCTCTCTATCTCCAAAATTGGTGTCTTTACCAATTCTTTGCGTTACTTATTATAAAAATCAGCAGATAGTAAAGTTCCCATAGCCTAAGACCTCATCATCCAGGAAACCAGTCAGTCCAGAATTCTTAAAAAAATAGTTTCAAATCCCTGCCTATGAGATATCACTTACTACTCTGGGACAAATAAGTAGAGACTGGTGGCAAATTTAATCAAAAAACAAGTCCCTATGGAGTCTCTGGCTTCAAAGACTAAAATAACATAATGAACACCATCATGTAAAATAAACTCATATGACTTCCTAACAAGCAAATGGTGCCATACCACGACACTTATATGGAATTTTGAAAAAAAAATATGTCTCTATTCCCAATACCTTCCTATGGGAAACTTACTAGATAAGACTTTTGAACATAACAACACAAGAATTGTTATCTTCAAATAAAGGCCTCCTCCTCCCCTTCAGCCTTGCCTCTCCATCTCCAAAATTGGTGTCCTTACCAATCTTATGTGTCACTTATTGTAAATAGCAGCAAATACTAAAGTTCCTATAGCCTAGGACCTCATAATCCGGAAATCCAGTCAGTACAGAATTCTTAAAAAAAATAGTTTCAAACCCCTGGCTATCAGATATCACATACTACTCTGGTACACAGAAGTAGAGACTGGTGACAAATTTACCAAAACCAAGTCCCTGTGGAGTCACTGGTTTCAAAGACTAAAAAAACACAGTGAACACCATCACTAAAATCAAATCAGATGACTTCCTAACCAGCAAATGGCGCCATACTATGACACCTACACAGAATTTTGAATAAAGCAGACCTCTTTATTCCCAATACCTTTAAGGTTATTGGTCTGTGGTATTTCTAAAAACAAACATGATACCATCTCAGACCACACAATTTTACCTTGAGAGAGAGGAGCAATAACATAAGCATTACATCTCTCTTTATTGCCCTGATCAAATCCAGCTAAAGGGACCTACCCTAAGTTATTCCACTTCACATGAAGCACCAATATCCAAGGAGGGCCCAGCAACTGAACCAAACAAACCACTTCTGACCAGACATCTGCATTGGAAATTAGATGAACATAATGGAAATGACACAGTGATATGATAGCAATCTCACCATATTACCAATGTAACTATAATGATTTGAGGTACATCTAACTTCAATGTAACAGAATAACATATAAAATATAGTAAAAGAATCTAGATAAAATCTCCATGATTATACACAGCCAATCAAAATCAAATGAGAGTACAACATTATCATGAAATGTGTGCAAGTATAAAACAAAATTGAAAACGATACCAAAAAATCCCAACTTTTTTACAGTAAACAGGAAAACACAGAATTAATTCACCCAGAAGTGTGTACCCCTTTACAAGCACTTTTTTTTTTTTTTACAAAATGTATTGATTCTATAGTACAACACATGATAGCTACGCATTGGAAAACGTACAAGGTCTGGATATCCTAAGTCTACACAATTTATCATCACACAAAAGCTCTCAAAATCTGCTTCAGTCCTGGTTCTTTATCTAAACCTATGGCACCACTACAGGCATTGGCTTTAAGCCCAATATACATATGAGTCTCCAACCATTTGTAAAACAGCTCTTGGTATATTAGGTGAGTAAATAATGCTACTTCTATTATATTTGTCAGATAGTGGGTACATGAAGAATTTGGAAAAAAAGATAGCGAGCTATGGGAAACTTACTAGATAAGACTTTTGAACATAACAACACAAGAATTGTTATCTTCAAATAAAGGCCTCCTCCTCCCCTTCAGCCTTTCCTCTCCATCTCCAAAATTGGTGTCTTTACCAATTCTTTGCGTTAGTTATTATAAAAATCAGCAGACAGTAAAGTTCCCATAGCCTAAGACCTCACCATCCAGGAAACCAGTCAGTCCAGAATTCTTAAAAAAATAGTTTCAAATCCCTGCCTATGAGATATCACATACTACTCTGGGACAAATAAGTAGAGACTGGTGGCAAATTTAATCAAAAAACAAGTCCCTATGGAGTCACTGGCTTCAAAGACTAAAATAACATAATGAACACAATCATGTAAAATAAACTCATATGACTTCCTAACAAGCAAATGGTGCCATACCATGACACCTACATGGAATTTTGAAAAAAAAATATGTCTCCATTCCCAATACCTTCCTATGGGAAACTTACTAGATAAGACTTTTGAACATAACAACACAAGAATTGTTATGTTCAAATAAAGGCCTCCTCCTCCCCTTCAGCCTTTCCTCTCCATCTCCAAAATTGGTGTCTTTACCAATCTTTTGTGTCACTTATTGTAAATAGCAGCAAATACTAAAGTTCCTATAGCCTAGGACCTCATAATCCGGAAATCCAGTCAGTACAGAATTCTTAAAAAAATAGTTTCAAACCCCTGGCTATCAGATATCACAATACTACTCTGGTACACAGAAGTAGAGACTGGTGACAAATTTACCAAAACCAAGTCCCTGTGGAGTCACTGGTTTCAAAGACTAAAAAAATACAGTGAACACCATCACTAAAATCAAATCAGATGACTTCCTAATCAGCAAATGGTGCCATACTATGACACCTGCACAGAATTTTGAAAAAAGCAGACCTCTTTATTCCCAATACCTTTCAAGGTTATTGGTCTGTAGTATTTCTCCAAAACAAACATGATACCATCTCAGACCACACAATTTTACCTTGAGAGAGAGGAGCAATAACATAAGCATTACATCTCTCTTTATTGCCCTGATCAAATCCAGCTAAAGGGACCTACCCTAAGTTATTCCACTTCACATGAAGCACCAATATCCAAGGAGGGCCCAGCAACTGAACCAAACAAACCACTTCTGACCAGACATCTCCATTGGAAATTAGATGAATATAATGGAAATGACACAGTGATATGATAGCAATCTCACCATATTACCAATGTAACTATAATGATTTGAGGTACATCTAACTTCAATGTAACAGAATAACATATAAAATATAGTAAAATAATCTAGATAAAATCTCCATGATTATACACAGCCAATCAAAATCAAATGAGAGTACAACATTAACATGAAATGTGTGCAAGTATATAACAAAATTGAAAACTATACCAAAAAATCCCAACTTTTTTACAATAAACAGGAAAACACAGAATTAATTCACCCAGAAGTGTATACCCCTTTACAAGCACTTTTTTTTTTACAAAATGTATTGATTCTATAGTACAACACATGATAGCTATGCATTGGAAAACGTACAAGGTCTGGATATCCTAAGTCTACACAATTTATCATTACACAAAAGCTCTCAAAATCTGCTTCAGTCATGGTTCTTTATCTAAACCTATGGCACCACTACAGGCATTGGCTTTAAGCCCAATATACATATGAGTCTCCAACCATTTGTAAAACAGCTCTTGGAATATTAGGTGAGTAAATAATGCTACTTCTATTATATTTGTCAGATAGTGGGTACATGAAGAATTTGGAAAAAAAGATAGCGAGCTATGGGAAACTTACTAGATAAGACTTTTGAACATAACAACACAAGAATTGTTATCTTCAAATAAAGGCCTCCTCCTCCCCTTCAGCCTTTCCTCTCCATCTCCAAAATTGGTGTCTTTACCAATTCTTTGCGTTACTTATTATAAAAATCAGCAGACAGTAAAGTTCCCATAGCCTAAGACCTCATCATCCAGGAAACCAGTCAGTCCAGAATTCTTAAAAAAAATAGTTTCAAATCCCTGCCTATGAGATATCACATACTACTCTGGGACAAATAAGTAGAGACTGGTGGCAAATTTAATCAAAAAACAAGTCCCTATGGAGTCACTGGCTTCAAAGACTAAAATAACATAATGAACACAATCATGTAAAATAAACTCATATGACTTCCTAACAAGCAAATGGTGCCATACCACGACACCTACATGGAATTTTGAAAAAAAAGTATGTCTCCATTCCCAATACCTTCCTATGGGAAACTTACTAGATAAGACTTTTGAACATAACAACACAAGAATTGTTATGTTCAAATAAAGGCCTCCTCCTCCCCTTCAGCCTTTCCTCTCCATCTCCAAAATTGGTGTCTTTACCAATCTTTTGTGTCACTTATTGTAAATAGCAGCAAATACTAAAGTTCCTATAGCCTAGGACCTCATAATGCGGAAATCCAGTCAGTACAGAATTCTTAAAAAAATAGTTTCAAACCCCTGGCTATCAGATATCACATACTACTCTGGTACACAGAAGTAGAGACTGGTGACAAATTTACCAAAACCAAGTCCCTGTGGAGTCACTGGTTTCAAAGACTAAAAAAACACAGTGAACACCATCACTAAAATCAAATCAGGTGACTTCCTAACCAGCAAATGGCGCCATACTATGACACCTACACAGAATTTTGAAAAAAGCAGAAGACCTCTTTATTCCCAATACCTTTAAGGTTATTGGTCTGTGGTATTTCTACAAAACAAACCTGATACCATCTCAGACCACACAATTTTACCTTGAGAGAGAGGAGCAATAACATAAGCATTACATCTCTCTTTATTGCCCTGATCAAATCCAGCTAAAGGGACCTACCCTAAGTTATTCCACTTCACATGAAGCACCAATATCCAAGGAGGGCCCAGCAACTGAACCAAACAAACCACTTCTGACCAGACATCTGCATTGGAAATTAGATGAACATAATGGAAATGACACAGTGATATGATAGCAATCTCACCATATTACCAATGTAACTATAATGATTTGAGGTACATCTAACTTCAATGTAACAGAATAACATATAAAATATAGTAAAATAATCTAGATAAAATCTCCATGATTATACACAGCCAATCAAAATCAAATGAGAGTACAACATTATCATGAAATGTGTGCAAGTATAAAACAAAATTGAAAACAATACCAAAAAATCCCAACTTTTTTACAGTAAACAGGAAAACACAGAATTAATTCACCCAGAAGTGTATACCCATTTACAAGCACTTTTTTTTTTACAAAATGTATTGATTCTATAGTACAACACATGATAGCTACGCATTGGAAAACGTACAAGGTCTGGATATCCTAAGTCTACACAATTTATCATCACACAAAAGCTCTCAAAATCTGCTTCAGTCCTGGTTCTTTATCTAAACCTATGGCACCACTACAGGCATTGGCTTTAAGCCCAATATACATATGAGTCTCCAACCATTTGTAAAACAGCTCTTGGAATATTAGGTGAGTAAATAATGCTACTTCTATTATATTTGTCAGATAGTGGGTACATGAAGAATTTGGAAAAAAAGATAGCGAGCTATGGGAAACTTACTAGATAAGACTTTTGAACATAACAACACAAGAATTGTTATCTTCAAATAAAGGCCTCCTCCTCCCCTTCAGCCTTTCCTCTCCATCTCCAAAATTGGTGTCTTTACTAATTCTTTGCGTTACTTATTATAAAAATCAGCAGACAGTAAAGTTCCCATAGACTAAGACCTCATTATCCAGGAAACCAGTCAGTCCAGAATTCTTAAAAAAATTGTTTCAAATCCCTGCCTATGAGATATCACATACTACTCTGGGACAAATTAGTAGAGACTGGTGGCAAATTTAATCAAAAATCAAGACCCTATGGAGTCACTGGCTTCAAAAACTAAAATAACATAATGAACACCATCATGTAAAATAAACTCATATGACTTCCTAACAAGCAAATGGTGCCATACCATGACACCTACATGGAATTTTGAAAAAAAAATATGTCTCCATTCCCAATACCTTCCTATGGGAAACTTACTAGATAAGACTTTTGAACATAACAACACAAGAATTGTTGTGTTCAAATAAAGGCCTCCTCCTCCCCTTCAGCCTTTCCTCTCCATCTCCAAAATTGGTGTCTTTACCAATCTTTTGTGTCACTTATTGTAAATAGCAGCAAATACTAAAGTTCCTATAGCCTAGGACCTCCTAATCCGGAAATCCAGTCAGTACAGAATTCTTAAAAAAATAGTTTCAAACCCCTGGCTATCAGAAATCACATACTACTCTGGTACATAGAAGTAGAGACTGGTGACAAATTTACCAAAATCAAGTCCCTGTGGAGTCACTGGTTTCAAAGACTAAAAAAACACAGTGAACACCATCACTAAAATCAAATCAGATGACTTCCTAATCAGCAAATGGCGCCATACTATGACACCTACACAGAATTTTGAAAAAAGCAGACCTCTTTATTCCCTATACCTTTCAAGGTTATTGGTCTGTGGCATTTCTCCAAAACAAACATGATACCATCTCAGACCACACAATTTTACCTTGAGAGAGAGGAGCAATAACATAAGCATTACATCTCTCTTTACTGCCCTGACCAAATCCAGCTAAAGGGACCTACCCTAAGTTATTCCACTTCACATGAAGCACCAATATCCAAGGAGGGCCCAGCAACTGAACCAAACAACCACTTCTGACCAGACATCTCCATTGGAAATTAGATGAACATAATGGAAATGACACAGTAATATGATAGCAATCTCACCATATTACCAATGTAACTATAATGATTTGAGGTACATCTAACTTCAATGTAACAGAATAACATATAAAATATAGTAAAAGAATCTAGATAAAGTCTCCATGATTATACACAGCCAATCAAAATCAAATTAGAGTACAACATTAACATCAAATGTGTGCAAGTATAAAACAAAATTGAAAACTATACCAAAAAATTTCCAACTTTTTTACAATAAACAGGAAAACACAGAATTAATTCACCCAGAAGTGTATACCCCTTTACAAGCACTTTTTTTTACAAAATGTATTGATTCTATAGTACAACACATGATAGCTACGCATTGGAAAACATACAAGGTGTGGATTTCCTAAGTCTACACAATTTATCATCACACAAAAGCTCTCAAAATCTGCTTCAGTCCTGGTTCTTTATCTGAACCTATGGCACCACTACAGGCATTGGCTTTAAGCCCAATATACATATGAGTCTCCAAACATTTGTAAAACAGCTCTTGGAATATTAGGTGAGTAAATAATGCTACTTCTATTATATTTGTCAGATAGTGGGTACATGAAGAATTTGGAAAAAAAGATAGCGAGCTATGGGAAACTTACTAGATAAGACTTTTGAACATAACAACACAAGAATTGTTATCTTCAAATAAAGGCCTCCTCCTCCCCTTCAGCCTTTCCTCTCCATCTCCAAAATTGGTGTCTTTACCAATTCTTTGCGTTACTTATTACAAAAATCAGCAGACAGTAAAGTTCCCATAGCCTAAGACCTCATCATCCAGGAAACCAGTCAGTCCTTAATTCTTAAAAAAATAGTTTCAAATCCCTGCCTATGAGATATCACATACTACTCTGGGACAAATAAGTAGAGACTGGTGGCAAATTTAATCAAAAAACAAGCCCCTATGGAGTCACTGGCTTCAAAGACTAAAATAACATAATGAACACCATCATGTAAAATAAACTCATATGACTTCCTAACAAGCAAATGGTGCCATACCACGACACCTACATGGAATTTTGAAAAAAAAAATATGTCTCTATTCCCAATACCTTCCTATGGGAAACTTATTGGTCTGTGGTATTTCTCCAAAACAAACATGATACCATCTCAGATCACACAATTTTACCTTGAGAGAGAGGAGCAATAACATAAGCATTACATCTCTCTTTATTGCCCTGACCAAATCCAGCTAAAGGGACCTACCCTAAGTTATTCCACTTCACATGAAGCACCAATATCCAAGGAGGGCCCAGCAACTGAACCAAACAAACCACTTCTGACCAGACATCTCCATTGGAAATTAGATGAACATAATGGAAATGACACAGTGATATGATAGCAATCTCACCATATTACCAATGTAACTATAATGATTTGAGGTACATCTAACTTCAATGTAACAGAATAACATATAAAATATAGTAAAATAATCTAGATAAAATCTCCATGATTATACACAGCCAATCAAAATCAAATAAGAGTACAACATTAACATGAAATGTGTGTAAGCATAAAACAAAATTGAAAACTATACCAAAAAATCCCAACTTTTTTACAGTAAACAGGAAAACACAGAATAAATTCACCCAGAAGTGTATACCCCTTTACAAGCACTTTTTTTTACAAAATGTATTGATTCTATAGTACAACACATGATAGCTACGCATTGGAAAACGTCCAAGGTCTGGATATTCTAAGTCTACACAATTTATCATCACACAAAAGCTCTCAAAATCTGCTTCAGTCCTGGTTCTTTATCTAAACCTATGGCACCACTACAGGCATTGGCTTTAAGCCCAATATACATATGAGTCTCCAACCATTTGTAAAACAGCTCTTGGTATATTAGGTGAGTAAATAATGCTACTTCAATTAAATTTGTCAGATAGTGGGTACATGAAGTATTTGGAAAAAAAGATAGCGAGCTATGGGAAACTTACTAGATAAGACTTTTGAACATAACAACACAAGAATTGTTATCTTCAAATAAAGGCCTCCTCCTCCCCTTCAGCCTTTCCTCTCCATCTCCAAAATTGGTGTCTTTACCAATTCTTTGCGTTACTTATTATAAAAATCAGCAGACAGTAAAGTTCCCATAGCCTAAGACCTCATCATCCAGGAAACCAGTCAGTCCAGAATTCTTAAAAAAATAGTTTCAAATCCCTGCCTATGAGATATCACATACTACTCTGGGACAAATAAGTAGAGACTGGTGGCAAATTTAATAAAAAAACAAGCCCCTATGGAGTCACTGGCTTCAAAGACTAAAATAACATAATGAACACCATCATGTAAAATAAACCCATATGACTTCCTAACAAGCAAATGGGGCCATACCACGACACCTACATGGAATTTTGAAAAAAAAATATGTCTCTATTCCCAATACCTTCCTATGGGAAACTTACTAGATAAGACTTTTGAACATAACAACACAAGAATTGTTATGTTCAAATAAAGGCCTCCTCCTCCCCTTCAGCCTTGCCTCTCCATCTCCAAAATTGGTGTCTTTACCAATCTTATGTGTCACTTATTGTAAATAGCAGCAAATACTAAAGTTCCTATAGCCTAGGACCTCATAATCCGGAAATCCAGTCAGTACAGAATTCTTAAAAAAATTGTTTCAAACCCCTGGCTATCAGATATCACATACTACTCTGGTACACAGAAGTAGAGACTGGTGACAAATTTACCAAAACCAAGTCCCTGTGGAGTCACTGGTTTCAAAGACTAAAAAAACACAGTGAACACCATCACTAAAATCAAATCAGATGACTTCCTAACCAGCAAATGGCGCCATACTATGACACCTACACAGAATTTTGAAAAAAGCAGACCTCTTTATTCCCAATACCTTTCAAAGTTATTGGTCTGTGGTATTTCTCCAAAACAAACCTGATACCATCTCAGACCACACAATTTTACCTTGAGAGAGAGGAGCAATAACATAAGCATTACATCTCTCTTTATTGCCCTGACCAAATCCAGCTAAAGGGACCTACCCTAAGTTATTCCACTTCACATGAAGCACCAATATCCAAGGAGGGCCCAGCAACTGAACCAAAGAAAAGACTTCTGACCAGACATCTCCATTGGAAATTAGATGAACATAATGGAAATGACACAGTGATATGATAGCAATCTCACCATATTACCAATGTAACTATAATGATTTGAGGTACATCTAACTTCAATGTAACAGAATAACATATAAACTATAGTAAAAGAATCTAGATAAAATCTCCATGATTATACACAGCCAATCAAAATCAAATGAGAGTACAACATTATCATGAAATGTGTGCAAGTATAAAACAAAATTGAAAACGATACCAAAAAATCCCAACTTTTTTACAGTAAACAGGAAAACACAGAATTAATTCACCCAGAAGTGTATACCCCTTTACAAGCACTTTTTTTTTTACAAAATGTATTGATTCTATAGTACAACACATGATAGCTACGCATTGGAAAACGTACAAGGTCTGGATATCCTAAGTCTACACAATTTATCATCACACAAAAGCTCTCAAAATCTGCTTCAGTCCTGGTTCTTTATCTATACCTATGGCACCACTACAGGCATTGGCTTTAAGCCCAATATACATATGAGTCTCCAACCATTTGTAAAACAGCTCTTGGTATATTAGGTGAGTAAATAATGCTACTTCAATTATATTTGTCAGATAGTGGGTACATGAAGAATTTGGAAAAAAAGATAGCGAGCTATGGGAAACTTACTAGATAAGACTTTTGAACATAACAACACGAGAATTGTTATCTTCAAATAAAGGCCTCCTCCTCCCCTTCAGCCTTTCCTCTCCATCTCCAAAATTGGTGTCTTTACCAATTCTTTGCGTTACTTATTATAAAAATCAGCAGACAGTAAAGTTCCCATAGCCTAAGACCTCATCATCCAGGAAACCAGTCAGTCCAGAATTCTTAAAAAAATAGTTTCAAATCCCTGCCTATGAGATATCACATACTACTCTGGGACAAATAAGTAGAGACTGGTGGCAAATTTAATCAAAACACAAGACCCTATGGAGTCACTGGCTTCAAAGACTAAAATAACATAATGAACACCATCATGTAAAATAAACTCATATGACTTCCTAACAAGCAAATGGTGCCATACCACGACACCTACATGGAATTTTGAAAAAAAAAATATGTTTCTATTCCCAATACCTTCCTATGGGAAACTTACTACATAAGACTTTTGAACATAACAACACAAGAATTGTTATCTTCAAATAAAGGCCTCCTCCTCCCCTTCAGCCTTGCCTCTCCATCTCCAAAATTGGTGTCTTTACCAATCTTATGTGTCACTTATTGTAAATAGCAGCAAATACTAAAGTTCCTATAGCCTAGGACCTCATAATGCGGAAATCCAGTCAGTACAGAATTCTTAAAAAAATTGTTTCAAACCCCTGGCTATCAGATATCACATACTACTCTGGTACACAGAAGTAGAGACTGGTGACAAATTTACCAAAACCAAGTCCCTGTGGAGTCACTAGTTTCAAAGACTAAAAAAAAAACAGTGAACACCATCACTAAAATAAAATCAGATGACTTCCTAACCAGCAAATGGCGCCATACTATGACACCTACACAGAATTTTGAAAAAAGCAGACCTCTTTATTCCCAATACCTTTTAAGGTTATTGGTCTGTGGTATTTCTCCAAAACAAACATGATACCATCTCAGACCACACAATTTTACCTTCAGAGAGAGGAGCAATAACATAAGCATTACATCTCTCTTTATTGCCCTGACCAAATCCAGCAAAAGGGACCTACCCTAAGTTATTCCACTTCACATGAAGCACCAATATCCAAGGAGGGCCCAGCAACTGAACCAAACAAACCACTTCTGACCAGACATCTCCATTGGAAATTAGATGAACATAATGGAAATGACACAGTGATATGATAGCAATCTCACCATATTACCAATGTAACTACTATGATTTGAGGTACATCTAACTTCAATGTAACAGAATAACATATAAAATATAGTAAAATAATCTAGATAAAATCTCCATGATTATACACAGCCAATCAAAATCAAATGAGAGTACAACATTAACATGAAATGTGTGCAAGTATAAAACAAAATTGAAAACTATACCAAAAAATGTCCAACTTTTTTACAATAAACAGGAAAACACAGAATTAATTCACCCAGAAGTGTATACCCCTTTACAAGCACTTTTTTTTACAAAATGTATTGATTCTATAGTACAACACATGATAGCTACGCATTGGAAAACGTACAAGGTCTGGATATCCTAAGTCTACACAATTTATCATCACACAAAAGCTCTCAAAATCTGCTTCAGTCCTGGTTCTTTATCTAAACCTATGGCACCACTACAGGCATTGGCTTTAAGCCCAATATACATATGAGTCTCCAACCATTTGTAAAACAGCTCTTGGTATATTAGGTGAGTAAATAATGCTACTTCAATTATATTTGTCAGATAGTGGGTACATGAAGAATTTGGAAAAAAAGATAGCGAGCTATGGGAAACTTACTAGATAAGACTTTTGAACATAACAACACAAGAATTGTTATCTTCAAATAAAGGCCTCCTCCTCCCCTTCAGCCTTGCCTCTCCATCTCCAAAATTGGTGTCTTTACCAATCTTATGTGTCACTTATTGTAAATAGCAGCAAATACTAAAGTTCCTATAGCCTAGGACCTCATAATCCGGAAATCCAGTCAGTACAGAATTCTTTAAAAAATTGTTTCAAACCCCTGGCTATCAGATATCACATACTACTCTGGTACACAGAAGTAGAGACTGGTGACAAATTTACCAAAACCAAGACCCTGTGGAGTCACTGGTTTCAAAGACTAAAAAAACACAGTGAACACCATCACTAAAATCAAATCAGATGACTTCCTAACCAGCAAATGGCGCCATACTATGACACCTACACAGAATTTTGAAAAAAGCAGACCTCTTTATTCCCAATACCTTTCAAGGTTATTGGTCTGTGGTATTTTTCCAAAACAAACCTGATACCATCTCAGACCACACAATTTTACCTTGAGAGAGAGGAGCAATAACATAAGCATTACATCTCTCTTTATTGCCCTGACCAAATCCAGCTAAAGGGACCTACCCTAAGTTATTCCACTTCACATGAAGCACCAATATCCAAGGAGGGCCCAGCAACTGAACCAAACAAACCACTTCTGACCAGACATCTCCATTGGAAATTAGATGAACATAATGGAAATGACACAGTGATATGATAGCAATCTCACCATATTACCAATGTAACTACTATGATTTGAGGTACATCTAACTTCAATGTAACAGAATAACATATAAAATATAGTAAAATAATCTAGATAAAATCTCCATGATTATACACAGCCAATCAAAATCAAATGAGAGTACAACATTAACATGAAATGTGTGCAAGTATAAAACAAAATTGAAAACTATACCAAAAAATGTCCAACTTTTTTACAATAAACAGGAAAACACAGAATTAATTCACCCAGAAGTGTATACCCCTTTACAAGCACTTTTTTTTACAAAATGTATTGATTCTATAGTACAACACATGATAGCTACGCATTGGAAAATGTACAAGGTCTGGATATCCTAAGTCTACACAATTTATCATCACACAAAAGCTCTCAAAATCTGCTTCAGTCCTGGTTCTTTATCTAAACCTATGGCACCACTACAGGCATTGGCTTTAAGCCCAATATACATATGAGTCTCCAACCATTTGTAAAACAGCTCTTGGTATATTAGGTGAGTAAATAATGCTACTTCAATTATATTTGTCAGATAGTGGGTACATGAAGAATTTGGAAAAAAAGATAGCGAGCTATGGGAAACTTACTAGATAAGACTTTTGAACATAACAACACAAGAATTGTTATCTTCAAATAAAGGCCTCCTCCTCCCCTTCAGCCTTGCCTCTCCATCTCCAAAATTGGTGTCTTTACCAATCTTATGTGTCACTTATTGTAAATAGCAGCAAATACTAAAGTTCCTATAGCCTAGGACCTCATAATCCGGAAATCCAGTCAGTACAGAATTCTTTAAAAAATTGTTTCAAACCCCTGGCTATCAGATATCACATACTACTCTGGTACACAGAAGTAGAGACTGGTGACAAATTTACCAAAACCAAGTCCCTGTGGAGTCACTGGTTTCAAAGACTAAAAAAACACAGTGAACACCATCACTAAAATCAAATCAGATGACTTCCTAACCAGCAAATGGCGCCATACTATGACACCTACACAGAATTTTGAAAAAAAACAGACCTCTTTATTCCCAATACCTTTCAAGGTTATTGGTCTGTGGTATTTCTCCAAAACAAACATGATACCATCTCAGACCACACAATTTTACCTTGAGAGAGAGGAGTAATAACATAGGCATTACATCTCTCTTTATTGCCCTGACCAAATCCAGCTAAAGGGACCTACCCTAAGTTATTCCACTTCACATGAAGCACCAATATCCAAGGAGGGCCCAGCAACTGAACCAAACAAACCACTTCTGACCAGACATCTCCATTGGAAATTAGATGAACATAATGGAAATGACACAGTGATATGATAGCAATCTCACCATATTACCAATGTAACTATAATGATTTGAGGTACATCTAACTTCAATGTAACAGAATAACATATAAAAAATAGTAAAATAATCTAGATAAAATCTCCATGATTATACATAGCCAATCAAAATCAAATGAGAGTTCAACATTAACATGAAATGTGTGCAAGTATAAAACAAAATTGAAAACTATACCAAAAAATCCCAACTTTTTTACAATAAACAGGAAAACACAGAATTAATTCACCCAGAAGTGTATACCGTTATACAAGCACTTTTTTTTTTCCAAAATGTATTGATTCTATAGTACAACACATGATAGCTACGCATTGGAAAACGTACAAGGTCTGGATATCCTAAGTCTACACAATTTATCATCACACAAAAGCTCTCAAAATCTGCTTCAGTCCTGGTTCTTTATCTAAACCTATGGCACCACTACAGGCATTGGCTTTAAGCCCAATATACATATGAGTCTCCAACCATTTGTAAAACAGCTCTTGGAATATTAGGTGAGTAAATAATGCTACTTCTATTATATTTGTCAGATAGTGGGTACATGAAGAATTTGGAAATAAAGATAGCGAGCTATGGGAAACTTACTAGATAAGACTTTTAAACATAACAACACAAGAATTGTTATCTTCAAATAAAGGCCTCCTCCTCCCCTTCAGCCTTTCCTCTCCATCTCCAAAATTGGTGTCTTTACCAATTCTTTGCGTTACTTATTATAAAAATCAGCAGACAGTAAAGTTCCCATAGCCTAAGACCTCACCATGGAGGAAACCAGTCAGTCCAGAATTCTTAAAAAAATAGTTTCAAATCCTTGCCTATGAGATATCACATACTACTCTGGGACAAATAAGTAGAGACTGGTGGAAATTTAATCAAAAAACAAGTCCCTATGGAGTCACTGGCTTCAAAGACTAAAATAACATAATGAACACCATCATGTAAAATAAACTCATATGACTTCCTAACAAGCAAATGGTGCCATACCATGACACCTACATGGAATTTTGAAAAAAAAATATGTCTCTATTCCCAATACCTTCCTATAGGAAACTTACTAGATAAGACTTTTGAACATAACAACACAAGAATTGTTATGTTCAAATAAAGGCCTCCTCCTCCCCTTCAGCCTTGCCTCTCCATCTCCAAAATTTGTGTCTTTACCAATTTTTTGTGTCACTTATTGTAAATAGCAGCAAATACTAAAGTTCCTATAGCCTAGGACCTCATAATCCGGAAATCCAGTCAGTACAGAATTCTTAAAAAAATAGTTTCAAACCCCTGGCTATCAGATATCACATACTACTCTGGTACACAGAAGTAGAGACTGGTGACAAATTTACCAAAACCAAGTCCCTGTGGAGTCACTGGTTTCAAAGACTAAAAAAACACAGTGAACACCATCACTAAAATCAAATCAGGTGACTTCCTAACCAGCAAATGGCGCCATACTATGACACCTACACAGAATTTTGAAAAAAGCAGACCTCTTTATTCCCAATACGTTTCAAGGTTATTGGTCTGTGGTATTTCTCCAAAACAAACCTGATACCATCTCAGACCACACAATTTTACCTTGAGAGAGAGGAGCAATAACATAAGCATTACATCTCTCTTTATTGCCCTGACCAAATCCAGCTAAAGGGACCTACCCTAAGTTATTCCACTTCACATGAAGCACCAATATCCAAGGAGGGCCCAGCAACTGAACCAAACAAACCACTTCTGACCAGACATCTCCATTGGAAATTAGATGAACATAATGGAAATGACACAGTGATATGATAGCAATCTCACCATATTACCAATGTAACTATAATGATTTGAGGTACATCTAACTTCAATGTAACAGAATAACATATAAAATATAGTAAAATAATCTAGATAAAATCTCCATGATTATACACAGCCAATCAAAATCAAATAAGAGTACAACATTAAAATGAAATGTGTGTAAGCATAAAACAAAATTGAAAACTATACCAAAAAATCCCAACTTTTTTACAGTAAACAGGAAAACACAGAATTAATTCACCCATAAGTGTATACCCCTTTACAAGCACTTTTTTTTAACAAAATGTATTGATTCTATAGTACAACACATGATAGCTACGCATTGGAAAACGTACAAGGTCTGGATATCCTAAGTCTACACAATTTATCATCACACAAAAGCTCTCAAAATCTGCTTCAGTCCTGGTTCTTTATCTAAACCTATGGCACAACTACAGGCATTGGCTTTAAGCACAATATACATATGAGTCTCCAACCATTTGTAAAACAGCTCTTGGTATATTAGGTGAGTAAATAATGCTACTTCAATTAAATTTGTAAGATAGTGGGTACATGAAGTATTTGGAAAAAAAGATAGCGAGCTATGGGAAACTTACTAGATAAGACTTTTGAACATAACAACACAAGAATTGTTATCTTCAAATAAAGGCCTCCTCCCCCCCTTCAGCCTTTCCTCTCCATCTCCAAAATTGGTGTCTTTACCAATTCTTTGCGTTACTTATTATAAAAATCAGCAGACAGTAAATTTCCCATCGCCTAAGACCTCATCATCCAGGAAACCAGTCAGTCCAGAATTCTTAAAAAAATAGTTTCAAATCCCTGCCTATGAGATATCACATACTACTCTGGGACAAATAAGTAGAGACTGGTGGCAAATTTAATAAAAAAACAAGTCCCTATGGAGTCACTGGCTTCAAAGACTAAAATAACATAATGAACACAATCATGTAAAATAAACTCATATGACTTCCTAGCAAGCAAATGGTGCCATACCACGACACCTACATGGAATTTTGAAAAAAAAATATGTCTCTATTCCCAATACCTTCCTATGGGAAACTTACTAGATAAGACTTTTGAACATAACAACACAAGAATTGTTATCTTCAAATAAAGGCCTCCTCCTCCCCTTCAGCCTTGCCTCTCCATCTCCAAAATTGGTGTCTTTACCAATCTTATGTGTCACTTATTGTAAATAGCAGCAAATACTAAAGTTCCTATAGCCTAGGACCTCATAATCCGGAAATCCAGTCAGTACAGAATTCTTAAAAAAATAGTTTCAAACCCCTGGCTATCAGATATCACATACTACTCTGGTACACAGAAGTAGAGACTGGTGACAAATTTACCAAAACCAAGTCCCTGTGGAGTCACTAGTTTCAAAGACTAAAAAAAAAACAGTGAACACCATCACTAAAATAAAATCAGATGACTTCCTAACCAGCAAATGGCGCCATACTATGACACCTACACAGAATTTTGAAAAAAGCAGACCTCTTTATTCCCAATACCTTTTAAGGTTATTGGTCTGTGGTATTTCTCCAAAACAAACATGATACCATCTCAGACCACACAATTTTACCTTCAGAGAGAGGAGCAATAACATAAGCATTACATCTCTCTTTATTGCCCTGACCAAATCCAGCAAAAGGGACCTACCCTAAGTTATTCCACTTCACATGAAGCACCAATATCCAAGGAGGGCCCAGCAACTGAACCAAACAAACCACTTCTGACCAGACATCTCCATTGGAAATTAGATGAACATAATGGAAATGACACAGTGATATGATAGCAATCTCACCATATTACCAATGTAACTACTATGATTTGAGGTACATCTAACTTCAATGTAACAGAATAACATATAAAATATAGTAAAATAATTTAGATAAAATCTCCATGATTATACACAGCCAATCAAAATCAAATGAGAGTACAACATTAACATGAAATGTGTGCAAGTATAAAACAAAATTGAAAACTATACCAAAAAATGTCCAACTTTTTTACAATAAACAGGAAAACACAGAATTAATTCACCCAGAAGTGTATACCCCTTTACAAGCACTTTTTTTTACAAAATGTATTGATTCTATAGTACAACACATGATAGCTACGCATTGGAAAACGTACAAGGTCTGGATATCCTAAGTCTACACAATTTATCATCACACAAAAGCTCTCAAAATCTGCTTCAGTCCTGGTTCTTTATCTAAACCTATGGCACCACCACAGGCATTGGCTTTAAGCCCAATATACATATGAGTCTCCAACCATTTGTAAAACAGCTCTTGGTATATTAGGTGAGTAAATAATGCTACTTCAATTATATTTGTCAGATAGTGGGTACATGAAGAATTTGGAAAAAAAGATAGCGAGCTATGGGAAACTTACTAGATAAGACTTTTGAACATAACAACACAAGAATTGTTATCTTCAAATAAAGGCCTCCTCCTCCCCTTCAGCCTTGCCTCTCCATCTCCAAAATTGGTGTCTTTACCAATCTTATGTGTCACTTATTGTAAATAGCAGCAAATACTAAAGTTCCTATAGCCTAGGACCTCATAATCCGGAAATCCAGTCAGTACAGAATTCTTTAAAAAATTGTTTCAAACCCCTGGCTATCAGATATCACATACTACTCTGGTACACAGAAGTAGAGACTGGTGACAAATTTACCAAAACCAAGTCCCTGTGGAGTCACTGGTTTCAAAGACTAAAAAAACACAGTGAACACCATCACTAAAATCAAATCAGATGACTTCCTAACCAGCAAATGGCGCCATACTATGACACCTACACAGAATTTTGAAAAAAAACAGACCTCTTTATTCCCAATACCTTTCAAGGTTATTGGTCTGTGGTATTTCTCCAAAACAAACATGATACCATCTCAGACCACACAATTTTACCTTGAGAGAGAGGAGTAATAACATAGGCATTACATCTCTCTTTATTGCCCTGACCAAATCCAGCTAAAGGGACCTACCCTAAGTTATTCCACTTCACATGAAGCACCAATATCCAAGGAGGGCCCAGCAACTGAACCAAACAAACCACTTCTGACCAGACATCTCCATTGGAAATTAGATGAACATAATGGAAATAATTATTCTGCCTGTATAAACGTTTAAAATGATTGTTTATTAACAAAATTATTAAAATTGGTAGGGCACAGAGTGCCAAAAGATCCAGGTACAGGCGTTGGCAGCCAGATCAAGAGCGCAGACTGAGATGTATGTGACAAAAAGATAGATAATCAGCAAGCACCCATTCATGGATGCCTGATTATATCACAGGTGAAATGATCACATAAAAACTGACTCAGAGTGCTTGGCAAATATTAATGAGATCTGATTGCCACAGATTAGTTAACAGGCACACTCCCAACGCGTTTCTGCACCTTGTAGGGGAGCGTCCTCAGGGGTACGAGTTGCCTGAATTAATTAACGTACAGTTGCCTGTCAGCTGATATTCAGCTGTTCGTTTTAGTGTAACGGCGCATATGAGACATCTGATAGTGGTCTGACGCGCGCCGTGGAAACTCGGAAGTTTTATTCACCCAAGCCCCACCCATAGGGGCGTTGCGTAGTATCGGGCCGTCCAGTGAAGGAATAAGGCGTGTGAGAACACACGCCCCTACAGGGGGCGGTTCCATAGTAACCACGCAGCCTATGAAAGAGATGCATAAAGCATCAGTGGTAACAAGGGGGAGCTAAAGGTGGCCAGCACATACAGCGCCGATATCAACACTGGAATAAGCGCTATGTGTACAAAACAGGGAATCTAGTGAGCAGAACAAAGCACAAAGGCCCACAAAGTAGTATATCAATAGTCAGGATCGGACAAACTATGGATCATCAGATCCAATGTAGGTAAACAGTACAGGAGAGAACGCTGAAAACGGTACAGGAAAGAGCTCATAAACAATCCCATTACATATCAATGAAAGATACATGCAAAAATACAGTAATAGGGCAAGGCAAATTATAAGAACGGAAGGTAAGATATAGACTCATTGAGGCCCAGTGGCTTGATGGTTTGCATCCTGAAAATCCACTGGGCCTCCTTCTGTAGAACACGTCTGTCCCAATTACCTCCCCTGGCAGGAATACTGACATGTTCTATACCTTGGAACTTAATAGAAGAGGGGTCTCCCTTGTGGTGGTCCCATACATGTCGAGAAATAGAGGTGTCAGCTTTATTCTGAATATCACAAATATGGTCCCGAATCCTGCGTCTGAACTCCCTTATTGTCTTACCGACATACTGCATGCCACATTGACACGTAATAAGGTACACCACCCCCTTGGTGAGGCAGTTGATAAACGACCTATTGGAAAACGTGACTCCTGTCACAGTACTTTTGAATATTTTGCTTTTCCAAACAGAGCTACATGCTTTACATCTACCACACTGGAATGACCCAGTGACATTAGTCGAAAGCCAAGTGGTGACAGCAGGTGTCTTCAGATGGCTGTGCACCAATCTGTCCTTAAGATTACGGCCCCTCCGGAAAGTGATCTGAGGACGGTCCCCAACTAAACCACCTACGTCCGGGTCCGCTTTAAGGATGTCCCAGTATGAGGTAAGAATATTTCTAACCTCAGCGTGCGCAACATCGTAGGTACCAATTATCCTCATAACGTTGTCCTTCTCTGGAGATACTTTAGGGTTCAGTAGGGACTCCCTATTTGATGTAATAGCATGTTGGTATGCCGATTTCAAGACACCACTGGGATACCCTTTGTGCTCAAATCTTTTTCTCAGACCATTGGCCGACATTTGAAAGTCTGACAGTGTGGTACAGTTCCGCCTCGCTCTAATATATTGGCCCTTTGGGATGCCCATCTTCAGGGGTTTAGGGTGACAACTATCCCATCTGAGAAGGCTATTGGTGGCCGTGCTTTTCCTAAAGATTTGTGTCTGGATATGTCCCTGGTTAGTCTTCTCTATTTGGATGTCAAGGAATGTGATATGATTATCCTTGATTTCAGAGGTGAAATAAAGACCCAGGTCATTGATGTTCAGAATAGAGACAAATTCCCCAAATTCTGCTGTTGTCCCAGACCACAGTATCAAAATGTCATCAATGAATCTTAACCATAACACAATGGAAGAGACATATTTCTCCATTCTGTCACAAAACACAAATTCTCTCTCCCACCAGCCCAGATAGAGATTGGCATAGGTAGGAGCACATGGGCTACCCATGGCAACTCCTCTGAGCTGGTGAAAGAACTTATGTTCAAAGATGAAGAAGTTGTGCTCCAACACAAAACGCAACAGGATGAGCACAAACTGATTATGCACACCAAACTGAGCCCCTCTCTCATTGAGGAAGTATTCAACAGCACCACATCCAAAGGAGTGGGGGATGGAGCTATAAAGGGCCTCTACATCAAGACTTGCCAAATGGACATTGGATTCAACTTTGATCCCTTCAAGCTTCCTGAGGACCTCCATTGTGTCACGCACATAGGACGGAAGTGCCGTCACGAAGGGCCTCAAAATCCTGTCCAAATAGATGCTAGCGTTCTGAGACACACTATCAATCCCAGAAACAATGGGTCTTCCTTTTAATGGACTAAGACCCTTGTGAATCTTGGGAAGACTGTAGAAAGTGGCTATCTGAGGACATTGTCCCACAATAAATGACAACTCTCGAGCATCAATGATCTTCGCTTGTTTAGCCTCCCCCACAATCTCTTTAAGTTCTCACACGCCTTATTCCTTCACTGGACGGCCCGATACTACGCAACGCCCCTATGGGTGGGGCTTGGGTGAATAAAACTTCCGAGTTTCCACGGCGCGCGTCAGACCACTATCAGATGTCTCATATGCGCCGTTACACTAAAACGAACAGCTGAATATCAGCTGACAGGCAACTGTACGTTAATTAATTCAGGCAACTCGTACCCCTGAGGACGCTCCCCTACAAGGTGCAGAAACGCGTTGGGAGTGTGCCTGTTAACTAATCTGTGGCAATCAGATCTCATTAATATTTGCCAAGCACTCTGAGTCAGTTTTTATGTGATCATTTCACCTGTGATATAATCAGGCATCCATGAATGGGTGCTTGCTGATTATCTATCTTTTTGTCACATACATCTCAGTCTGCGCTCTTGATCTGGCTGCCAACGCCTGTACCTGGATCTTTTGGCACTCTGTGCCCTACCAATTTTAATAATTTTGTTAATAAACAATCATTTTAAACGTTTATACAGGCAGAATAATTACATCTTAGTAATTTAAACGTATACCTCTACACAGTAATCTCTTGTATTTTTTAACATAATGGAAATGACACAGTGATATGATAGCAATCTCACCATATTACCAATGTAACTATAATGATTTGAGGTACATCTAACTTCAATGTAACAGAATAACATATAAAAAATAGTAAAATAATCTAGATAAAATCTCCATGATTATACATAGCCAATCAAAATCAAATGAGAGTTCAACATTAACATGAAATGTGTGCAAGTATAAAACAAAATTGAAAACTATACCAAAAAATCCCAACTTTTTTACAATAAACAGGAAAACACAGAATTAATTCACCCAGAAGTGTATACCCCTATACAAGCACTTTTTTTTTTCCAAAATGTATTGATTCTATAGTACAACACATGATAGCTACGCATTGGAAAACGTACAAGGTCTGGATATCCTAAGTCTACACAATTTATCATCACACAAAAGCTCTCAAAATCTGCTTCAGTCCTGGTTCTTTATCTAAACCTATGGCACCACTACAGGCATTGGCTTTAAGCCCAATATACATATGAGTCTCCAACCATTTGTAAAACAGCTCTTGGAATATTAGGTGAGTAAATAATGCTACTTCTATTATATTTGTCAGATAGTGGGTACATGAAGAATTTGGAAATAAAGATAGCGAGCTATGGGAAACTTACTAGATAAGACTTTTAAACATAACAACACAAGAATTGTTATCTTCAAATAAAGGCCTCCTCCTCCCCTTCAGCCTTTCCTCTCCATCTCCAAAATTGGTGTCTTTACCAATTCTTTGCGTTACTTATTATAAAAATCAGCAGACAGTAAAGTTCCCATAGCCTAAGACCTCACCATGGAGGAAACCAGTCAGTCCAGAATTCTTAAAAAAATAGTTTCAAATCCCTGCCTATGAGATATCACATACTACTCTGGGACAAATAAGTATAGACTGGTGGAAATTTAATCAAAAAACAAGTCCCTATGGAGTCACTGGCTTCAAAGACTAAAATAACATAATGAACACCATCATGTAAAATAAACTCATATGACTTCCTAACAAGCAAATGGTGCCATACCACGACACCTACATGGAATTTTGAAAAAAAAATATGTCTCTATTCCCAATACCTTCCTATAGGAAACTTACTAGATAAGACTTTTGAACATAACAACACAAGAATTGTTATGTTCAAATAAAGGCCTCCTCCTCCCCTTCAGCCTTGCCTCTCCATCTCCAAAATTTGTGTCTTTACCAATTTTTTGTGTCACTTATTGTAAATAGCAGCAAATACTAAAGTTCCTATAGCCTAGGACCTCATAATCCGGAAATCCAGTCAGTACAGAATTCTTAAAAAAATAGTTTCAAACCCCTGGCTATCAGATATCACATACTACTCTGGTACACAGAAGTAGAGACTGGTGACAAATTTACCAAAACCAAGTCCCTGTGGAGTCACTGGTTTCAAAGACTAAAAAAACACAGTGAACACCATCACTAAAATCAAATCAGGTGACTTCCTAACCAGCAAATGGCGCCATACTATGACACCTACACAGAATTTTGAAAAAAGCAGACCTCTTTATTCCCAATACCTTTCAAGGTTATTGGTCTGTGGTATTTCTCCAAAACAAACCTGATACCATCTCAGACCACACAATTTTACCTTGAGAGAGAGGAGCAATAACATAAGCATTACATCTCTCTTTATTGCCCTGACCAAATCCAGCTAAAGGGACCTACCCTAAGTTATTCCACTTCACATGAAGCACCAATATCCAAGGAGGGCCCAGCAACTGAACCAAACAAACCACTTCTGACCAGACATCTCCATTGGAAATTAGATGAACATAATGGAAATGACACAGTGATATGATAGCAATCTCACCATATTACCAATGTAACTATAATGATTTGAGGTACATCTAACTTCAATGTAACAGAATAACATATAAAATATAGTAAAAGAATCTAGATAAAATCTCCATGATTATACACAGCCAATCAAAATCAAATGAGAGTACAACATTAACATGAAATGTGTGCAAGTATAAAACAAAATTGAAAACTATACCAAAAAATTTCCAACTTTTTTACAATAAACAGGAAAACACAGAATTAATTCACCCAGAAGTGTATACCCCTTTACAAGCAGTTTTTTTTACAAAATGTATTGATTCTATAGTACAACACATGATAGCTACGCATTGGAAAACGTACAAGGTCTGGATATCCTAAGTCTACACAATTTATCATCACACAAAAGCTCTCAAAATCTGCTTCAGTCCTGGTTCTTTATCTAAACCTATGGCACCACTACAGTCATTGGCTTTAAGCCCAATATACATATGAGTCTCCAACCATTTGTAAAACAGCTCTTGATATATTAGGTGAGTAAATAATGCTACTTCAATTATATTTGTCAGATAGTGGGTACATGAAGAATTTGGAAAAAAAGATAGCGAGCTATGGGAAACTTACTAGATAAGACTTTTGAACATAACAACACAAGAATTGTTATCTTCAAATAAAGGCCTCCTCCTCCCCTTCAGCCTTTCCTCTCCATCTCCAAAATTGGTGTCTTTACCAATTCTTTACGTTACTTATTATAAAAATCAGCAGACAGTAAAGTTCCCATAGCCTAAGACCTCATCATCCAGGAAACCAGTCAGTCCAGAATTCTTAAAAAAATAGTTTCAAATCCCTGCCTATGAGATATCACATACTACTCTGGGACAAATAAGTAGAGACTGGTGGCAAATGTAATCAAAAAACAAGTCCCTATGGAGTCACTGGCTTCAAAGACTAAAATAACATAATGAACACAATCATGTAAAATAAACTAATATGACTTCCTAACAAGCAAATGGTGCCATACCACGACACCTACATGGAATTTTGAAAAAAAAAATATGTCTCTATTCCCAATACCTTCCTATGGGAAACTTACTAGATAAGACTTTTGAACATAACAACACAAGAATTGTTATCTTCAAATAAAGGCCTCCTCCTCCCCTTCAGCCTTGCCTCTCCATCTCCAAAATTGGTGTCTTTACCAATCTTATGTGTCACTTATTGTAAATAGCAGCAAATACTAAAGTTCCTATAGCCTAGGACCTCATAATCCGGAAATCCAGTCAGTACAGAATTCTTAAAAAAATAGTTTCAAACCCCTGGCTATCAGATATCACATACTACTCTGGTACACAGAAGTAGGGACTGGTGACAAATTTACCAAAACCAAGTCCCTGTGGAATCACTGGTTTCAAAGACTAAAAAAACACAGTGAACACCATCACTAAAATCAAATCAGATGACTTCCTAACCAGCAAATGGCGCCATACTATGACACCTACACAGAATTTTGAAAAAAGCAGACCTCTTTATTCCCAATACCTTTCAAGGTTATTGGTCTGTGGTATTTCTCCAAAACAAACATGATACCATCTCAGACCACAAAATTTTACCTTGAGAGAGATGAGCAATAACATAAGCATTACATCTCTCTTTATTGCCCTGACCAAATCCAGCTAAAGGGACCTACCCTAAGTTATTCCACTTCACATGAAGCACCAATATCCAAGGAGGGCCCAGCAACTGAACCAAACAAACCATTTCTGACCAGACATCTCCATTGGAAATTAGATGAACATAATGGAAATGACACAGTGATATGATAGCAATCTCACCATATTACCAATGTAACTATAATGATTTGAGGTACATCTAACTTCAATGTAACAGAATAACATATAAAATATAGTAAAAGAATCTAGATAAAATCTCCATGATTATACACAGCCAATCAAAATCAAATAAGAGTACAACATTAAAATGAAATGTGTGTAAGCATAAAACAAAATTGAAAACTATACCAAAAAATCCCAACTTTTTTACAGTAAACAGGAAAACACAGAATTAATTCACCCAGAAGTGTATACCCCTTTACAAGCACTTTTTTTTTTACAAAATGTATTGATTCTATAGTACAACACATGATAGCTACGCATTGGAAAACGTACAAGGTCTGGATATCCTAAGTCTACACAATTTATCATCACACAAAAGCTCTCAAAATCTGCTTCAGTCCTGGTTCTTTATCTAAACCTATGGCACCACTACAGGCATTGGCTTTAAGCCCAATATACATATGAGTCTCCAACCATTTGTAAAACAGCTCTTGGTATATTAGGTGAGTAAATAATGCTACTTCAATTATATTTGTCAGATAGTGGGTACATGAAGAATTTGGAAAAAATGATAGCGAGCTATGGGAAACTTACTAGATAAGACTTTTGAACATAACAACACAAGAATTGTTATCTTCAAATAAAGGCCTCCTCCTCCCCTTCAGCCTTTCCTCTCCATCTCCAAAATGTGTGTCTTTACCAATTCTTTGCGTTACTTATTATAAAAATCAGCAGACAGTAAAGTTCCCATAGCCTAAGACCTCATCATCCAGGAATCCAGTCAGTCCAGAATTCTTAAAAAAATAGTTTCAAATCCCTGCCTATGAGATATCACATACTACTCTGGGTCAAATAAGTAGAGACTGGTGGCAAATATAATCAAAATACAAGTCCCTATGGAGTCACTGGCTTCAAAGACTAAAATAACATAATGAACACCATCATGTAAAATAAACTCATATGACTTCCTAACAAGCAAATGGTGCCATACCACGACACCTACATGGAATTTTGAAAAAAAAATATGTCTCTATTCCCAATACTTTCCTATGGGAAACTTACTAGATAAGACTTTTGAACATAACAACACAAGAATTGTTATCTTCAAATAAAGGCATCCTCCTCCCCTTCAGCCTTGCCTCTCCATCTCCAAAATTGGTGTCTTTACCAATCTTATGTGTCACTTATTGTAAATAGCAGCAAATACTAAAGTTCCTATAGCCTAGGACCTCATAATCCGGAAATCCAGTCAGTACAGAATTCTTAAAAAAATAGTTTCAAACCCCTGGCTATCAGATATCACATACTACTCTGGTACACAGAAGTAGAGACTGGTGACAAATTTACCAAAACCAAGTCCCTGTGGAGTCACTGGTTTCAAAGACTAAAAAAACACAGTGAACATCATCACTAAAATCAAATCAGATGACTTCCTAACCAGCAAATGGCGCCATACTATGACACCTACACAGAATTTTGAAAAAAGCAGACCTCTTTATTCCCAATACCTTTCAAGGTTATTGGTCTGTGGTATTTCTCCAAAACAAACATGATACCATCTCAGACCACACAATTTTACCTTGAGAGAGAGGAGCAATAACATAAGCATTACATCTCTCTTTATTGCCCTGACCAAATCCAGCTAAATGGACCTACCCTAAGTTATTCCACTTCACATGAAGTACCAATATCCAAGGAGGGCCCAGCAACTGAACCAAACAAACCACTTCTGACCAGACATCTCCATTGGAAATTAGATGAACATAATGGAAATGACACAGTGATATGATAGCAATCTCACCATATTACCAATGTAACTATAATGATTTGAGGTACATCTAACTTCAATGTAACAGAATAACATATAAAATATAGTAAAAGAATCTAGATAAAATCTCCATGATTATACACAGCCAATCAAAATCAAATAAGAGTACAACATTAAAATGAAATGTGTGTAAGCATAAAACAAAATTGAAAACTATACCAAAAAATCCCAACTTTTTTACAGTAAACAGGAAAACACAGAATTAATTCACCCAGAAGTGTATACCCCTTTACAAGCACTTTTTTTTACAAAATGTATTGATTCTATAGTACAACACATGATAGCTACGCATTGGAAAACGTACAAGGTCTGGATATCCTAAGTCTACACAATTTATCATCACACAAAAGCTCTCAAAATCTGCTTCAGTCCTGGTTCTTTATCTAAACCTATGGCACCACTACAGGCATTGGCTTTAAGCCCAATATACATATGAGTCTCCAACAATTTGTAAAACAGCTCTTGGTATATTAGGTGAGTAAATAATGCTACTTCAATTATATTTGTCAGATAGTGGGTACATGAAGAATTTGGAAAAAAAGATAGCGAGCTATGGGAAAATTACTAGATAAGACTTTTGAACATAACAACACAAGAATTGTTATCTTCAAATAAAGGCCTCCTCCTCCCCTTCAGCCTTTCCTCTCCATCTCCAAAATTGGTGTCTTTACCAATTCTTTACGTTACTTATTATAAAAATCAGCAGACAGTAAAGTTCCCATAGCCTAAGACCTCATCATCCAGGAAACCAGTCAGTCCAGAATTCTTAAAAAAATAGTTTCAAATCCCTGCCTATGAGATATCACATACTACTCTGGGACAAATAAGTAGAGACTGGTGGCAAATTTAATCAAAAAACAAGCCCCTATGGAGTCACTGGCTTCAAAGACTAAAATAACATAATGAACACCATCATATAAAATAAACTCATATGACTTCCTAACAAGCAAATGGTGCCATACCACGACACCTACATGGAATTTTGAAAAAAAAATATGTCTCTATTCCCAATACCTTCCTATGGGAAACTTACTAGATAAGACTTTTGAACATAACAACACAAGAATTGTTATCTTCAAATAAAGGCCCCCTCCTCCCCTTCAGCCTTGCCTCTCCATCTCCAAAATTGGTGTCTTTACCAATCTTATGTGTCACTTATTGTAAATAGCAGCAAATACTAAAGTTCCTATAGCCTAGGACCTCATAATCCGGAAATCCAGTCAGTACAGAATTCTTTAAAAAATAGTTTCAAACCCCTGGCTATCAGATATCACATACTACTCTGGTACACAGAAGTAGAGACTGGTGACAAATTTACCAAAACCAAGTCCCTGTGGAGTCACTGGTTTCAAAGACTAAAAAAACACAGTGAACACCATCACTAAAATCAAATCAGATGACTTCCTAACCAGCAAATGGCGCCATACTATGACATCAACACAGAATTTTGAAAAAAGCAGAAATCTTTATTCCCAATACCTTTCAAGGTTATTGGTCTGTGGTATTTCTCCAAAACAAACCTGATACCATCTCAGACCACACAATTTTACTTTGAGAGAGAGGAGCAATAACATAAGCATTACATCTCTCTTTATTGCCCTGACCAAATCCAGCTAAAGGGACCTACCCTAAGTTATTCCACTTCACATGAAGCACCAATATCCAAGGAGGTCCCAGCAACTGAACCAAACAAACCACTTCTGACCAGACATCTCCATTGGAAATTAGATGAACATAATGGAAATGACACAGTGATATGATAGCAATCTCACCATATTACCAATGTAACTATAATGATTTGAGGTACATCTAACTTCAATGTAACAGAATAACATATAAAATATAGTAAAATAATCTAGATAAAATCTCCATGATTATACACAGCCAATCAAAATCAAATGAGAGTACAACATTAACATGAAATGTGTGCAAGTATAAAACAAAATTGAAAACTATACCAAAAAATCCCAACTTTTTTACAGTAAACAGGAAAACAGAATTAATTCACCCAGAAGTGTATACCCCTTTACAAGCACTTTTTTTTTTTACAAAATGTATCGATTCTATAGTACAACACATGATAGCTATGCATTGGAAAACGTACAAGGTCTGGATATCCTAAGTCTACACAATTTATCATCACACAAAAGCTCTCAAAATCTGCTTCAGTCCTGGTTCTTTATCTAAACCTATGGCCCCACTACAGGCATTGGCTTTAAGCCCAATATACATATGAGTCTCCAACCATTTGTAAAACAGCTCTTGGAATATTAGGTGAGTAAATAATGCTACTTCAATTATATTTCTCAGATAGTGGGTACATGAAGAATTTGGAAAAAAAGATAGCGAGCTATGGGAAACTTACTAGATAAGACTTTTGAACATAACAACACAAGAATTGTTATCTTCAAATAAAGGCCTCCTCCTCCCCTTCAGCCTTTCCTCTCCATCTCCAAAATTGGTGTCTTTACCAATTCTTTGCGTTACTTATTATAAAAATCAGCAGACAGTAAATATCCCATAGCCTAAGACCTCATCATCCAGGAAACCAGTCAGTCCAGAATTCTTAAAAAAATAGTTTCAAATCCCTGCCTATGAGATATCACATACTACTCTGGGACAAATAAGTAGAGACTGGTGGCAAATTTAATCAAAAAACAAGTCCCTGTGGAGTCACTGGCTTCAAAGACTAAAATAACATAATGAACACAATCATGTAAAATAAACTCATATGACTTCCTAACAAGCAAATGGTGCCATACCACGACACCTACATGGAATTTTGAAAAAAAAAAATGTCTCTATTCCCAATACCTTCCTATGGGAAACTTACTAGATAAGACTTTTGAACATAACAACACAAGAATTGTTATCTTCAAATAAAGGCCTCCTCCTCCCCTTCAGCCTTGCCTCTCCATTTCCAAAATTGGTGTCTTTACCAATCTTATGTGTCACTTATTGTAAATAGCAGCAAATACTAAAGTTCCTATAGCCTAGGACCTCATAATCCGGAAATCCAGTCAGTACAGAATTCTTAAATTAATAGTTTCAAACCCCTGGCTATCAGATATCACATACTACTCTGGTACACAGAAGTAGAGACTGGTGACAAATTTACCAAAACCAATTCCCTGTGGAGTCACTGGTTTCAAAGACTAAAAAAAAAAACAGTTAACACCATCACTAAAATAAAATCAGATGACTTCCTAACCAGCAAATGGTGCCATACTATGACACCTACACAGAATTTTGAAAAAAACAGACCACTTTATTCCCAATACCTTTTAAGGTTATTGGTCTGTGGTATTTCTCCAAAACAAACATGATACCATCTCAGACCACACAATTTTACCTTGAGAGAGAGGAGCAATAACATAAGCATTACATCTCTCTTTATTGCCCTGACCAAATCCAGCAAAAGGGACCTACCCTAAGTAATTCCACATCACATGAAGCACCAATATCCAAGGAGGGCCCAGCAACTGAACCAAACAAACCACTTCTGACCAGACATCTCCATTGGAAATTAGATGAACATAATGGAAATGACACAGTGATATGATAGCAATCTCACCATATTACCAATGTAACTATAATGATTTGAGGTACATCTAACTTCAATGTAACAGAATAACATATAAAATATAGTAAAAGAATCTAGATAAAATCTCCATAATTATACACAGCCAATCAAAATCAAATGAGAGTACAACATTAACATGAAATGTGTGCAAGTATAAAACAAAATAGAAAACTATACCAAAAAATCCCAACTTTTTTACAGTAAACAGGAAAACACAGAATTAATTCACCCAGAAGTGTATACCCCTTTACAAGCACTTTTTTTTTTTACAAAATGTATCGATTCTATAGTACAACACATGATAGCTATGCATTGGAAAACGTACAAGGTCTGGATATCCTAATTCTACACAATTTATCATCACACAAAAGCTCTCAAAATCTGCTTCAGTCCTGGTTCTTTATCTAAACCTATGGCCCCACTACAGGCATTGGCTTTAAGCCCAATATACATATGAGTCTCCAACCATTTGTAAAACAGCTCTTGGTATATTAGGTGAGTAAATAATGCTACTTCTATTATATTTGTCAGATAGTGGGTACATGAAGAATTTGGAAAAAAAGATAGCGAGCTATTGGAAACTTACTAGATAAGACTTTTGAACATAACAACACAAGAATTGTTAGCTTCAAATAAAGGCCTCCTCCTCCCCTTCAGCCTTTCCTCTCCATCTCCAAAATTGGTGTCTTTACCAATTCTTTGCGTTACTTATTATAAAAATAAGCAGACAGTAAAGTTCCCATAGCCTAAGACCTCATCATCCAGGAAACCAGTCAGTCCAGAATTCTTAAAAAAATAGTTTCAAATCCCTGCCTATGAGATATCACATACTACTCTGGGACAAATAAGTAGAGACTGGTGACAAATTTTATCAAAAAACAAGTCCCTATGGAGTCACTGGCTTCAAAGACTAAAATAACATAATGAACACCATCATGTAAAATAAACTCATATGACTTCCTAACAAGCAAATGGTGCCATACCACGACACCTACATGGAATTTTGAAAAAAAAATATGTCTCTATTTCCAATACCTTCCTATGGGAAACTTACTAGGTAAGACTTTTGAACATAACAACACAAGAATTGTTATGTTCAAATGAAGGCCTCCTCCTCCCCTTCAGCCTTGCCTTTCCATCTCCAAAATTGGTGTCTTTACCAATCTTTTGTGTCACTTATTGTAAATAGCAGCAAATACTAAAGTTCCTATAGCCTAGGACCTCATAATCCGGAAATCCAGTCAGTACAGAATTCTTAAAAAAATAGTTTCAAACCCCTGGCTATCAGATATCACATACTACTCTGGTACACAGAAGTAGAGACTGGTGACAAATTTACCAAAACCAAGTCCCTGTGGAGTCACTGGTTTCAAAGACTAAAAAAACACAGTGAACACCATCACTAAAATCAAATCAGATGACTTCCTAACCAGCAAATGGCGCCATACTATGACACCTACACAGAATTTTGAAAAAAGCAGACCTCTTTATTCCCAATACCTTTCAAGGTTATTGGTCTGTGGTATTTCTCCAAAACAAACATGATACCATCTCAGACCACACAATTTTACCTTGAGAGAGAGGAGCAATAACATAAGCATTACATCTCTCTTTATTGCCCTGACCAAATCTAGCTAAAGGGACCTACCCTAAGTTATTCCACTTCACATGAAGCACCAATATCCAAGGAGGGCCCAGCAACTGAACCAAACAAACCACTTCTGACCAGACATCTCCATTGGAAATTAGATGAACATAATGGAAATGACACAGTGATATGATAGCAATCTCACCATATTACCAATGTAACTATAATGATTTGAGGTACATCTAACTTCAATGTAACAGAATAACATATAAAATATAGTAAAATAATCTAGATAAAATCTCCATGATTATACACAGCCAATCAAAATCAAATGAGAGTACAACATTAACATGAAATGTGTGCAAGTATAAAACAAAATTGAAAACTATACCAACAAATCCCAACTTTTTTACAGTAAACAGGAAAACATTAATTCACCCAGAAGTGTATACCCCTTTACAAGCACTTTTTTTTTTACAAAATGTATTGATTCTATAGTACAACACATGATAGCTACGCATTGGAAAACGTACAAGGTCTGGATATCCTAAGTCTACACGATTTATCATCACACAAAAGCTCTCAAAATCTGCTTCAGTCCTGGTTCTTTATCTAAACCTATGGCACCACTACAGGCATTGGCTTTTAGCCCAATATACATATGAGTCTCCAACCATTTGTAAAACAGCTCTTGGAATATTAGGTGAGTAAATAATGCTACTTCTATTATAATTGTCAGATAGTGGGTACATGAAGAATTTGGAAAAAAAGATAGCGAGCTATGGGAAACTTACTAGATAAGACTTTTGAACATAACAACACAAGAATTGTTATCTTCAAATAAAGGCCTCCTCCTCCCCTTCAGCCTTTCCTCTCCATCTCCAAAATTGGTGTCTTTACCAATTCTTTACGTTACTTATTATAAAAATCAGCAGACAGTAAAGTTCCCATAGCCTAAGACCTCATCATCCAGGAAACCAGTCAGTCCAGAATTCTTAAAAAAATAGTTTCAAATCCCTGCCTATGAGATATCACATACTACTCTGGGACAAATAAGTAGAGACTGGTGGCAAATTTAATCAAAAAACAAGTCCCTATGGAGTCACTGGCTTTAAAGACTAAAATAACATAATGAACACCATCATGTAAAATAAATTCATATGACTTCCTAACATGCAAATGGTGCCATACCACGACACCTACATGGAATTTTGAAAAAAAAATATATCTCTATTCCTAATACATTCCTATGGGAAACTTACTAGATAAGACTTTTGAACATAACAACACAAGAATTGTTATCTTCAAATGAAGGCCTCCTCCTCCCCTTCAGCCTTGCCTCTCCATCTCCAAAATTGGTGTCTTTACCAATCTTATGTGTCACTTATTGTAAATAGCAGCAAATACTAAAGTTCCTATAGCCTAGGACCTCATAATCCGGAAATGCAGTCAGTACAGAATTCTTAAAAAAAATAGTTTCAAACCCCTGGCTATCAGATATCACATACTACTCTGGTACACAGAAGTAGAGACTGGTGACAAATTTACCAAAACCAAGTCCCTGTGTAGTCACTGGTTTCAAAGACTAAAAAAACACAGTGAACACCATCACTAAAATCAAATCAGATGACTTCCTAACCAGCAAATGGCGCCATACTATGACACCTACACAGAATTTTGAAAAAAGCAGACCTCTTTATTCACAATACCTTTCAAGGTTATTGGTCTGTAGTATTTCTCCAAAACAAACATGATACCATCTCAGACCACATAATTTTACCTTGAGAAAGAGGAGCAATAACATAAGCATTACATCTCTCTTTATTGCCCTGACCAAATCCAGCTAAAGGGACCTACCCTAAGTTATTCCACTTCACATGAAGCACCAATATCCAAGGAGGGCCCAGCAACTGAACCAAACAAACCACTTCTGACCAGACATCTCCATTGGAAATTAGATGAACATAATGGAAATGACACAGTGATATGATAGCAATCTGACCATATTACCAATTTAACTATAATGATTTGAGGTACATCTAACTTCAATGTAACAGAATAACATATAAAATATAGTAAAAGAATCTAGATAAAATCTCCATGATTATACACAGCCAATCAAAATCAAATGAGAGTACAACATTAACATGAAATGTGTGCAAATATAAAACAAAATTGAAAACTATACCAAAAAATCACAACTTTTTTACAATAAACAGGAAAACACAGAATTAATTCACCCAGAAGTGAATACCCCTTTACAAGCACTTTTTTTTCCAAAATGTATTGATTCTATAGTACAACACATGATAGCTACGCATTGGAAAACGCACAAGAACTGGATATCCTAAGTCTACACAATTTATCATCACACAAAAGCTCTCAAAATCTGCTTCAGTCCTGGTTCTTTATCTAAACCTATGGCACCACTACAGGCATTGGCTTTAAGCCCAATATACATATGAGTCTCCAACCATTTGTAAAACAGCTCTTGGTATATTAGGTGAGTAAATAATGCTACTTCTATTATATTTGTCAGATAGTGGGTACATGAAGAATTTGGAAAAAAAGATAGCGAGCTATGGGAAACTTACTAGATAAGACTTTTGAACATAACAACACAAGAATTGTTATCTTCAAATAAAGGCCTCCTCTTCCCCTTCAGCCTTTCCTCTCCATCTCCAAAATTGGTGTCTTTACCAATTCTTTGCGTTACTTATTATAAAAATCAGTAGACAGTAAAGTTCCCATAGCCTAAGACCTCATCATCCAGGAAACCAGTCAGTCCAGAATTCTTAAAAAAATAGTTTCAAATCCCTGCCTATGAGATATCACATACTACTCTGGGAAAAATAAGTAGAGACTGGTGGCAAATTTAATCAAAAAACAAGTCCCTATGGAGTCACTGGCTTCAAAGACTAAAATAACATAATGAACACCATCATGTAAAATAAACTCATATGACTTCCTAACAAGAAAAGGGTGCCATACCACGACACCTACATGGAATTTTGAAAAAAAAATATGTCTCTATTTCCAATACCTTCCTATGGTAAACTTACTAGATAAGACTTTTGAACATAACAACACAAGAATTGTTATCTTCAAATAAAGGCCTCCTCCTCCCCTTCAGCCTTGCCTCTCCATCTCCAAAATTGGTGTCTTTACCAATCTTATGTGTCACTTATTGTAAATAGCAGCAAATACTAAAGTTCCTATAGCCTAGGACCTCATAATCCGGAAATCCAGTCAGTACAGAATTCTTAAATAAATAGTTTCAAACCCCTGGCTATCAGATATCACATACTACTCTGGTACACAGAAGTAGAGACTGGTGACAAATTTACCAAAACCAAGTCCCTGTGGAGTCACTGGTTTCAAAGACTAAAAAAACACAGTGAACACCATCGCTAAAATCAAATCAGATGACTTCCTAACCAGCAAATGGCGCCATACTATGACACCTACACAGAATTTTGAAAAAAGCAGACCTCTTTATTCCCAATTCCTTTCAAGGTTATTATTCTGTGGTATTTCTCCAAAACAAACATGATACCATCTCAGACCACACAATTTTACCTTGAGAGATAGGAGCAATAACATAAGCATTACATCTCTCTTTATTGCCATGACCAAATCCAGCTAAAGGGACATACCCTAAGTTATTCCACTTCACATGAAGCACCAATATCCAAGGAGGGCCCAGCAACTGAACCAAACAAACCACTTCTGACCAGACATCTCCATTGGAAATTAGATGAACATAATGGAAATGACACAGTGATATGATAGCAATCTCACCATATTACCAATGTAACTATAATGATTTGAGGTACATTAAACTTCAATGTAACAGAATAACATATAAAATATAGTAAAATAATCTAGATAAAATCTTCATGATTATACACAGCCAATCAAAATCAAATGAGAGTACAACATTAACATGAAATGTGTGCAAGTATAAAACAAAATTGAAAACTATACCAAAAAATTTCCAACTTTTTTACAATAAACAGGAAAACACGGAATTAATTCACCCAGAAGTGTATACCCCTTTACAAGCACTTTTTTTTTTACAAAATGTATTGATTCTATAGTACAACACATGATAGCTACGCATTGGAAAACGTACAAGGTCTGGATATCCTAAGTCTACACGATTTATCATCACACAAAAGCTCTCAAAATCTGCTTCAGTCCTGGTTCTTTATCTAAACATATGGCACCACTACAGGCATTGGCTTTAAGCCCAATATACATATGAGTCTCCAACCATTTGTAAAACAGCTCTTGGTATATTAGGTGAGTAAATAATGCTACTTCTATTATATTTGTCAGATAGTGGGTACATGAAGAATTTGGAAAAAAAGATAGCGAGCTATGGGAAACTTACTAGATAAGACTTTTGAACATAACAACACAAGAATTGTTATCTT
The DNA here is from genome assembly GCF_050947455.1 of Rhinoderma darwinii. Lineage (NCBI taxonomy): Eukaryota > Metazoa > Chordata > Amphibia > Anura > Rhinodermatidae > Rhinoderma > Rhinoderma darwinii. The sequence goes on from NW_027461699.1 coordinate 299,078, forward strand.
CAAATAAAGGCCTCCTCTTCCCCTTCAGCCTTTCCTCTCCATCTCCAAAATTGGTGTCTTTACCAATTCTTTGCGTTACTTATTATAAAAATCAGTAGACAGTAAAGTTCCCATAGCCTAAGACCTCATCATCCAGGAAACCAGTCAGTCCAGAATTCTTAAAAAAATAGTTTCAAATCCCTGCCTATGAGATATCACATACTACTCTGGGAAAAATAAGTAGAGACTGGTGGCAAATTTAATCAAAAAACAAGTCCCTATGGAGTCACTGGCTTCAAAGACTAAAATAACATATTGAACACCATCATGTAAAATAAACTCATATGACTTCCTAACAAGAAAAGGGTGCCATACCACGACACCTACATGGAATTTTGAAAAAAAAATATGTCTCTATTTCCAATACCTTCCTATGGGAAACTTACTAGATAAGACTTTTGAACATAACAACACAAGAATTGTTATCTTCAAATAAAGGCCTCCTCCTCCCCTTCAGCCTTGCCTCTCCATCTCCAAAATTGGTGTCTTTACCAATCTTATGTGTCACTTATTGTAAATAGCAGCAAATACTAAAGTTCCTATAGCCTAGGACCTCATAATCCGGAAATCCAGTCAGTACAGAATTCTTAAAAAAATAGTTTCAAACCCCTGGCTATCAGATATCACATACTACTCTGGTAGACAGAAGTAGAGACTGGTGACAAATTTACCAAAACCAAGTCCCTGTGGAGTCACTGGTTTCAAAGACTAAAAAAACACAGTGAACACCATCGCTAAAATCAAATCAGATGACTTCCTAACCAGCAAATGGCGCCATACTATGACACCTACACAGAATTTTGAAAAAAGCAGACCTCTTTATTCCCAATTCCTTTAAAGGTTATTATTCTGTGGTATTTCTCCAAAACAAACATGATACCATCTCAGACCACTCAATTTTACCGTGAGAGAGAGGAGCAATAACATAAGCATTACATCTCTCTTTATTGCCCTGACCAAATCCAGCTAAAGGGACCTACCCTAAGTTATTCCACTTCACATGAAGCACCAATATCCAAGGAGGGCCCAGCAACTGAACCAAACAAACCACTTCTGACCAGACATCTCCATTGGAAATTAGATGAACATAATGGAAATGACACAGTGATATGATAGCAATCTCACCATATTACCAATGTAACTATAATGATTTGAGGTACATTTAACTTCAATGTAACAGAATAACATATAAAATATAGTAAAAGAATCTAGATAAAATCTCCATGATTATACACAGCCAATCAAAATCAAATGAGAGTACAACATTAACATGAAATGTGTGTAAGTATAAAACAAAATTGAAAACTATACCAAAAAATCCCAACTTTTTTACAGTAAACAGGAAAACACAGAATAAATTCACCCAGAAGTGTATACCCCTTTACAAGCACTAAAAAATGTATTTATTCTATAGTACAACACATGATAGCTACGCATTGGAAAATGTACAAGGTCTGGATATCCTAAGTCTACACAATTTATCATCACACAAAAGCTCTCAAAATCTGCTTCAGTCCTGGTTCTTTATCTAAACCTATGGCACCACTACAGGCATTGGCTTTAAGCCCAATATACATATGAGTCTCCAACCATTTGTAAAACAGCTCTTGGTATATTAGGTGAGTAAATAATGCTACTTCTATTATATTTGTCAGATAGTGGGTACATGAAAAATTTGGAAAAAAAGATAGCGAGCTATGGGAAACTTACTAGATAAGACTTTTGAACATAACAACACAAGAATTGTTATCTTCAAATAAAATCCTCCTCCTCCCCTTCAGCCTTTCCTCTCCATCTCAAAAATTGGTGTCTTTACCAATTCTTTGCGTTACTTATTATAAAAATCAGCAGACAGTAAAGTTCCCATAGCCTAAGACCTCATCATCCAGGAAACCAGTCAGTCCAGAATTCTTAAAAAAATAGTTTCAAATCCCTGCCTATGAGATATCACATACTACTCTGGGAAAAATAAGTAGAGACTGGTGGCAAATTTAATCAAAAAAACAAGTCCCTATGGAGTCACTGGCTTCAAAGACTAAAATAACATAATGAACACCATCATGTAAAATAAACTCATATGACTTCCTAACAAGCAAATGGTGCCATACCACGACACCTACATGGAATTTTGAAAAAAAAATATTTCCCTATTCCCAATACCTTCCTATGGGAAACTTACTAGATAAGACTTTTGAACATAACAACACAAGAATTGTTATCTTCAAATAAAGGCCTCCTCCTCCCCTTCAGCCTTGCCTCTCCATCTCCAAAATTGGTGTCTTTACCAATCTTATGTGTCACTTATTGTAAATAGCAGCAAATACTAAATTTCCTATAGCCTATGACCTCATAATGCGGAAATCCAGTCAGTACAGAATTCTTAAAAAAATAGTTTCAAACCCCTGGCTATCAGATATCACATACTACTCTGGTACACAGAAGTAGAGACTGGTGACAAATTTACCAAAACCAAGTCGCTGTGGAGTCACTGGTTTCAAAGACTAAAAAAACACAGTGAACACAATCACTAAAATCAAATCAGGTGACTTCCTAACCAGCAAATGGCGCCATACTATGACACCTACACAGAATTTTGAAAAAAGCAGACCTCTTTATTCCCAATACCTTTCAAGGTTATTGGTCTGTGGTATTTCTCCAAAACAAACATGATACCATCTCAGACCACACAATTTTACCTTGAGAGAGAGGAGCAATAACATAGGCATTACATCTCTCTTTATTGCCCTGACCAAATCCAGCTAAAGGGACCTACCCTAAGTTATTCCACTTCACATGAAGCACCAATATCCAAGGAGGGCCCAGCAACTGAACCAAACAAACCACTTCTGACCAGACATCTCCATTGGAAATTAGATGAACATAATGGAAATGACACAGTGATATGATAGCAATCTCACCATATTACCAATGTAACTATAATGATTTGAGGTACATCTAACTTCAATGTAACAGAATAACATATAAAATATAGTAAAATAATCTAGATAAAATCTTCATGATTATACACAGCCAATCAAAATCAAATGAGAGTACAACATTAACATGAAATGTGTGCAAGTATAAAACAAAATTGAAAACTATACCAAAAAATCCCAACTTTTTTACAGTAAACAGGAAAACACAGAATTAATTCACCCAGAAGTGTATACCCCTTTACAAGCACTTTTTTTTTTACAAAATGTATTGATTCTATAGTACAACACATGATAGCTACGCATTGGAAAACGTACAAGGTCTGGATATCCTAAGTCTACACGATTTATCATCACACAAAAGCTCTCAAAATCTGCTTCAGTCCTGGTTCTTTATCTAAACCTATGGCACCACTACAGGCATTGGCTTTAAGCCCAATATACATATGAGTCTCCAACCATTTGTAAAACAGCTCTTGGTATATTAGGTGAGTAAATAATGCTACTTCTATTATATTTGTCAGATAGTGGGTACATGAAGAATTTGGAAAAAAAGATAGCGAGCTATGGGAAACTTACTAGATAAGACTTTTGAACATAACAACACAAGAATTGTTATCTTCAAATAAAGGCCTCCTCTTCCCCTTCAGCCTTTCCTCTCCATCTCCAAAATTGGTGTCTTTACCAATTCTTTGCATTACTTATTATAAAAATCAGCAGACAGTAAAGTTCCCATAGCCTAAGACCTCATCATCCAGGAAACCAGTCAGTCCAGAATTCTTAAAAAAATAGTTTCAAATCCCTGCCTATGAGATATCACATACTACTCTGGGACAAATAAGTAGAGACTGGTGGCAAATTTAATCAAAAAACAAGCCCCTATGGAGTCACTGGCTTCAAAGACTAAAATAACATAATGAACACAATCATGTAAAATAAACTCATATGACTTCCTAACAAGCAAATGGTGCCATACCACGACACCTACATGGAATTTTGAAAAAAAAATATGTCTCTATTCCCAATACCTTCCTATGGGAAACTTACTAGTTAAGACTTTTGAACATAACAACACAAGAATTGTTATCTTCAAATAAAGGCCTCCTCCTCCCCTTCAGCCTTGCCTCTCCATCTCCAAAATTGGTGTCTTTACCAATCTTATGTGTCACTTATTGTAAATAGCAGCAAATACTAAAGTTCCTATAGCCTAGGACCTCATAATCCGGAAATCCAGTCAGTACAGAACTCTTAAAAAAATAGTTTCAAACCCCTGGCTATCAGATATCACATACTACTCTGGTACACAGAAGTAGAGACTGGTGACAAATTTACCAAAACCAAGTCCCTGTGGAGTCACTGGTTTCAAAGACTAAAAAAACACAGTGAACACCATCACTAAAATCAAATCAGATGACTTCCTAACCAGCAAATGGCGCCATACTATGACACCTACACAGAATTTTGAAAAAAGCAGACCTCTTTATTCCCAATACCTTTCAAGGTTATTGGTCTGTGGTATTTCTCCAAAACAAACCTGATACCATCTCAGACCACACAATTTTACCTTGAGAGAGAGGAGCAATAACATAAGCATTACATCTCTCTTTATTGCCCTGACCAAATCCAGCTAAAGGGACCTACCCTAAGTTATTCCACTTCACATGAAGCACCAATATCCAAGGAGGGCCCAGCAACTGAACCAAACAAACCACTTCTGACCAGACATCTCCATTGGAAATTAGATGAACATAATGGAAATGACACAGTGATATGATAGCAATCTCACCATATTACCAATGTAACTATAATGATTTGAGGTACATCTAACTTCAATGTAACAGAATAACATATAAAATATAGTAAAAGAATCTAGATAAAATCTCCATGATTATACACAGCCAATCAAAATCAAATAAGAGTACAACATTAACATGAAATGTGTGTAAGCATAAAACAAAATTGAAAACTATACCAAAAAATCCCAACTTTTTTACAGTAAACAGGAAAACACAGAATTAATTCACCCAGAAGTGAATACCCCTTTACAAGCACTTTTTTTTACAAAATGTATTGATTCTATAGTACAACACATGATAGCTACGCATTGGAAAACGTACAAGGTCTGGATATTCTAAGTCTACACAATTTATCATCACACAAAAGCTCTCAAAATCTGCTTCAGTCCTGGTTCTTTATCTAAACCTATGGCACCACTACAGGCATTGGCTTTAAGCCCAATATACATATGAGTCTCCAACCATTTGTAAAACAGCTCTTGGTATATTAGGTGAGTAAATAATGCTACTTCAATTAAATTTGTCAGATAGTGGGTACATTAAGTATTTGGAAAAAAAGATAGCGAGCTATGGGAAACTTACTAGATAAGACTTTTGAACATAACAACACAAGAATTGTTATCTTCAAATAAAGGCCTCCTCCTCCCCTTCAGCCTTTCCTCTCCATCTCCAAAATTGGTGTCTTTACCAATTCTTTGCGTTACTTATTATAAAAATCAGCAGACAGTAAAGTTCCCATAGCCTAAGACCTCATCATCCAGGAAACCAGTCAGTCCAGAATTCTTAAAAAAATAGTTTCAAATCCCTGCCTATGAGATATCACATACTACTCTGGGACAAATAGGTAGAGACTGGTGGCAAATTTAATCAAAAAACAAGCCCCTATGGAGTCACTGGCTTCAAAGACTAAAATAACATAATGAACACAATCATGTAAAATAAACTCATATGACTTCCTAACAAGCAAATGGTGCCATACCACGACACCTACATGGAATTTTGAAAAAAAAATATGTCTCTATTCCCAATACCTTCCTATGGGAAACTTACTAGATAAGACTTTTGAACATAACAACACAAGAATTGTTATCTTCAAATAAAGGCCTCCTCCTCCCCTTCAGCCTTGCCTCTCCATCTCCAAAATTGGTGTCTTTACCAATCTTATGTGTCACTTATTGTAAATAGCAGCAAATACTAAAGTTCCTATAGCCTAGGACCTCATAATCCGGAAATCCAGTCAGTACAGAATTCTTAAATAAATAGTTTCAAACCCCTGGCTATCAGATATCACATACTACTCTGGTACACAGAAGTAGAGACTGGTGACAAATTTACCAAAACCAAGTCCCTGTGGAGTCACTGGTTTCAAAGACTAAAAAAACACAGTGAACATCATCACTAAAATCAAATCAGATGACTTCCTAACCAGCAAATGGCGCCATACTATGACACCTACACAGAATTTTGAAAAAAGCAGACCTTTTTATTCCCAATACCTTTAAAGGTTATTGGTCTGTGGTATTTCTCCAAAACAAACATGATACCATCTCAGATCACACAATTTTACCTTGGGAGAGAGGAGCAATAACATAAGCATTACATCTCTCTTTATTGCCCTGACCAAATCCAGCTAAAGGGACCTACCCTAAGTTATTCCACTTCACATGAAGCACCAATATCCAAGGAGGGCCCAGCAACTGAACCAAACAAACCACTTCTGACCAGACATCTCCATTGGAAATTAGATGAACATAATGGAAATGACACAGTGATATTATAGCAATCTCACCATATTACCAATGTAACTATAATGATTTGAGGTACATCTAACTTCAATGTAACAGAATAACATATAAAATATAGTAAAAGAATCTAGATAAAGTCTCCATGATTATACACAGCCAATCAAAATCAAATTAGAGTACAACATTAACATCAAATGTGTGCAAGTATAAAACAAAATTGAAAACTATACCAAAAAATTTCCAACTTTTTTACAATAAACAGGAAAACACAGAATTAATTCACCCAGAAGTGTATACCCCTTTACAAGCACTTTTTTTTACAAAATGTATTGATTCTATAGTACAACACATGATAGCTACGCATTGGAAAACGTACAAGGTCTGGATATCCTAAGTCTACACAATTTATCATCACACAAAAGCTCTCAAAATCTGCTTCAGTCCTGGTTCTTTATCTGAACCTATGGCACCACTACAGGCATTGGCTTTAAGCCCAATATACATATGAGTCTCCAAACATTTGTAAAACAGCTCTTGGAATATTAGGTGAGTAAATAATGCTACTTCTATTATATTTGTCAGATAGTGGGTACATGAAGAATTTGGAAAAAAAGATAGCGAGCTATGGGAAACTTACTAGATAAGACTTTTGAACATAGCAACACAAGAATTGTTATCTTCAAATAAAGGCCTCCTCCTCCCCTTCAGCCTTTCCTCTCCATCTCCAAAATTGGTGTCTTTACCAATTCTTTGCGTTACTTATTACAAAAATCAGCAGACAGTAAAGTTCCCATAGCCTAAGACCTCATCATCCAGGAAACCAGTCAGTCCAGAATTCTTAAAAAAATAGTTTCAAATCCCTGCCTATGAGATATCACATACTACTCTGGGACAAATAAGTAGAGACTGGTGGCAAATTTAATCAAAAAACAAGCCCCTATGGAGTCACTGGCTTCAAAGACTAAAATAACATAATGAACACCATCATGTAAAATAAACCCATATGACTTCCTAACAAGCAAATGGTGCCATACCACGACACCTACATGGCATTTTGAAAAAAAAATATGTCTCTATTCCCAATACCTTCCTATGGGAAACTTACTAGATAAGACTTTTGAACATAACAACACAAGAATTGTTATGTTCAAATAAAGGCCTCCTCCTCCCCTTCAGCCTTGCCTCTCCATCTCCAAAATTGGTGTCTTTACCAATCTTATGTGTCACTTATTGTAAATAGCAGCAAATACTAAAGTTCCTATAGCCTAGGACCTCATAATCCGGAAATCCAGTCAGTACAGAATTCTTAAAAAAATAGTTTCAAACCCCTGGCTATCAGATATCACATACTACTCTGGTACACAGAAGTAGAGACTGGTGACAAATTTACCAAAACCAAGTCCCTGTGGAGTCACTGGTTTCAAAGACTAAAAAAACACAGTGAACACCATCACTAAAATCAAATCAGATGACTTCCTAACCAGCAAATGGCGCCATACTATGACACCTACACAGAATTTTGAAAAAAGCAGACCTCTTTATTCCCAATACCTTTCAAGGTTATTGGTCTGTGGTATTTCTCCAAAACAAACCTGATACCATCTCAGACCACACAATTTTACCTTGAGAGAGAGGAGCAATAACATAAGCATTACATCTCTCTTTATTGCCCTGACCAAATCCAGCTAAAGGGACCTACCCTAAGTTATTCCACTTCACATGAAGCACCAATATCCAAGGAGGGCCCAGCAACTGAACCAAACAAACCACTTCTGACCAGACATCTCCATTGGAAATTAGATGAACATAATGGAAATGACACAGTGATATGATAGCAATCTCACCATATTACCAATGTAACTATAATGATTTGAGGTACATCTAACTTCAATGTAACAGAATAACATATAAAATATAGTAAAATAATCTAGATAAAATCTCCATGATTATACACAGCCAATCAAAATCAAATAAGAGTACAACATTAACATGAAATGTGTGTAAGCATAAAACAAAATTGAAAACGATACCAAAAAATCCCAACTTTTTTACAGTAAACAGGAAAACACAGAATTAATTCACCCAGAAGTGTATACCCCTTTGCAAGCACTTTTTTTTACAAAATGTATTGATTCTATAGTACAACACATGATAGCTACGCATTGGAAAACGTACAAGGTCTGGATATCCTAAGTCTACACAATTTATCATCACACAAAAGCTCTCAAAATCTGCTTCAGTCCTGGTTCTTTATCTAAACCTATGGCACCACTACAGGCATTGGCCTTAAGCCCAATATACATATGAGTCTCCAACCATTTGTAAAACAGCTCTTGGTATATTAGGTGAGTAAATAATGCTACGTCAATTATATTTGTCAGATAGTGGGTACATGAAGAATTTGGAAAAAAAGATAGCGAGCTATGGGAAACTTACTAGATAAGACTTTTGAACATAACAACACAAGAATTGTTATCTTCAAATAAAGGCCTCCTCCTCCCCTTCAGCCTTTCCTCTCCATCTCAAAAATTGGTGTCTTTACCAATTCTTTGCGTTACTTATTATAAAAATCAGCAGACAGTAAAGTTCCCATAGCCTAAGACCTCATCATCCAGGAAACCAGTCAGTCCAGAATTCTTAAAAAAATAGTTTCAAATCCCTGCCTATGAGATATCACATACTACTCTGGGACAAATAAGTAGAGACTGGTGGCAAATTTAATAAAAAAACAAGCCCCTATGGAGTCACTGGCTTCAAAGACTAAAATAACATAATGAACACCATCTTGTAAAATAAACCCATATGACTTCCTAACAAGCAAATGGTGCCATACCACGACACCTACATGGAATTTTGAAAAAAAAATATGTCTCTATTCCCAATACCTTCCTATGGGAAACTTACTAGATAAGACTTTTGAACATAACAACACAAGAATTGTTATGTTCAAATAAAGGCCTCCTCCTCCCCTTCAGCCTTGCCTCTCCATCTCCAAAATTGGTGTCTTTACCAATCTTATGTGTCACTTATTGTAAATAGCAGCAAATACTAAAGTTCCTATAGCCTAGGACCTCATAATCCGGAAATCCAGTCAGTACAGAATTCTTAAAAAAATTGTTTCAAACCCCTGGCTATCAGATATCACATACTACTCTGGTACACAGAAGTAGAGACTGGTGACAAATTTACCAAAACCAAGTCCCTGTGGAGTCACTGGTTTCAAAGACTAAAAAAACACAGTGAACACCATCACTAAAATCAAATCAGATGACTTCCTAACCAGCAAATGGCGCCATACTATGACACCTACACAGAATTTTGAAAAAAGCAGACCTCTTTATTCCCAATACCTTTCAAGGTTATTGGTCTGTGGTATTTCTCCAAAACAAACCTGATACCATCTCAGACCACACAATTTTACCTTGAGAGAGAGGAGCAATAACATAAGCATTACATCTCTCTTTATTGCCCTTACCAAATCCAGCTAAAGGGACCTACCCTAAGTTATTCCACTTCACATGAAGCACCAATATCCAAGGAGGGCACAGCAACTGAACCAAACAAACCACTTCTGACCAGACATCTCCATTGGAAATTAGATGAACATAATGGAAATGACACAGTGATATGATAGCAATCTCACCATATTACCAATGTAACTATAATGATTTGAGGTACATCTAACTTCAATGTAACAGAATAACATATAAAATATAGTAAAAGAATCTAGATAAAATCTCCATGATTATACACAGCCAATCAAAATCAAATAAGAATACAACATTAACATGAAATGTGTGTAAGCATAAAACAAAATTGAAAACTATACCAAAAAATCCCAACTTTTTTACAGTAAACAGGAAAACACAGAATTAATTCACCCAGAAGTGTATACCCCTTTACAAGCACTTTTTTTTACAAAATGTATTGATTCTATAGTACAACACATGATAGCTACGCATTGGAAAACGTACAAGGTCTGGATATCCTAAGTCTACACAATTTATCATCACACAAAAGCTCTCAAAATCTGCTTCAGTCCTGGTTCTTTATCTAAACCTATGGCACCACTACAGGCATTGGCTTTAAGCCCAATATACATATGAGTCTCCAACCATTTGTAAAACAGCTCTTGGTATATTAGGTGAGTAAATAATGCTACGTCAATTATATTTGTCAGATAGTGGGTACATGAAGAATTTGGAAAAAAAGATAGCGAGCTATGGGAAACTTACTAGATAAGACTTTTGAACATAACAACACAAGAATTGTTATCTTCAAATAAAGGCCTCCTCCTCCCCTTCAGCCTTTCCTCTCCATCTCCAAAATTGGTGTCTTTACCAATTCTTTGCGTTACTTATTATAAAAATCAGCAGACAGTAAAGTTCCCATAGCCTAAGACCTCATCATCCAGGAAACCAGTCAGTCCAGAATTCTTAAAAAAATAGTTTCAAATCCCTGCCTATGAGATATCACATACTACTCTGGGACAAATAAGTAGAGACTGGTGGCAAATTTAATCAAAAAACAAGCCCCTATGGAGTCACTGGCTTCAAAGACTAAAATAACATAATGAACACCATCATGTAAAATAAACCCATATGACTTCCTAACAAGCAAATGGTGCCATACCACGACACCTACATGGAATTTTGAAAAAAAAATATGTCTCTATTCCCAATACCTTCCTATGGGAAACTTACTAGATAAGACTTTTGAACATAACAACACAAGAATTGTTATCTTCAAATAAAGGCCTCCTCCTCCCCTTCAGCCTTGCCTCTCCATCTCCAAAATTGGTGTCTTTACCAATCTTATGTGTCACTTATTGTAAATAGCAGCAAATACTAAAGTTCCTATAGCCTAGGACCTCATAATCCGGAAATCCAGTCAGTACAGAATTCTTAAAAAAATAGTTTCAAACCCCTGGCTATCAGATATCACATACTTCTCTGGTACACAGAAGTAGAGACTGGTAAAAAAATTTACCAAAACCAAGTCCCTGTGGAGTCACTGGTTTCAAAGACTAAAAAAACACAGTGAACACCATCACTAAAATCAAATCAGATGACTTCCTAACCAGCAAATGGCGCCATACTATGACACCTACACAGAATTTTGAAAAAAGCAGACCTCTTTATTCCCAATACCTTTCAAGGTTATTGGTCTGTGGTATTTCTCCAAAACAAACATGATACCATCTCAGACCACAAAATTTTACCTTGAGAGAGAGGAGCAATAACATAAGCATTACATCTCTCTTTATTGCCCTGACCAAATCCAGCTAAAGGGACCTACCCTAACTTATTCCACTTCACATGAAGCACCAATATCCAAGATGGGCCCAGCAACTGAACCAAACAAACCACTTCTGACCAGACATCTCCATTGGAAATTAGATGAACATAATGGAAATGACACAGTGATATGATAGCAATCTCACCATATTACCAATGTAACTATAATGATTTGAGGTACATCTAACTTCAATGTAACAGAATAACATATCAAATATAGTAAAAGAATCTAGATAAAATCTCCATGATTATACACAGCCAATCAAAATCAAATAAGAGTACAACATTAACATGAAATGTGTGCAAGTATAAAACAAAATTGAAAACTATACCAAAAAATCCCAACTTTTTTACAGTAAACAGGAAAACACAGAATTAATTCACCCAGAAGTGTATACCCCTTTACAAGCACTTTTTTTTTACAAAATGTATCGATTCTATAGTACAACACATGATAGCTATGCATTGGAAAACGTACAAGGTCTGGATATCCTAAGTCTACACAATTTATCATCACACAAAAGCTCTCAAAATCTGCTTCAGTCCTGGTTCTTTATCTAAACCTATGGCACCACTACAGGCATTGGCTTTAAGCCCAATATACATATGAGTCTCCAACCATTTGTAAAACAGCTCTTGGTATATTAGGTGAGTAAATAATGCTACTTCAATTATATTTGTCAGATAGTGGGTACATGAAGAATTTGGAAAAAAAGATAGCGAGCTATGGGAAACTTACTAGATAAGACTTTTGAACATAACAACACAAGAATTGTTATCTTCAAATAAAGGCCTCCTCCTCCCCTTCAGCCTTTCCTCTCCATCTCCAAAATTGGTGTCTTTACCAATTCTTTGCGTTACTTATTATAAAAATCAGCAGACAGTAAAGTTCCCATAGCCTAAGACCTCATCATCCAGGAAACCAGTCAGTCCAGAATTCATAAAAAAATAGTTTCAAATCCCTGCCTATGAGATATCACATACTACTCTGGGACAAATAAGTAGAGACTGGTGGCAAATTTAATCAAAACACAAGTCCCTATGGAGTCACTGGCTTCAAAGACTAAAATAACATAATGAACACCATCATGTAAAATAAACTTATATGACTTCCTAACAAGAAAATGGTGCCATACCACGACACCTACATGGAATTTTGAAAAAAAAATATGTCTCTATTCCCAATACCTTCCTATGGGAAACTTACTAGATGAGACTTTTGAACATAACAACACAAGAATTGTTATCTTCAAATAAAGGCCTCCTCCTCCCCTTCAGCCTTTCCTCTCCATCTCCAAAATTGGTGTCTTTACCAATCTTATGTGTCACGTATTGTAAATAGCAGCAAATACTAAAGTTCCTATAGCCTAGGACCTCATAATCCGGAAATCCAGTCAGTACAGAATTCTTAAAAAAATAGTTTCAAACCCCTGGCTATCAGATATCACATACTTCTCTGGTACACAGAAGTAGAGACTGGTAAAAAAATTTACCAAAACCAAGTCCCTGTGGAGTCACTGGTTTCAAAGACTAAAAAAACACAGTGAACACCATCACTAAAATCAAATCAGATGACTTCCTAACCAGCAAATGGCGCCATACTATGACACCTACACAGAATTTTGAAAAAAGCAGACCTCTTTATTCCCAATACCTTTCAAGGTTATTGGTCTGTGGTATTTCTCCAAAACAAACATGATACCATCTCAGACCACAAAATTTTACCTTGAGAGAGAGGAGCAATAACATAAGCATTACATCTCTCTTTATTGCCCTGACCAAATCCAGCTAAAGGGACCTACCCTAACTTATTCCACTTCACATGAAGCACCAATATCCAAGATGGGCCCAGCAACTGAACCAAACAAACCACTTCTGACCAGACATCTCCATTGGAAATTAGATGAACATAATGGAAATGACACAGTGATATGATAGCAATCTCACCATATTACCAATGTAACTATAATGATTTGAGGTACATCTAACTTCAATGTAACAGAATAACATATCAAATATAGTAAAAGAATCTAGATAAAATCTCCATGATTATACACAGCCAATCAAAATCAAATAAGAGTACAACATTAACATGAAATGTGTGCAAGTATAAAACAAAATTGAAAACTATACCAAAAAATCCCAACTTTTTTACAGTAAACAGGAAAACACAGAATTAATTCACCCAGAAGTGTATACCCCTTTACAAGCACTTTTTTTTTACAAAATGTATCGATTCTATAGTACAACACATGATAGCTATGCATTGGAAAACGTACAAGGTCTGGATATCCTAAGTCTACACAATTTATCATCACACAAAAGCTCTCAAAATCTGCTTCAGTCCTGGTTCTTTATCTAAACCTATGGCACCACTACAGGCATTGGCTATAAGCCCAATATACATATGAGTCTCCAACCATTTGTAAAACAGCTCTTGGTATATTAGGTGAGTAAATAATGCTACTTCTATTATATTTGTCAGATAGTGGGTACATGAAGAATTTGGAAAAAAAGATAGCGAGCTATGGGAAACTTACTAGATAAGACTTTTGAACATAACAACACAAGAATTGTTATCTTCAAATAAAGGCCTCCTCCTCCCCTTCAGCATTTCCTCTCCATCTCCAAAATTGGTGTCTTTACCAATTCTTTGCGTTACTTATTATAAAAATCAGTAGACAGTAAAGTTCCCATAGCCTAAGACCTCATCATCCAGGAAACCAGTCAGTCCAGAATTCATAAAAAAATAGTTTCAAATCCCTGCCTATGAGATATCACATACTACACTGGGACAAATAAGTAGAGACTGGTGGCAAATTTAATAAAAAAACAAGTCCCTACGGAGTCACTGGCTTCAAAGACTAAAATAACATAATGAGCACCATCATGTAAAATAAACTTATATGACTTCCTAACAAGAAAATGGTGCCATACCACGACACCTACATGGAATTTTGAAAAAAAAATATGTCTCTATTCCCAATACCTTCCTATGGGAAACTTACTAGATGAGACTTTTGAACATAACAACACAAGAATTGTTATCTTCAAATAAAGGCCTCCTCCTCCCCTTCAGCCTTGCCTCTCCATCTCCAAAATTGGTGTCTTTACCAATCTTATGTGTCACGTATTGTAAATAGCAGCAAATACTAAAGTTCCTATAGCCTAGGACCTCATAATCCGGAAATCCAGTCAGTACAGAATTCTTAAAAAAATAGTTTCAAACCCCTGGCTATCAGATATCACATACTTCTCTGGTACACAGAAGTAGAGACTGGTGACAAATTTACCAAAACCAAGTCCCTGTGGAGTCACTGGTTTCAAAGACTAAAAAAACACAGTGAACACCATCACTAAAATCAAATCAGATGACTTCCTAACCAGCAAATGGCGCCATACTATGACACCTACACAGAATTTTGAAAAAAGCAGACCTCTTTATTCCCATTACCTTTAAAGTTTATTGGTCTGTGGTATTTCTCCAAAACAAACATGATACCATCTCAGACCACACAATTTTACCTTGAGAGAGAGGAGCAATAACATAAGCATTACATCTCTCTTTATTGCCCTGACCAAATCCAGCTAAAGGGACCTACCCTAAGTTATTCCACTTCACATGAAGCACCAATATCCATGGAGAGCCCAGCAACTGAACCAAACAAACCACTTCTGACCAGACATCTCCATTGGAAATTAGATGAACATAATGGAAATGACACAGTGATATGATAGCAATCTCACCATATTACTAATGTAACTATAATGATTTGAGGTACATCTAACTTCAATGTAACAGAATAACATATAAAATATAGTAAAAGAATCTAGATAAAATCTCCATGATTATACACAGCCAATCAAAATCAAATGAGAGTACAACATTAACATGAAATGTGTGCAAGTATAAAACAAAATTGAAAACTATACCAAAAAATCCCAACTTTTTTACAGTAAACAGGAAAACACAGAATTAATTCACCCAGAAGTGTATACCCCTTTACAAGCACTTTTTTTTACAAAATGTATTGATTTTATAGTACAACACATGATAGCTATGCATTGGAAAACGTACAAGGTCTGGATATCCTAAGTCTACACAATTTATCATCACACAAAAGCTCTCAAAATCTGCTTCAGTCCTGGTTCTTTATCTAAACCTATGGCACCACTACAGGCATTGGCTTTAAGCCCAATATACATATGAGTCTCCAACCATTTGTAAAACAGCTCTTGGAATATTAGGTGAGTAAATAATGCTACTTCTATTATATTTGTCAGATAGTGGGTACATGAAGAATTTGGAAAAAAAGATAGCGAGCTATGGGAAACTTACTAGATAAGACTTTTGAACATAACAACACAAGAATTGTTATCTTCAAATAAAGGCCTCCTCCTCCCCTTCAGCCTTTCCTCTCCATCTCCAAAATTGGTGTCTTTACCAATTCTTTGCGTTACTTATTATAAAAATAAGCAGACAGTAAAGTTCCCATAGCCTAAGACCTCATCATCCAGGAAACCAGTCAGTCCAGAATTCTTAAAAAAATAGTTTCAAATCCCTGCCTATGAGATATCACATACTACTCTGGGACAAATAAGTAGAGACTGGTGGCAAATTTAATAAAAAAACAAGTCCCTATGGAGTCACTGGCTTCAAAGACTAAAATAACATAATGAACACCATCATGTAAAATAAACTCATATGACTTCCTAACAAGCAAATGGTGCCATACCACGACACCTACATGGAATTTTGAAAAAAAAATATGTCTCTATTCCCAATACCTTCCTATGGGAAACTTACTAGATAAGACTTTTGAACATAACAACAAAGGATTTGTTATCTTCAAATAAAAGCCTCCTCTTCCTCTTCAGCCTTGCCTCTCCATCTCCAATATTGGTGTCTTTACCAATCTTATGTGTCACTTATTGTAAATAGCAGCAAATACTAAAGTTCCTATAGCCTAGGACCTCATAATCCGGAAATCCAGTCAGTACAGAATTCTTAAAAAAATAGTTTCAAACCCCTGGCTATCAGATATCACATACTACTCTGGTACACAGAAGTAGAGACTGGTAACAAATTTACCAAAACCAAGTCCCTGTGGAGTCACTGGTTTCAAAGACTAAAAAAACACAGTGAACACCATCACTAAAATCAAATCAGATGACTTCCTAACCAGCAAATGGCGCCATACTATGACACCTACACAGAATTTTGAAAAAAGCAGACCTCTTTATTCCCAATACCTTTCAAGGTTATTGGTCTGTGGTATTTCTCCAAAACAAACATGATACCATCTCAGACCACACAATTTTACCTTGAGAGAGAGGAGCAATAACACAAGCATTACATCTCTCTTTATTGCCCTGATCAAATCCAGCTAAAGGGACCTACCCTAAGTTATTCCACTTCACATGAAGCACCAATATCCAAGGAGGGCCCAGCAACTGAACCAAACAAACCACTTCTGACCAGACATCTCCATTGGAAATTAGATGAACATAATGGAAACGACACAGTGATATGATAGCAATCTCACCATATTACCAATGTAACTATAATGATTTGAGGTACATCTAACTTCAATGTAACAGAATAACATATAAAATATAGTAAAATAATCTAGATAAAATCTCCATGATTATACACAGCCAATCAAAATCAAATGAGAGTACAACATTAACATGAAATGTGTGCAAGTATAAAACAAAATTGAAAACTATACCAAAAAATCCCAACTTTTTTACAATAAACAGGAAAACACAGAATTAATTCACCCAGAAGTGTATACCCCTTTACAAGCACTTTTTTTTCCAAAATTTATTGATTCTATAGTACAACACATGATAGCTACGCATTGGAAAACGTACAAGGTCTGGATATCCTAAGTCTACACAATTTATCATCACACAAAAGCTCTCAAAATCTGCTTCAGTCCTGGTTCTTTACCTAAACCTATGGCACCACTACAGGCATTGGCTTTAAGCCCAATATACATATGAGTCTCCAACCATTTGTAAAACAGCTCTTGGAATATTAGGTGAGTAAATAATGCTACTTCTATTATATTTGTCAGATAGTGGGTACATGAAGAATTTGGAAAAAAAGATAGCGAGCTATGGGAAACTTACTAGATAAGACTTTTGAACATAACAACACAAGAATTGTTATCTTCAAATAAAGGCCTCCTCCTCCCCTTCAGCCTTTCCTCTCCATCTCCAAAATTGGTGTCTTTACCAATTCT
Source organism: Rhinoderma darwinii (assembly GCF_050947455.1). Lineage (NCBI taxonomy): Eukaryota > Metazoa > Chordata > Amphibia > Anura > Rhinodermatidae > Rhinoderma > Rhinoderma darwinii. The sequence goes on from NW_027461699.1 coordinate 317,139, forward strand.
TTGCGTTACTTATTATAAAAATCAGCAGACAGCAAAGTTCCCATAGCCTAAGACCTCATCATCCAGGAAACCAGTCAGTCCAGAATTCTTAAAAAAATAGTTTCAAATCCCTGCCTATGAGATATCACATACTACTCTGGGACAAATAAGTAGAGACTGGTGGCAAATTTAATAAAAAAACAAGTCCCTATGGAGTCACTGGCTTCAAAGACTAAAATAACATAATGAACACCATCATGTAAAATAAACTCATATGACTTCCTAACAAGCAAATGGTGCCATACCACGACACCTAAATGGAATTTTGAAAAAAAAATATGTCTCTATTCCCAATACCTTCCTATGGGAAACTTACTAGATAAGACTTTTGAACATAACAACAAAGGATTTGTTATCTTCAAATAAAAGCCTCCTCTTCCTCTTCAGCCTTGCCTCTCCATCTCCAATATTGGTGTCTTTACCAATCTTATGTGTCACTTATTGTAAATAGCAGCAAATACTAAAGTTCCTATAGCCTAGGACCTCATAATCCGGAAATCCAGTCAGTACAGAATTCTTAAAAAAATAGTTTCAAACCCCTGGCTATCAGATATCACATACTACTCTGGTACACAGAAGTAGAGACTGGTGACAAATTTAACAAAACCAAGTCCCTGTGGAGTCACTGGTTTCAAAGACTAAAAAAACACAGTGAACACCATCACTAAAATCAAATCAGATGACTTCCTAACCAGCAAATGGCGCCATACTATGACACCTACACAGAATTTTGAAAAAAGCAGACCTCTTTATTCCCAATACCTTTCAAGGTTATTGGTCTGTGGTATTTCTCCAAAACAAACATGATACCATCTCAGACCACACAATTTTACCTTGAGAGAGAGGAGCAATAACACAAGCATTACATCTCTCTTTATTGCCCTGATCAAATCCAGCTAAAGGGACCTACCCTAAGTTATTCCACTTCACATGAAGCACCAATATCCAAGGAGGGCCCAGCAACTGAACCAAACAAACCACTTCTGACCAGACATCTCCATTGGAAATTAGATGAACATAATGGAAATGACACAGTGATATGATAGCAATCTCACCATATTACCAATGTAACTATAATGATTTGAGGTACATCTAACTTCAATGTAACAGAATAACATATAAAATATAGTAAAATAATCTAGATAAAATCTCCATGATTATACACAGCCAATCAAAATCAAATGAGAGTACAACATTAACATGAAATGTGTGCAAGTATAAAACAAAATTGAAAACTATACCAAAAAATCCCAACTTTTTTACAATAAACAGGAAAACACAGAATTAATTCACCCAGAAGTGTATACCCCTTTACAAGCACTTTTTTTTCCAAAATTTATTGATTCTATAGTACAACACATGATAGCTACGCATTGGAAAACGTACAAGGTCTGGATATCCTAAGTCTACACAATTTATCATCACACAAAAGCTCTCAAAATCTGCTTCAGTCCTGGTTCTTTACCTAAACCTATGGCACCACTACAGGCATTGGCTTTAAGCCCAATATACATATGAGTCTCCAACCATTTGTAAAACAGCTCTTGGAATATTAGGTGAGTAAATAATGCTACTTCTATTATATTTGTCAGATAGTGGGTACATGAAGAATTTGGAAAAAAAGATAGCGAGCTATGGGAAACTTACTAGATAAGACTTTTGAACATAACAACACAAGAATTGTTATCTTCAAATAAAGGCCTCCTCCTCCCCTTCAGCCTTTCCTCTCCATCTCCAAAATTGGTGTCTTTACCAATTCTTTGCGTTACTTATTATAAAAATCAGCAGACAGCAAAGTTCCCATAGCCTAAGACCTCATCATCCAGGAAACCAGTCAGTCCAGAATTCTTAAAAAAATAGTTTCAAATCCCTGCCTATGAGATATCACATACTACTCTGGGACAAATAAGTAGAGACTGGTGGCAAATGTAATCAAAAAACAAGTCCCTATGGAGTCACTGGCTTCAGAGACTAAAATAACATAATGAACACCATCATGTAAAATAAACTTATATGACTTCCTAACAAGCAAATGGTGCCATACCACGACACCTACCTGGAATTTTGAAAAAAAAATATGTCTCTATTCCCAATACCTTTCTATGGGATACTTACTAGATAAGACTTTTGAACATAACAACAAAGGAATTGTTATCTTCAAATAAAGGCCTCCTCCTCCCCTTCAGCCTTGCCTCTCCATCTCCAATATTGGTGTATTTACCAATCTTATGTGTCACTTATTGTAAATAGCAGCAAATACTAAAGTTCCTATAGCCTAGGACCTCATAATCCGGAAATCCAGTCAGTACAGAATTCTTAAAAAAATAGTTTCAAACCCCTGGCTATCAGATATCACATACTACTCTGGTACACAGAAGTAGAGACTGGTGACAAATTTACCAAAACAAAGTCCCTGTGGAGTCACTGGTTTCAAAGACTAAAAAAAACACAGTGATCACCATCACTTAAATCAAATCAGATGACTTCCTAACCAGCAAATGGCGCCATACTATGACACCTACACAGAATTTTGAAAAAAGCAGACCTCTTTATTCCCAATACCTTTCAAGGTTATTGGTCTGTGGTATTTCTCCAAAACAAACATGATACCATCTCAGACCACACAATTTTACCTTGAGAGAGAGGAGCAATAACATAAGCATTACATCTCTCTTTATTGCCCTGACCAAATCCAGCTAAAGGGACCTACCCTAAGTTATTCCACTTCACATGAAGCACCAATATCCAAGGAGGGCCCAGCAACTGAACCAAACAAACCACTTCTGACCAGACATCTCCATTGGAAATTAGATGAACATAATGGAAATGACACAGTGATATGATAGCAATCTCACCATATTACCAATGTAACTATAATGATTTGAGGTACATCTAACTTCAATGTAACAGAATAACATATAAAATATAGTAAAAGAATCTAGATAAAATATCCATGATTATACACAGCCAATCAAAATCAAATGAGAGTACAACATTAACATGAAAGGTGTGCAAGTATAAAACAAAATTGAAAACTATACCAAAAAATGTCCAACTTTTTTACAATAAACAGGAAAACACAGAATTAATTCACCCAGAAGTGTATACCCCTTTACAAGCACTTTTTTTTACAAAATGTATTGATTCTATAGTACAACACATGATAGCTACGCATTGGAAAACGTACAAGGTCTGGATATCCTAAGTCTACACAATTTATCATCACACAAAAGCTCTCAAAATCTGCTTCAGTCCTGGTTCTTTATCTAAACCTATGGCACCACTACAGGCATTGGCTATAAGCCCAATATACATATGAGTCTCCAACCATTTGTAAAACAGCTCTTGGTATATTAGGTGAGTAAATAATGCTACTTCTATTATATTTGTCAGATAGTGGGTACATGAAGAATTTGGAAAAAAAGATAGCGAGCTATGGGAAACTTACTAGATAAGACTTTTGAACATAACAACACAAGAATTGTTATCTTCAAATAAAGGCCTCCTCCTCCCCTTCAGCCTTTCCTCTCCATCTCCAAAATTGGTGTCTTTACCAATTCTTTGCGTTACTTATTATAAAAATCAGTAGACAGTAAAGTTCCCATAGCCTAAGACCTCATCATCCAGGAAACCAGTCAGTCCAGAATTCTTAAAAAAATAGTTTCAAATCCCTGCCTATGAGATATCACATACTACTCTGGGACAAATAAGTAGAGACTGGTGGCAAATATAATCAAAAAACAAGTCCCTATGGAGTCACTGGCTTCAAAGACTAAAATAACATAATGAACACAATCATGTAAAATAAACTCATATGACTTCCTAACAAGCAAATGGTGCCATACCACGACACCTACATGGAATTTTGAAAAAAAAAAATATGTCTCTATTCCCAATACCTTCCTATGGGAAACTTACTAGATGAGACTTTTGAACATAACAACACAAGAATTGTTATCTTCAAATAAAGGCCTCCTCCTCCCCTTCAGCCTTGCCTCTCCATCTCCAAAATTGGTGTCTTTACCAATCTTATGTGTCACTTATTGTAAATAGCAGCAAATACTAAAGTTCCTATAGCCTAGGACCTCATAATCCGGAAATCCAGTCAGTATAGAATTCTTAAAAAAATAGTTTCAAACCCCTGGCTATCAGATATCACATACTACTCTGGTACACAGAAGTAGAGACTGGTGACAAATTTACCAAAACCAAGTCCCTGTGGAGTCACTGGTTTCAAAGACTAAAAAAACACAGTGAACACCATCACTAAAATCAAATCAGGTGACTTCCTAACCAGCAAATGGCGCCATACTATGACACCTACACAGAATTTTGAAAAAAGCAGACCTCTTTATTCCCAATACCTTTCAAGGTTATAGGTCTGTGGTATTTCTCCAAAACAAACCTGATACCATCTCAGACCACACAATTTTACCTTGAGAGAGAGGAGCAATAACATAAGCATTACATCTCTCTTTATTGCCCTGACCAAATCCAGCTAAAGGGACCTACCCTAAGTTATTCCACTTCACATGAAGCACCAATATCCAAGGAAGGCCCAGCAACTGAACCAAACAAACCACTTCTGACCAGACATCTCCATTGGAAATTAGATGAACATAATGGAAATGACACAGTGATATGATAGCAATCTCACCATATTACCAATGTAACTATAATGATTTGAGGTACATCTAACTTCAATGTAACAGAATAACATATAAAATATAGTAAAAGAATCTAGATAAAATCTCCATGATTATACACAGCCAATCAAAATCAAATAAGAGTACAACATTAACATGAAATGTGTGCAAGTATAAAACAAAATTGAAAACTATACCAAAAAATTTCCAACTTTTTTACAATAAACAGGAAAACACAGAATTAATTCACCCAGAAGTGTATACCCCTTTACAAGCACTTTTTTTTACAAAATGTATTGATTCTATAGTACAACACATGATAGCTACGCATTGGAAAACGTACAAGGTCTGGATATCCTAAGTCTACACAATTTATCATCACACAAAAGCTCTCAAAATCTGCTTCAGTCCTGGTTCTTTATCTAAACCTATGGCACCACTACAGGCATTGGCTTTAAGCCCAATATACATATGAGTCTCAAACCATTTGTAAAACAGCTCTTGGTATATTAGGTGAGTAAATAATGCTACTTCAATTATATTTGTCAGATAGTGGGTACATGAAGAATTTGGAAAAAAAGATAGCGAGCTATGGGAAACTTACTAGATAAGACTTTTGAACATAACAACACAAGAATTGTTATCTTCAAATAAAGGCCTCCTCCTCCCCTTCAGCCTTTCCTCTCCATCTCCAAAATTGGTGTCTTTACCAATTCTTTGCGTTACTTATTATAAAAATCAGCAGACAGTAAAGTTCCCATAGCCTAAGACCTCATCATCCAGGAAACCAGTCAGTCCAGAATTCTTAAAAAAATAGTTTCAAATCCCTGCCTATGAGATATCACATACTACTCTGGGACAAATAAGTAGAGACTGGTGGCAAATTTAATCAAAACACAAGTCCCTATGGAGTCACTGGCTTCAAAGACTAAAATAACATAATGAACACCATCATGTAAAATAAACTCATATGACTTCCTAACAAGCAAATGGTGCCATACCACGACACCTACATGGAATTTTGAAAAAAAAAATATGTTTCTATTCCCAATACCTTCCTATGGGAAACTTACTACATAAGACTTTTGAACATAACAACACAAGAATTGTTATCTTCAAATAAAGGCCTCCTCCTCCCCTTCAGCCTTGCCTCTCCATCTCCAAAATTGGTGTCTTTACCAATCTTATGTGTCACTTATTGTAAATAGCAGCAAATACTAAAGTTCCTATAGCCTAGGACCTCATAATCCGGAAATCCAGTCAGTACAGAATTCTTAAAAAAATAGTTTCAAACCCATGGCTATCAGATATCACATACTACTCTGGTACACAGAAGTAGAGACTGGTGACAAATTTACCAAAACCAAGTCCCTGTGGAGTCACTGGTTTCAAAGACTAAAAAAAAACAGTGAACACCATAACTAAAATCAAATCAGATGACTTCCTAACCAGCATATGGCGCCATACTATGACACCTACACAGAATTTTGAAAAAAGCAGACCTCTTTATTCCCAATATCTTTCAAGGTTATTGGTCTGTGGTATTTCTCAAAAACAAACATGATACCATCTCAGACCACACAATTTTACCTTGAGAGAGAGGAGCAATAACATAAGCATTACATCTCTCTTTATTGCCCTGACCAAATCCAGCTAAAGGGACCTACCCTAAGTTATTCCACTTCACATGAAGCACCAATATCCAAGGAGGGCCCAGCAACTGAACCAAACAAACCACTTCTGACCAGACATCTCCATTGGAAATTAGATGAACATAATGGAAATGACACAGTGATATGATAGCAATCTGACCATATTACCAATTTAACTATAATGATTTGAGGTACATCTAACTTCAATGTAACAGAATAACATATAAAATATAGTAAAAGAATCTAGATAAAATCTCCATGATTATACACAGCCAATCAAAATCAAATAAGAGTACAACATTAACATGAAATGTGTGCAAGTATAAAACAAAATTGAAAACTATACCAAAAAATTTCCAACTTTTTTACAATAAACAGGAAAACACAGAATTAATTCACGCAGAAGTGTTTACCCCTTTACAAAGCACTTTTTTTTTTACAAAATGTATTGATTCTATAGTACAACACATGATAGCTATGCATTGGAAAACGTACAAGGTCTGGATATCCTAAGTCTACACAATTTATCATCACACAAAAGCTCTCAAAATCTGCTTCAGTCCTGGTTCTTTATCTAAACCTATGGCACCACTACAGGCATTGGCTTTAAGCCCAATATACATATGAGTCTCCAACCATTTGTAAAACAGCTCTTGGTATATTAGGTGAGTAAATAATGCTACTTCTATTATATTTGTCAGATAGTGGGTACATGAAGAATTTGGAAAAAAAGATAGCGAGCTATGGGAAACTTACTAGATAAGACTTTTGAACATAACAACACAAGAATTGTTATCTTCAAATAAAGGCCTCCTCCTACCCTTCAGCATTTCCTCTCCATCTCCAAAATTGGTGTCTTTACCAATTCTTTGCGTTACTTATTATAAAAATCAGTAGACAGTAAAGTTCCCATAGCCTAAGACCTCATCATCCAGGAAACCAGTCAGTCCAGAATTCATAAAAAAATAGTTTCAAATCCCTGCCTAAGAGATATCACATACTACACTGGGACAAATAAGTAGAGACTGGTGGCAAATTTAATAAAAAAACAAGTCCCTACGGAGTCACTGGCTTCAAAGACTAAAATAACATAATGAACACCATCATGTAAAATAAACTCATATGACTTCCTAACAAGCAAATGGTGCCATACCACGACACCTACATGGAATTTTGAAAAAAAAAATATGTCTCTATTCCCAATACCTTCCTATGGGAAACTTACTAGATAAGACTTTTGAACATAACAACAAAGGATTTGTTATCTTCAAATAAAAGCCTCCTCTTCCTCTTCAGCCTTGCCTCTCCATCTCCAATATTGGTGTCTTTACCAATCTTATGTGTCACTTATTGTAAATAGCAGCAAATACTAAAGTTCCTATAGCCTAGGACCTCATAATCCGGAAATCCAGTCAGTACAGAATTCTTAAAAAAATAGTTTCAAACCCCTGGCTATCAGATATCACATACTACTCTGGTACACAGAAGTAGAGACTGGTGACAAATTTACCAAAACCAAGTCCCTGTGGAGTCACTGGTTTCAAAGACTAAAAAAACACAGTGAACACATCACTAAAATCAAATCAGATGACTTCCTAACCAGCAAATGGCACCATACTATGACACCTACACAGAATTTTGAAAAAAGCAGACCTCTTTATTCCCAATACCTTTCAAGGTTATTGGTCTGTGGTATTTCTCCAAAACAAACATGATACCATCTCAGACCACACAATTTTACCTTGAGAGAGAGGAGCAATAACACAAGCATTACATCTCTCTTTATTGCCCTGATCAAATCCAGCTAAAGGGACCTACCCTAAGTTATTCCACTTCACATGAAGCACCAATATCCAAGGAGGGCCCAGCAACTGAACCAAACAAACCACTTCTGACCAGACATCTCCATTGGAAATTAGATGAACATAATGGAAATGACACAGTGATATGATAGCAATCTCACCATATTACCAATGTAACTATAATGATTTGAGGTACATCTAACTTCAATGTAACAGAATAACATATAAAATATAGTAAAAGAATCTAGATAAAATCTCCATGATTATACACAGCCAATCAAAATCAAATAAGAGTACAACATTAACATGAAATGTGTGCAAGTATAAAACAAAATTGAAAACTATACCAAAAAATTTCCAACTTTTTTACAATAAACAGGAAAACACAGAATTAATTCACCCAGAAGTGTATACCCCTTTACAAGCACTTTTTTTTACAAAATGTATTGATTCTATAGTACAACACATGATAGCTACGCATTGGAAAACGTACAAGGTCTGGATATCCTAAGTCTACACAATTTATCATCACACAAAAGCTCTCAAAATCTGCTTCAGTCCTGGTTCTTTATCTAAACCTATGGCACCACTACAGGCATTGGCTTTAAGCCCAATATACATATGAGTCTCAAACCATTTGTAAAACAGCTCTTGGTATATTAGGTGAGTAAATAATGCTACTTCAATTATATTTGTCAGATAGTGGGTACATGAAGAATTTGGAAAAAAAGATAGCGAGCTATGGGAAACTTACTAGATAAGACTTTTGAACATAACAACACAAGAATTGTTATCTTCAAATAAAGGCCTCCTCCTCCCCTTCAGCCTTTCCTCTCCATCTCCAAAATTGGTGTCTTTACCAATTCTTTACGTTACTTATTATAAAAATCAGCAGACAGTAAAGTTCCCATAGCCTAAGACCTCATCATCCAGGAAACCAGTCAGTCCAGAATTCTTAAAAAAATAGTTTCAAATCCCTGCCTATGAGATATCACATACTACTCTGGGACAAATAAGTAGAGACTGGTGGCAAATTTAATCAAAAAACAAGTCCCTATGGAGTCACTGGCTTCAAAGACTAAAATAACATAATGAACACCATCATGTAAAATAAACTTATATGACTTCCTAACAAGCAAATGGTGCCATACCACGACACCTACATGGAATTTTGAAAAAAAAATATGTCTCTATTCCCAATACCTTCCTATGGGAAACTTACTAGATAAGACTTTTGAACATAACAACACAAGAATTGTTATCTTCAAATAAAGGCCTCCTCCTCCCCTTCAGCCTTGCCTCTCCATCTCCAAAATTGGTGTCTTTACCAATCTTATGTGTCACTTATTGTAAATAGCAGCAAATACTAAAGTTCCTATAGCCTAGGACCTCATAATCCGGAAATCCAGTCAGTACAGAATTCTTAAAAAAATAGTTTCAAACCCTTGGCTATCAGATATCACATACTACTCTGGTACACAGAAGTAGAGACTGGTGACAAATTTACCAAAACCAAGTCCCTGTGGAGTCACTAGTTTCAAAGACTAAAAAAAAACAGTGAACACCATCACTAAAATAAAATCAGATGACTTCCTAACCAGCAAATGGCGCCATACTATGACACCTACACAGAATTTTGAAAAAAGCAGACCTCTTTATTCCCAATACCTTTTAAGGTTATTGGTCTGTGGTATTTCTCCAAAACAAACATGATACCATCTCAGACCACACAATTTTACCTTGAGAGAGAGGAGCAATAACATAAGCATTACATCTCTCTTTATTGCCTTGACCAAATCCAGCAAAAGGGACCTACCCTAAGTTATTCCACTTCACATGAAGCACCAATATCCAAGGAGGGCCCAGCAACTGAACCAAACAAACCACTTCTGACCAGACATCTCCATTGGAAATTAGATGAACATAATGGAAATGACACAGTGATATGATAGCAATCTCACCATATTACCAATGTAACTATAATGATTTGAGGTACATCTAACTTCAATGTAACAGAATAACGTATAAAATATAGTAAAATAATCTAGATAAAATCTCCATGATTATACACAGCCAATCAAAATCAAATGAGAGTACAACATTAACATGAAATGTGTGCAAGTATAAAACAAAATTGAAAACTATACCAAAAAATCCCAACTTTTTTACAGTAAACAGGAAAACAGAATTAATTCACCCAGAAGTGTATACCCCTTTACAAGCACTTTTTTTTTTACAAAATGTATCGATTCTATAGTACAACACATGATAGCTATGCATTGGAAAACGTACAAGGTCTGGATATCCTAAGTCTACACAATTTATCATCACACAAAAGCTCTCAAAATCTGCTTCAGTCCTGGTTCTTTATCTAAACCTATGGCACCACTACAGGCATTGGCTTTAAGCCCAATATACATATGAGTCTCCAACCATTTGTAAAACAGCTCTTGGAATATTAGGTGAGTAAATAATGCTACTTCAATTATATTTGTCAGATAGTGGGTACATGAAGAATTTGGAAAAAAAGATAGCGAGCTATGGGAAACTTACTAGATAAGACTTTTGAACATAACAACACAAGAATTGTTATCTTCAAATAAAGGCCTCCTCCTCCCCTTCAGCCTTTCCTCTCCAACTCCAAAATTGGTGTCTTTACCAATTCTTTGCGTTACTTATTATAAAAATCAGCAGACAGTAAAGTTCCCATAGCCTAAGACCTCATCATCCAGGAAACCAGTCAGTCCAGAATTCTTAAAAAAATAGTTTCAAATCCCTGCCTATGAGATATCACATACTACTCTGGGACAAATAAGTAGAGACTGGTGGCAAATTTAATCAAAAAACAAGTCCCTGTGGAGTCACTGGCTTCAAAGACTAAAATAACATAATGAACACAATCATATAAAATAAACTCATATGACTTCCTAACAAGCAAATGGTGCCATACCACGACACCTACATGGCATTTTGAAAAAAAAATATGTCTCTATTCCCAATACCTTCCTATGGGAAACTTACTAGATAAGACTTTTGAACATAACAACACAAGAATTGTTATCTTCAAATAAAGGCCTCCTCCTCCCCTTCAGCCTTGCCTCTCCATCTCCAAAATTGGTGTCTTTACCAATCTTATGTGTCACTTATTGTAAATAGCAGCAAATACTAAAGTTCCTATAGCCTAGGACCTCATAATCCGGAAATCCAGTCAGTACAGAATTCTTAAATAAATAGTTTCAAACCCCTGGCTATCAGATATCACATACTACTCTGGTACACAGAAGTAGAGACTGGTGACAAATTTACCAAAACCAATTCCCTGTGGAGTCACTGGTTTCAAAGACTAAAAAAAAAACAGTTAACACCATCACTAAAATAAAATCAGATGACTTCCTAACCAGCAAATGGTGCCATACTATGACACCTACACAGAATTTTGAAAAAAGCAGACCACTTTATTCCCAATACCTTTTAAGGTTATTGGTCTGTGGTATTTCTCCAAAACAAACATGATACCATCTCAGACCACACAATTTTACCTTGAGAGAGAGGAGCAATAACATAAGCATTACATCTCTCTTTATTGCCCTGACCAAATCCAGCAAAAGGGACCTACCCTAAGTAATTCCACATCACATGAAGCACCAATATCCAAGGAGGGCCCAGCAACTGAACCAAACAAACCACTTCTGACCAGACATCTCCATTGGAAATTAGATGAACATAATGGAAATGACACAGTGATATGATAGCAATCTCACCATATTACCAATGTAACTATAATGATTTGAGGTACATCTAACTTCAATGTAACAGAATAACATATAAAATATAGTAAAAGAATCTAGATAAAATCTCCATGATTATACACAGCCAATCAAAATCAAATGAGAGTACAACATTAACATGAAATGTGTGCAAGTATAAAACAAAATAGAAAACTATACCAAAAAATCCCAACTTTTTTACAGTAAACAGGAAAACACAGAATTAATTCACCCAGAAGTGTATACCCCTTTACAAGCACTTTTTTTTTACAAAATGTATCGATTCTATAGTACAACACATGATAGCTATGCATTGGAAAACGTACAAGGTCTGGATATCCTAATTCTACACAATTTATCATCACACAAAAGCTCTCAAAATCTGCTTCAGTCCTGGTTCTTTATCTAAACCTATGGCCCCACTACAGGCATTGGCTTTAAGCCCAATATACATATAAGTCTCCAACCATTTGTAAAACAGCTCTTGGTATATTAGGTGAGTAAATAATGCTACTTCTATTATATTTGTCAGATAGTGGGTACATGAAGAATTTGAAAAAAAAGATAGCGAGCTATTGGAAACTTACTAGATAAGACTTTTGAACATAACAACACAAGAATTGTTAGCTTCAAATAAAGGCCTCCTCCTCCCCTTCAGCCTTTCCTCTACATCTCCAAAATTGGTGTCTTTACCAATTCTTTGCGTTACTTATTATAAAAATCAGTAGACAGTAAAGTTCCCATAGCCTAAGACCTCATCATCCAGGAAATCAGTCAGTCCAGAATTCTTAAAAAAATAGTTTCAAATCCCTGCCTATGAGATATCACATACTACTCTGGGACAAATAAGTAGAGACTGGTGGCAAATTTAATAAAAAAACAAGTCCCTATGGAGTCACTGGCTTCAAAGACTAAAATAACATAATGAACACCATCATGTAAAATAAACTCATATGACTTCCTAACAAGCAAATGGTGCCATACCACGACACCTACATGGAATTTTGAAAAAAAAATATGTCTCTATTCCCAATACCTTCCTATGGGAAACTTACTAGATAAGACTTTTGAACATAACAACACAAGAATTGTTATCTTCAAATAAAGGCCTCCTCCTCCCCTTCAGCCTTGCCTCTCCATCTCCAAAATTGGTGTCTTTACCAATCTTATGTGTCACTTATTGTAAATAGCAGCAAATACTAAAGTTCCTATAGCCTAGGACCTCATAATCCGGAAATCCAGTCAGTACAGAATTCTTAAATAAATAGTTTCAAACCCCTGGCTATCAGATATCACATACTACTCTGGTACACAGAACTAGAGACTGGTGACAAATTTACCAAAACCAAGTCCCTGTGGAGTCACTGGTTTCAAAGACTAAAAAAACACAGTGAACACCATCACTAAAATCAAATCAGATGACTTCCTAACCAGCAAATGGTGCCATACTATGACACCTACACAGAATTTTTAATAAAGCAGACCTCTTTATTCCCAATACCATCCAAGGTTATTGGTCTGTGGTATTTCTCCAAAACAAACATGATACCATCTCAGACCACACAATTTTACCTTGAGAGAGAGGAGCAATAACATAAGCATTACATCTCTCTTTATTGCCCTGACCAAATCCAGCTAAAGGGACCTACCCTAAGTTAATCCACTTCACATGAAGCACCAATATCCAAGGAGGGCCCAGCAACTGAACCAAACAAACCACTTCTGACCAGACATCTCCATTGGAAATTAGATGAACATAATGGAAATGACACAGTGATAAGATAGCAATCTCACCATATTACCAATGTAACTATAATGATTTGAGGTACATCTAACTTCAATGTAACAGAATAACATATAAAATATAGTAAAAGAATCTAGATAAAATCTCCATGATTATACACAGCCAATCAAAATCAAATTAGAGTACAACATTAACATGAAATGTGTGCAAGCATAAAACAAAATTGAAAACTATACCAAAAAATGTCCAACTTTTTTACAATAAACAGGAAAACACAGAATTAATTCACCCAGAAGTGTATACCCCTTTACAAGCACTTTTTTTTAACAAAATGTATTGATTCTATAGTACAACACATGATAGCTACGCATTGGAAAACGTACAAGGTCTGGATATCCTAAGTCTACACAATTTATCATCACACAAAAGCTCTCAAAATCTGCTTCAGTCCTGGTTCTTTATCTAAACCTATGGCACCACTACAGGCATTGGCTTTAAGCTCAATATACATATGAGTCTCCAACCATTTGTAAAACAGCTCTTGGAATATTAGGTGAGTAAATAATGCTACTTCTATTATATTTGTCAGATAGTGGGTACATGAAGAATTTGGAAAAAAAGATAGCGAGCTATGGGAAACTTACTAGATAAGACTTTTGAACATAACAACACTAGAATTGTTATCTTCAAATAAAGGCCTCCTCCTCCCCTTCAGCCTTTCCTCTCCATCTCCAAAATTGGTGTCTTTACCAATTCTTTGCGTTACTTATTATAAAGATCAGCAGACAGTAAAGTTCCCATATCCTAAGACCTCATCATCCAGGAAACCAGTCAGTCCAGAATTCTTAAAAAAATAGTTTCAAATCCCTGCCTATGAGATATCACATACTACTCTGGGACAAATAAGTAGAGACTGGTGGCAAATTTAATCAAAAAACAAGTCCCTATGGAGTCACTGGCTTCAAAGACTAAAATAACATAATGAACACCATCATGTAAAATAAACTTATATGACTTCCTAACAAGCAAATGGTGCCATACCACGACACCTACATGGAATTTTGAAAAAAAAATATGTCTCTATTCCCAATACCTTCCTATGGGAAACTTACTAGATGAGACTTTTGAACATAACAACACAAGAATTGTTATCTTCAAATAAAGGCCTCCTCCTCCCCTTCAGCCTTTCCTCTCCATCTCCAAAATTGGTGTCTTTACCAATTCTTTGCGTTAATTATTATAAAAATCAGCAGACAGTAAATTTCCCATAGCCTAAGACCTCATCATCCAGGAAACCAGTCAGTCCAGAATTCTTAAAAAAATAGTTTCAAATCCCTGCCTATGAGATATCACATACTACTCTGGGACAAATAAGTAGAGACTGGTGGCAAATTTAATCAAAAAACAAGTCCCTGTGGAGTCACTGGCTTCAAAGACTAAAATAACATAATGAACACAATCATGTAAAATAAACTCATATGACTTCCTAACAAGCAAATGGTGCCATACCACGACACCTACATGGAATTTTGAAAAAAAAATATGTCTCTATTCCCAATACCTTCCTATGGGAAACTTACTAGATAAGACTTTTGAACATAACAACACAAGAATTGTTATCTTCAAATAAAGGCCTCCTCCTCCCCTTCAGCCTTGCCTCTCCATCTCCAAAATTGGTGTCTTTACCAATCTTATGTGTCACTTATTGTAAATAGCAGCAAATACTAAAGTTCCTATAGCCTAGGACCTCATAATCCGGAAATCCAGTCAGTACAGAATTCTTAAATAAATAGTTTCAAACCCCTGGCTATCAGATATCACATACTACTCTGGTACACAGAAGTAGAGACTGGTGACAAATTTACCAAAACCAATTCCCTGTGGAGTCACTGGTTTCAAAGACTAAAAAAAAAACAGTTAACACCATCACTAAAATAAAATCAGATGACTTCCTAACCAGCAAATGGTGCCATACTCTGACACCTACACAGAATTTTGAAAAAAGCAGACCACTTTATTCCCAATACCTTTTAAGGTTATTGGTCTGTGGTATTTCTCCAAAACAAACATGATACCATCTCAGACCACACAATTTTACCTTGAGAGAGAGGAGCAATGACATAAGCATTACATCTCTCTTTATTGCCCTGACCAAATCCAGCAAAAGGGACCTACCCTAAGTAATTCCACATCACATGAAGCACCAATATCCAAGGAGGGCCCAGCAACTGAACCAAACAAACCACTTCTGACCAGACATCTCCATTGGAAATTAGATGAACATAATGGAAATGACACAGTGATATGATAGCAATCTCACCATATTACCAATGTAACTATAATGATTTGAGGTACATCTAACTTCAATGTAACAGAATAACATATAAAATATAGTAAAAGAATCTAGATAAAATCTCCATGATTATACACAGCCAATCAAAATCAAATGAGAGTACAACATTAACATGAAATGTGTGCAAGTATAAAACAAAATTGAAAACTATACCAAAAAATGTCCAACTTTTTTTACAATAAACAGGAAAACACAGAATTAATTCACCCAGAAGTGTATACCCCTTTACAAGCACTTTTTTTTACAAAATGTATTGATTCTATAGTACAACACATGATAGCTACGCATTGGAAAACGTACAAGGTCTGGATATCCTAAGTCTACACAATTTATCATCACACAAAAGCTCTCAAAATCTGCTTCAGTCCTGGTTCTTTATCTAAACCTATGGCACCACTACAGGCATTGGCTTTAAGCCCAATATACATATGAGTCTCCAACCATTTGTAAAACAGCTCTTGGAATATTAGGTGAGTAAATAATGCTACTTCTATTATATTTGTCAGATAGTGGGTACATGAAGAATTTGGAAAAAAAGATAGCGAACTATGGGAAACTTACTAGATAAGACTTTTGAACATAACAACACAAGAATTGTTATCTTCAAATAAAGGCCTCCTCCTCCCCTTCAGCCTTTCCTCTCCATCTCCAAAATTGGTGTCTGTACCAATTATTTGCGTTACTTATTATAAAAATAAGCAGACAGTAAAGTTCCCATAGCCTAAGACCTCATCATCCAGGAAACCAGTCAGTCCAGAATTCTTAGAAAAATAGTTTCAAATCCCTGCCTATGAGATATCACATACTACTCTGGGACAAATAAGTAGAGACTGGTGGCAAATTTAATAAAAAAACAAGTCCCTATGGAGTTACTGGCTTTAAAGACTAAAATAACATAATGAACACCATCATGTAAAATAAATTCATATGACTTCCTAACATGCAAATGGTGCCATACCACGACACCTACATGGAATTTTGAAAAAAAAATATGTCTCTATTCCCAATACCTTCCTATGGGAAACTTACTAGGTAAGACTTTTGAACATAACAACACAAGAATTGTTATGTTCAAATAAAGGCCTCCTCCTCCCCTTCAGCCTTGCCTTTCCATCTCCAAAATTGGTGTCTTTACCAATCTTTTGTGTCACTTATTGTAAATAGCAGCAAATACTAAAGTTCCTATAGCCTAGGACCTCATAATCCGGAAATCCAGTCAGTACAGAATTCTTAAAAAAACAGTTTCAAACCCCTGGCTATCAGATATCACATACTACTCTGGTACACAGAAGTAGAGACTGGTGACAAATTTACCAAAACCAAGTCCCTGTGGAGTCACTGGTTTCAAAGACTAAAAAAAACACAGTGAACACCATCACTAAAATCAAATCAGATGACTTCCTAACCAGCAAATGGCGCCATACTATGACACCTACACAGAATTTTGAAAAAAGCAGACCTCTTTATTCCCAATACCTTTCAAGGTTATTGGTCTGTAGTATTTCTCCAAAACAAACATGATACCATCTCAGACCACACAATTTTACCTTGAGAGAGAGGAGCAATAACATAAGCATTACATCTCTCTTTATTGCCCTGACCAAATCTAGCTAAAGGGACCTACCCTAAGTTATTCCACTTCACATGAAGCACCAATATCCAAGGAGGGCCCAGCAACTGAACCAAACAAACCACTTCTGACCAGACATCTCCATTGGAAATTAGATGAACATAATGGAAATGACACAGTGATATGATAGCAATCTCACCATATTACCAATGTAACTATAATGATTTGAGGTACATCTAACTTCAATGTAACAGAATAACATATAAAATATAGTAAAATAATCTAGATAAAATCTCCATGATTATACACAGCCAATAAAAATCAAATGAGAGTACAACATTAACATGAAATGTGTGCAAGTATAAAACAAAATTGAAAACTATACCAACAAATCCCAACTTTTTTACAGTAAACAGGAAAACATTAATTCACCCAGAAGTGTATACCCCTTTACAAGCACTTTTTTTTTGACAAAATTTATTGATTCTATAGTACAACACATGATAGCTATGCATTGAAAAACATACAAGGTGTGGATTTCCTAAGTCTACACAATTTATCATCACACAAAAGCTCTCAAAATCTGCTTCAGTCCTGGTTCTTTCTCTAAACCTATGGCACCACTACAGGCATTGGCTTTTAGCCCAATATACATATGAGTCTCCAACCATTTGTAAAACAGCTCTTGGTATATTAGGTGAGTAAATAATGCTACTTCTATTATATTTGTCAGATAGTGGGTACATGAAGAATTTGGAAAAAAAGATAGCAAGCTATGGGAAACTTACTAGATAAGACTTTTGAACATAACAACACAAGAATTGTTATCTTCAAATAAAGGCCTCCTCCTCCCCTTCAGCCTTTCCTCTCCATCTCCAAAATTGGTGTCTTTACCAATTCTTTGCGTTACTTATTATAAAAATCAGCAGACAGTAAAGTTCCCATAGCCTAAGACCTCATCATCCAGGAAACCAGTCAGTCCAGAATTCTTAAAAAAATAGTTTCAAATCCCTGCCTATGAGATATCACATACTACTCTGGGACAAATAAGTAGAGACTGGTGGCAAATTTAATCAAAAAACAAGTCCCTATGGAGTCACTGGCTTTAAAGACTAAAATAACATAATGAACACCATCATGTAAAATAAATTAATATGACTTCCTAACATGCAAATGGTGCCATACCACGACACCTACATGGAATTTTGAAAAAAAAATATGTCTCTATTCCCAATACATTCCTATGGGAAACTTACTAGATAAGACTTTTGAACATAACAACACAAGAATTGTTATCTTCAAATGAAGGCCTCCTCCTCCCCTTCAGCCTTGCCTCTCCATCTCCAAAATTGGTGTCTTTACCAATCTTATGTGTCACTTATTGTAAATAGCAGCAAATACTAAAGTTCCTATAGCCTAGGACCTCATAATCCGGAAATCCAGTCAGTACAGAATTCTTAAAAAAATAGTTTCAAACCCCTGGCTATCAGATATCACATACTACTCTGGTACACAGAAGTAGAGACTGGTGACAAATTTACCAAAACCAAGTCCCTGTGGAGTCACTGGTTTCAAAGACTAAAAAAACACAGTGAACACCATCACTAAAATCAAATCAGATGACTTCCTAACCAGCAAATGGCGCCATACTATGACACCTACACAGAATTTTGAAAAAAGCAGACCTCTTTATTCCCAATACCTTTCAAGGTTATTGGTCTGTAGTATTTCTCCAAAACAAACATGATACCATCTCAGACCACACAATTTTACCATGAAAAAGAGGAGCAATAACATAAGCATTACATCTCTCTGTATTGCCCTGACCAAATCTAGCTAAAGGGACCTACCCTAAGTTAATCCACTTCACATGAAGCACCAATATCCAAGGAGGGCCCAGCAACTGAACCAAACAAACCACTTCTGACCAGACATCTCCATTGGAAATTAGATGAACATAATGGAAATGACACAGTGATATGATAGCAATCTCACCATATTACCAATGTAACTATAATGATTTGAGGTACATCTAACTTCAATGTAACAGAATAACATATAAAATATAGTAAAAGAATCTAGATAAAATCTCCATGATTATACACAGCCAATCAAAATCAAATGAGAGTACAACATTAACATGAAATGTGTGCAAGTATAAAACAAAATTGAAAACTATACCAACAAATCCCAACTTTTTTACAGTAAACAGGAAAACACAGAATTAATTCACCCAGAAGTGTATACCCCTTTACAAGCACTTTTTTTTTTTACAAAATGTATTGATTCTATAGTACAACACATGATAGCTATGCATTGGAAAACATACAAGGTGTGGATTTCCTAAGTCTACACAATTTATCATCACACAAAAGCTCTCAATATCTGCTTCAGTCCTGGTTCTTTATCTAAACCTATGGCACCACTACAGGCATTGGCTTTTAGCCCAATATACATATGAGTCTCCAACCATTTGTAAAACAGCTCTTGGAATATTAGGTGAGTAAATAATGCTACTTCTATTATAATTGTCAGATAGTGGGTACATGAAGAATTTGGAAAAAAAGATAGCGAGCTATGGGAAACTTACTAGATAAGACTTTTGAACATAACAACACAAGAATTGTTATCTTCAAATAAAGGCCTCCTCCTCCCCTTCAGCCTTTCCTCTCCATCTCCAAAATTGGTGTCTTTACCAATTCTTTACGTTACTTATTATAAAAATCAGCAGACAGTAAAGTTCCCATACCCTAAGACCTCATCATCCAGGAAACCAGTCAGTCCAGAATTCTTAAAAAAATAGTTTCAAATCCCTGCCTATGAGATATCACATACTACTCTGGGACAAATAAGTAGAGACTGGTGGCAAATTTAATCAAAAAACAAGTCCCTATGGAGTCACTGGCTTTAAAGACTAAAATAACATAATGAACACCATCATGTAAAATAAATTCATATGACTTCCTAACATGCAAATGGTGCCATACCACGACACCTACATGGAATTTTGAAAAAAAAATATATCTCTATTCCCAATACATTCCTATGGGAAACTTACTAGATAAGACTTTTGAACATAACAACACAAGAATTGTTATCTTCAAATGAAGGCCTCCTCCTCCCCTTCAGCCTTGCCTCTTCATCTCCAAAATTGGTGTCTTTACCAATCTTATGTGTCACTTATTGTAAATAGCAGCAAATACTAAAGTTCCTATAGCCTAGGACCTCATAATCCGGAAATCCAGTCAGTACAGAATTCTTAAAAAAAATAGTTTCACACCCCTGGCTATCAGATATCACATACTACTCTGGTACACAGAAGTAGAGACTGGTGACAAATTTACCAAAACCAAGTCCCTGTGTAGTCACTGGTTTCAAAGACTAAAAAAACACAGTGAACACCATCACTAAAATCAAATCAGATGACTTCCTAACCAGCAAATGGCGCCATACTATGACACCTACACAGAATTTTGAAAAAAGCAGACCTCTTTATTCCCAATTCCTTTCAAGGTTATTATTCTGTGGTATTTCTCCAAAACAAACATGATACCATCTCAGACCACACAATTTTACCTTGAGAGAGAGGAGCAATAACATAAGCATTACATCTCTCTTTATTGCCCTGACCAAATCCAGCTAAAGGGACCTACCCTAAGTTATTCCACTTCACATGAAGCACCAATATCCAAGGAGGGCCCAGCAACTGAACCAAACAAACCACTTCTGACCAGACATCTCCATTGGAAATTAGATGAACATAATGGAAATGACACAGTGATATGATAGCAATCTCACCATATTACCAATGTAACTATAATGATTTGAGGTACATTTAACTTCAATGTAACAGAATAACATATAAAATATAGTAAAAGAATCTAGATAAAATCTCCATGATTATACACAGCCAATCAAAATCAAATGAGAGTACAACATTAACATGAAATGTGTGTAAGTATAAAACAAAATTGAAAACTATACCAAAAAATCCCAACTTTTTTACAGTAAACAGGAAAACACAGAATAAATTCACCCAGAAGTGTATACCCCTTTACAAGCACTTTTTTTTACAAAATGTATTGATTCTATAGTACAACACATGATAGCTATGCATTGGAAAACGTACAAGGTCTGGATATCCTAAGTCTACACAATTTATCATCACACAAAAGCTCTCAAAATCTGCTTCAGTCCTGGTTCTTTATCTAAACCTATGGCACCACTACAGGCATTGGCTTTAAGCCCAATATACATATGAGTCTCCAACCATTTGTAAAACAGCTCTTGGTATATTAGGTGAGTAAATAATGCTACTTCTATTATATTTGTCAGATAGTGGGTACATGAAAAATTTGGAAAAAAAGATAGCGAGCTATGGGAAACTTACTAGATAAGACTTTTGAACATAACAACACAAGAATTGTTATCTTCAAATAAAATCCTCCTCCTCCCCTTCAGCCTTTCCTCTCCATCTCAAAAATTGGTGTCTTTACCAATTCTTTGCGTTACTTATTATAAAAATCAGCAGACAGTAAAGTTCCCATAGCCTAAGACCTCATCATCCAGGAAACCAGTCAGTCCAGAATTCTTAAAAAAATAGTTTCAAATCCCTGCCTATGAGATATCACATACTACTCTGGGAAAAATAAGTAGAGACTGGTGGCAAATTTAATCAAAAAACAAGTCCCTATGGAGTCACTCGCTTCAAAGACTAAAATAACATAATGAACACCATCATGTAAAATAAACTCATATGACTTCCTAACAAGCAAATGGTGCCATACCACGACACCTACATGGAATTTTGAAAAAAAAATATTTCCCTATTCCCAATACCTTCCTATGGGAAACTTACTAGATAAGACTTTTGAACATAACAACACAAGAATTGTTATCTTCAAATAAAGGCCTCCTCCTCCCCTTCAGCCTTGCCTCTCCATCTCCAAAATTTGTGTCTTTACCAATCTTATGTGTCACTTATTGTAAATAGCAGCAAATACTAAAGTTCCTATAGCCTATGACCTCATAATGCGGAAATCCAGTCAGTACAGAATTCTTAAAAAAATAGTTTCAAACCCCTGGCTATCAGATATCACATACTACTCTGGTACACAGAAGTAGAGACTGGTGACAAATTTACCAAAACCAAGTCGCTGTGGAGTCACTGGTTTCAAAGACTAAAAAAACACAGTGAACACAATCACTAAAATCAAATCAGATGACTTCCTAACCAGCAAATGGCGCCATACTATGACACCTACACAGAATTTTGAAAAAAGCAGACCTCTTTATTCCCAATACCTTTCAAGGTTATTGGTCTGTGGTATTTCTCCAAAACAAACATGATACCATCTCAGACCACACAATTTTACCTTGAGAGAGAGGAGCAATAACATAAGCATTACATCTCTCTTTATTGCCCTGACCAAATCCAGCTAAAGGGACCTACCCTAAGTTATTCCACTTCACATGAAGCACCAATATCCAAGGAGGGCCCAGCAACTGAACCAAACAAACCACTTCTGACCAGACATCTCCATTGGAAATTAGATGAACATAATGGAAATGACACAGTGATATGATAGCAATCTCACCATATTACCAATGTAACTATAATGATTTGAGGTACATCTAACTTCAATGTAACAGAATAACATATAAAATATAGTAAAATAATCTAGATAAAATCTCCATGATTATACACAGCCAATCAAAATCAAATGAGAGTACAACATTAACATGAAATGTGTGCAAGTATAAAACAAAATTGAAAACTATACCAAAAAAATCCCAACTTTTTTACAGTAAACAGGAAAACACAGAATTAATTCACCCAGAAGTGTATACCCCTTTACAAGCACTTTTTTTTTTACAAAATGTATTGATTCTATAGTACAACACATGATAGCTATGCATTGGAAAACGTACAAGGTCTGGATATCCTAAGTCTACACAATTTATCATCACATAAAAGCTCTCAAAATCTGCTTCAGTCCTGGTTCTTTATCTAAACATATGGCACCACTACAGGCATTGGCTTTAAGCCCAATATACATATGAGTCTCCAACCATTTGTAAAACAGCTCTTCGTATATTAGGTGAGTAAATAATGCTACTTCTATTATATTTGTCAGATAGTGGGTACATGAAGAATTTGGAAAAAAAAGATAGCGAGCTATGGGAAACTTACTAGATAAGATTTTTGAACATAACAACACAAGAATTGTTATCTTCAAATAAAGGCCTCCTCCTCCCCTTCAGCCTTTCCTCTCCATCTCCAAAATTGGTGTCTTTACCAATTCTTTGCGTTACTTATTATAAAAATCAGCAGACAGTAAAGTTCCCATAGCCTAAGACCTCATCATCCAGGAAACCAGTCAGTCCAGAATTCTTAAAAAAATAGTTTCAAATCCCTGCCTATGAGATATCACATACTACTCTGGGACAAATAAGTAGAGACTGGTGGCAAATTTAATAAAAAAACAAGTCCCTATGGAGTCACTGGCTTCAAAGACTAAAATAACATAATGAACACCATCATGTAAAATAAACTCATATGACTTCCTAACAAGCAAATGGTGCCATACCACGACACCTACATGGAATTTTGAAAAAAAAATATGTCTCTATTCCCAATTCCTTCCTATGGGAAACTTACTAGATAAGACTTTTGAACATAACAACACAAGAATTGTTATCTTCAAATAAAGGCCTCCTCCTCCCCTTCAGCCTTTCCTCTCCATCTCCAAAATTGGTGTCTTTACCAATCTTATGTGTCACTTATTGTAAATAGCAGCAAATACTAAAGTTCCTATAGCCTAGGACCTCATAATGCGGAAATCCAGTCAGTACAGAATTCTTAAAAAAATAGTTTCAAACCCCTGGCTATTAGATATGACATACTACTCTGGTACACAGAAGTAGAGACTGGTGACAAATTTACCAAAACCAAGTCCCTGTGGAGTCACTGGTTTCAAAGACTAAAAAAACACAGTGAACACCATCACTAAAATCAAATCAGATGACTTCCTAACCAGCAAATGGCGCCATACTATGACACCTACACAGAATTTTGAAAAAAGCAGACCTCTTTATTCCCAATTCCTTTCAAGGTTATTGGTCTGTGGTATTTCTCCAAAACAAACATGATACCATCTCAGACCACACAATTTTACCTTGAGAGAGAGGAGCAATAACATAAGCATTACATCTCTCTTTATTGCCCCGACCAAATCCAGCTAAAGGGACCTACCCTAAGTTATTCCACTTCACATGAAGCACCAATATCCAAGGAGGGCCCAACAACTGAACCAAACAAACCACTTCTGACCAGACATCTCCATTGGAAATTAGATGAACATAATGGAAATGACACAGTGATATGATAGCAATCTCACCATATTACCAATGTAACTAGAATGATTTGAGGTACATCTAACTTGAATGTAACAGAATAACATATAAAATATAGTAAAAGAATCTAGATAAAATCTCCATGATTATACACAGCCAATCAAAATCAAATGAGAGTACAACATTAACATGAAATGTGTGCAAGTATAAAACAAAATTGAAAACT
The DNA here is from genome assembly GCF_050947455.1 of Rhinoderma darwinii. NCBI lineage: Eukaryota > Metazoa > Chordata > Amphibia > Anura > Rhinodermatidae > Rhinoderma > Rhinoderma darwinii. Next base: position 342,294 of record NW_027461699.1, read on the forward strand.
ATACCAAAAAATTTCCAACTTTTTTACAATAAACAGGAAAACACAGAATTAATTTACCCAGAAGTGTATACCCCTTTACAAGCACTTTTTTTTTTACAAAATGTATTGATTCTATAGTACAACACATGATAGCTATGCATTGGAAAACATACAAGGTCTGGATATCCTAAGTCTACACAATTTATCATCACACAAAAGCTCTCAAAATCTGCTTCAGTCCTGGTTCTTTATCTAAACCTATGGCACCACTACAGGCATTGGCTTTAAGCCCAATATACATATGAGTCTCCAACCATTTGTAAAACAGCTCTTGGTATATTAGGTGAGTAAATAATGCTACTTCTATTATATTTGTCAGATAGTGGGTACATGAAGAATTTGGAAAAAAAGATAGCGAGCTATGGGAAACTTACTAGATAAGACTTTTGAACATAACAACACAAGAATTGTTATCTTCAAATAAAGGCCTCCTCCTCCCCTTCAGCCTTTCCTCTCCATCTCCAAAATTGGTGTCTTTACAAATTCTTTTCGTTACTTATTAAAAAAATCAGTAGACAGTAAAGTTCCCATAGCCTAAGACCTCATCATCCAGGAAACCAGTCAGTTCAGAATTCTTAAAAAAATAGTTTCAAATCCCTGCCTATGAGATATCACATACTACTCTGGGAAAAATAAGTAGAGACTGGTTTATAATTTAATCAAAAAACAAGTCCCTATGGAGTCACTCGCTTCAAAGACTAAAATAACATAATGAACACCATCATGTAAAATAAACTCATATGACTTCCTAACAAGCAAATGGTGCCATACCACGACACCTACATGGAATTTTGAAAAAAAAATATTTCTCTATTCCCAATACCTTCATATGGGAAACTTACTAGATAAGACTTTTGAACATAACAACACAAGAATTGTTATCTTCAAATAAAGGCCTCCTCCTCCCCTTCAGCCTTGCCTCTCCATCTCCAAAATTTGTGTCTTTACCAATCTTATGTGTCACTTATTGTAAATAGCAGCAAATACTAAAGTTCCTATAGCCTATGACCTCATAATGCGGAAATCCAGTCAGTACAGAATTCTTAAAAAAATAGTTTCAAACCCCTGGCTATCAGATATCACATACTACTCTGGTACACAGAAGTAGAGACTGGTGACAAATTTACCAAAACCAAGTCGCTGTGGAGTCACTGGTTTCAAAGACTAAAATAACACAGTGAACACCATCACTAAAATCAAATCAGATGACTTCCTAACCAGCAAATGGCGCCATACTATGACACCTACACAGAATTTTGAAAAAAGCAGACCTCTTTATTCCCAATACCTTTCAAGGTTATTGGTCTGTGGTATTTCTCCAAAACAAACATGATACCATCTCAGACCACACAATTTTACCTTGAGAGAGAGGAGCAATAACATAGGCATTACATCTCTCTTTATTGCCCTGACCAAATCCAGCTAAAGGGACCTACCCTAAGTTATTCCACTTCACATGAAGCACCAATATCCAAGGAGGGCCCAGCAACTGAACCAAAAAAAACACTTCTGACCAGACATCTCCATTGGAAATTAGATGAACATAATGGAAATGACACAGTGATATGATAGCAATCTCACCATATTACCAATGTAACTATAATGATTTGAGGTACATCTAACTTCAATGTAACAGAATAACATATAAAATATAGTAAAAGAATCTAGATAAAATCTCCATGATTATACACAGCCAATCAAAATCAAATGAGAGTACAACATTAACATGAAATGTGTGCAAGTATAAAACAAAATTGAAAACTATACCAAAAAATTTCCAACTTTTTTACAATAAACAGGAAAACACAGAATTAATTCACCCAGAAGTGTATACCCCTTTACAAGCACTTTTTTTTTTACAAAATGTATTGATTCTATAGTACAACACATGATAGCTACGCATTGGAAAACGTACAAGGTCTGGATATCCTAAGTCTACACGATTTGTCATCACACAAAAGCTCTCAAAATCTGCTTCAGTCCTGGTTCTTTATCTAAACCTATGGCACCACTACAGGCATTGGCTTTAAGCCCAATATACATATGAGTCTCCAACCATTTGTAAAACAGCTCTTAGTGTATTAGGTGAGTAAATAATGCTACTTCTATTATATTTGTCAGATAGTGGGTACATGAAGAATTTGGAAAAAAAGATAGCGAGCTATGGGAAACTTACTAGATAAGACTTTTGAACATAACAACACAAGAATTGTTATCTTCAAATAAAGGCCTCCTCCTCCCCTTCAGCCTTTCCTCTCCATCTCCAAAATTGGTGTCTTTACCAATTCTTTGCATTACTTATTATAAAAATCAGCAGACAGTAAAGTTCCCATAGCCTAAGACCTCATCATCCAGGAAACCAGTCAGTCCAGAATTCTTAAAAAAATTGTTTCAAATCCCTGCCTATGAGATATCACATACTACTCTGGGACAAATAAGTAGAGACTGGTGGAAAATTTAATCAAAAAACAAGTCCCTATGGAGTCACTGGCTTCAAAGACTAAAATAACATAATGAACACCATCATGTAAAATAAACTCATATGACTTCCTAACAAGCAAATGGTGCCATACCACGACACCTACATGGAATTTTGAAAAAAAAATATGTCTCTATTCCCAATACCTTCCTATGGGAAACTTACTAGATAAGACTTTTGAACATAACAACACAAGAATTGTTATCTTCAAATAAAGGCCTCCTCCTCCCCTTCAGCCTTTCCTCTCCATCTCCAAAATTGGTGTCTTTACCAATCTTATGTGTCACTTATTGTAAATAGCAGCAAATACTAAAGTTCCTATAGCCTAGGACCTCATAATGCGGAAATCCAGTCAGTACAGAATTCTTAAAAAAATTGTTTCAAACCCCTGGCTATCAGATATCACATACTACTCTGGTACACAGAAGTAGAGACTGGTGACAAATTTACCAAAACCAAGTCCCTGTGGAGTCACTGGTTTCAAAGACTAAAAAAACACAGTGAACACCATCACTAAAATCAAATCAGGTGACTTCCTAACCAGCAAATGGCGCCATACTATGACACCTACACAGAATTTTGAAAAAAGCAGACCTCTTTATTCCCAATACCTTTCAAGGTTATTGGTCTGTGGTATTTCTCCAAAGCAAACATGATACCATCTCAGACCACACAATTTTACCTTGAGAGAGAGGAGCAATAACATAGGCATTACATCTCTCTTTATTGCCCTGACCAAATCCAGCTAAAGGGACCTACCCTAAGTTAATCCACTTCACATGAAGCACCAATATCCAAGGAGGGCCCAGCAACTGAACCAAACAAACCACTTCTGACCAGACATCTCCATTGGAAATTAGATGAACATAATGGAAATGACACAGTGATATGATAGCAATCTCACCATATTACCAATGTAACTATAATGATTTGAGGTACATCTAACTTCAATGTAACAGAATAACATATAAAATATAGTAAAAGAATCTAGATAAAATCTCCATGATTATACATAGCCAATCAAAATCAAATGAGAGTACAACATTAACATGAAATGTGTGCAAGTATAAAACAAAATTGAAAACTATACCAAAAAATTTCCAACTTTTTTACAATAAACAGGAAAACACAGAATTAATTCACCCAGAAGTGTATACCCCTTTACAAGCACTTTTTTTTTTACAAAATGTATTGATTCTATAGTACAACACATGATGGCTATGCATTGGAAAACGTACAAGGTCTGGATATCCTAAGTCTACACAATTTATCATCACATAAAAGCTCTCAAAATCTGCTTCAGTCCTGGTTCTTTATCTAAACCTATGGCACCACTACAGGCATTAGCTTTAAGCCCAATATACATATGAGTCTCCAACCATTTGTAAAACAGCTCTTGGTATATTAGGTGAGTAAATAATGCTACTTCTATTATATTTGTCAGATAGTGGGTACATGAAGAATTTGGAAAAAAAGATAGCGAGCTATGGGAAACTTACTAGATAAGACTTTTGAACATAACAACACAAGAATTTTTATCTTCAAATAAAGGCCTCCTCCTCCCCTTCAGCATTTCCTCTCCATCTCCAAAATTGGTGTCTTTACCAATTCTTTGCGTTACTTATTATAAAAATCAGCAGACAGTAAAGTTCCCATAGCCTAAGACCTCATCATCCAGGAAACCAGTCAGTCCAGAATTCTTAAAAAAATAGTTTCAAATCCCTGCCTATGAGATATCACATACTACTCTGGGACAAATAAGTAGAGACTGGTGGCAAATTTAATCAAAAAACAAGTCCCTATGGAGTCACTGGCTTCAAAGACTAAAATAACATAATGAGCACCATCATGTAAAATAAACTTATATAACTTCCTAACAAGCAAATGGTGGCATACCACGACACCTACATGGAATTTTGAAAAAAAAATATGTCTCTATTCCCAATACCTTCCTATGGGAAACTTACTAGATAAGACTTTTGAACATAACAACACAAGAATTGTTATCTTCAAATAAAGTCCTCCTCCTCCCCTTCAGCTTTGCCTCTCCATCTCCAAAATTGGTGTCTTTACCAATCTTATGTGTCACGTATTGTAAATAGCAGCAAATACTAAAGTTCCTATAGCCTAGGACCTCATAATCCGGAAATCCAGTCAGTACAGAATTCTTAAAAAAATAGTTTAAAACCCCTGGCTATCAGATATCACACACTACTCTGGTACACAGAAGTAGAGACTGGTGACAAATTTACCAAAACCAAGTCCCTGTGGAGTCACTGGTTTCAAAGACTAAAAAAACACAGTGAACACCATCACTAAAATCAAATCAGGTGACTTCCTAACCAGCAAATGGCGCCATACTATGACACCTACACAGAATTTTGAAAAAAGCAGACCTCTTTATTCCCAATACCTTTCAAGGTTATTGGTCTGTGGTATTTCTCCAAAACAAACATGATACCATCTCAGACCACACATTTTTACCTTGAGAGAGAGTGAGGAGCAATAACATAAGCATTACATCTCTCTTTATTGCCCTGACCAAATCCAGCTAAAGGGACCTACCCTAAGTTATTCCACTTCACATGAAGCACCAATATCCAAGGAGGGCCCAGCAACTGAACCAAACAAACCACTTCTGACCAGACATCTCCATTGGAAATTAGATGAACAAAATGGAAATGACACAGTGATATGATAGCAATCTCACCATATTACCAATGTAACTATAATGATTTGAGGTACATCTAACTTCAATGTAACAGAATAACATATAAAATATAGTAAAATAATCTAGATAAAATCTCCATGATTATACACAGCCAATCAAAATCAAATGAGAGTACAACATTAACATGAAATGTGTGCAAGTATAAAACAAAATTGAAAACTATACCAAAAAATTTCCAACTTTTTTACAATAAACAGGAAAACACAGAATTAATTCACCCAGAAGTGTATACCCCTTTACAAGCACTTTTTTTTTTACAAAATGTATTGATTCTATAGTACAACACATGATGGCTATGCATTGGAAAACGTACAAGGTCTGGATATCCTAAGTCTACACAATTTATCATCACATAAAAGCTCTCAAAATCTGCTTCAGTCCTGGTTCTTTATCTAAACATATGGCACCACTACAGGCATTGGCTTTAAGCCCAATATACATATGAGTCTCCAACCATTTGTAAAACAGCTCTTGGTATATTAGGTGAGTAAATAATGCTACTTCTATTATATTTGTCAGATAGTGGGTACATGAAGAATTTGGAAAAAAAGATAGCGAGCTATGGGAAACTTACTAGATAAGACTTTTGAACATAACAACACAAGAATTGTTATCTTCAAATAAAGGCCTCCTCCTCCCCTTCAGCCTTTCCTCTCCATCTCCAAAATTGGTGTCTTTACCAATTCTTTGCGTTACTTATTATAAAAATCAGCAGACAGTAAAGTTCCCATAGCCTAAGACCTCATCATCCAGGAAACCAGTCAGTCCAGAATTCTTAAAAAAATAGTTTCAAATCCCTGCCTATGAGATATCACATACTACTCTGGGACAAATAAGTAGAGACTGGTGGCAAATTTAATCAAAAAACAAGTCCCTATGGAGTCACTGGCTTCAAAGACTAAAATAACATAATGAGCACCATCATGTAAAATAAACTCATATGACTTCCTAACAAGCAAATGGTGCCATACCACGACACCTACATGGAATTTTGAAAAAAAAATATGTCTCTATTCCCAATACCTTCCTATGGGAAACTTACTAGATAAGACTTTTGAACATAACAACACAAGAATTGTTATCTTCAAATAAAGGCCTCCTCCTCCCCTTCAGCCTTTCCTCTCCATCTCCAAAATTGGTGTCTTTACCAATCTTATGTGTCACTTATTGTAAATAGCAGCAAATACTAAAGTTCCTATAGCCTAGGACCTCATAATGCGGAAATCCAGTCAGTACAGAATTCTTAAAAAAATTGTTTCAAACCCCTGGCTATCAGATATCACATACTACTCTGGTACACAGAAGTAGAGACTGGTGACAAATTTACCAAAACCAAGTCCCTGTGGAGTCACTGGTTTCAAAGACTAAAAAAACACAGTGAACACCATCACTAAAATCAAATCAGGTGACTTCCTAACCAGCAAATGGCGCCATACTATGACACCTACACAGAATTTTGAAAAAAGCAGACCTCTTTATTCCCAATACCTTTCAAGGTTATTGGTCTGTGGTATTTCTCCAAAACAAACATGATACCATCTCAGTCCACACAATTTTACCTTGAGAGAGAGGAGCAATAACATAAGCATTACATCTCTCTTTATTGCCCTGACCAAATTCAGCTAAAGGGACCTACCCTAAGTTATTCCACTTCACATGAAGCACCAATATCCAAGGAGGGCCCAGCAACTGAACCAAACAAACCACTAATGACCAGACATCTCCATTGGAAATTAGATGAACATAATGGAAATGACACAGTGATATGATAGCAATCTCACCATATTACCAATGTAACTATAATGATTTGAGGTACATCTAACTTCAATGTAACAGAATAACATTTTAAAATATAGTAAAATAATCTAGATAAAATCTCCATGATTATACACAGCCAATCAAAATCAAATGAGAGTACAACATTAACATGAAATGTGTGCAAGTATAAAACAAAATTGAAAACTATACCAAAAAAATCCCAACTTTTTTACAGTAAACAGGAAAACACAGAATTAATTCACCCAGAAGTGTATACCCCTTTACAAGCACTTTTTTTTTTTACAAAATGTATTGATTCTATAGTACAACACATGATGGCTACGCATTGGAAAACGTACAAGGTCTGGATATCCTAAGTCTACACAATTTATCATCACATAAAAGCTCTCTAAATCTGCTTCAGTCCTGGTTCTTTATCTAAACATATGGCACCACTACAGGCATTGGCTTTAAGCCCAATATACATATGAGTCTCCAACCATTTGTAAAACAGCTCTTGGTATATTAGGTGAGTAAATAATGCTACTTCTATTATATTTGTCAGATAGTGGGTACATGAAGAATTTGGAAAAAAAGATAGCGAGCTATGGGAAACTTACTAGATAAGACTTTTGAACATAACAACACAAGAATTGTTATCATCAAATAAAGGCCTCCTTCTCCCCTTCAGCCTTTCCTCTCCATCTCCAAAATTGGTGTCTTTACCAATTCTTTGCGTTACTTATTATAAAAATCAGCAGACAGTAAAGTTCCCATAGCCTAAGACCTCATCATCCAGGAAACCAGTCAGTCCAGAATTCTTAAAAAAATAGTTTCAAATCCCTGCCTATGAGATATCACATACTACTCTGGGACAAATAAGTAGAGACTGGTGGCAAATTTAATCAAAAAACAAGTCCCTATGGAGTCACTGGCTTCAAAGACTAAAATAACATAATGAACACCATCATGTAAAATAAACTCATATGACTTCCTAACAAGCAAATGGTGCCATACCACGACACCTACATGGAATTTTGAAAAAAAAATATGTCTCTATTCCCAATACCTTCCTATGGGAAACTTACTAGATAAGACTTTTGAACATAACACAAGAATTGTTATCTTCAAATAAAGGCCTCCTCCTCCCCTTCAGCCTTTCCTCTCCATCTCCAAAATTGGTGTCTTTACCAATCTTATGTGTCACTTATTGTAAATAGCAGCAAATACTAAAGTTCCTATAGCCTAGGACCTCATAATGCAGAAATCCAGTCAGTACAGAATTCTTAAAAAAATTGTTTCAAACCCCTGGCTATCAGATATCACATACTACTCTGGTACACAGAAGTAGAGACTGGTGACAAATTTACCAAAACCAAGTCCCTGTGGAGTCACTGGTTTCAAAGACTAAAAAAACACAGTGAACACCATCACTAAAATCAAATCAGGTGACTTCCTAACCAGCAAATGGCGCTATACTATGACACCTACACAGAATTTTGAAAAAAGCAGACCTCTTTATTCCCAATACCTTTCAAGGTTATTGGTCTGTGGTATTTCTCCAAAACAAACATGATACCATCTCAGACCACACAATTTTACCTTGAGAGAGAGGAGCAATAACATAGGCATTACATCTCTCTTTATTGCCCTGACCAAATCCAGCTAAAGGGACCTACCCTAAGTTAATCCACTTCACATGAAGCACCAATATCCAAGGAGGGCCCAGCAACTGAACCAAACAAACCACTTCTGACCAGACATCTCCATTGGAAATTAGATGAACATAATGGAAATGACACAGTGATATGATAGCAATCTCACCATATTACCAATGTAACTATAATGATTTGAGGTACATCTAACTTCAATGTAACAGAATAACATATAAAATATAGTAAAAGAATCTAGATAAAATCTCCATGATTATACACAGCCAATCAAAATCAAATGAGAGTACAACATTAACATGAAATGTGTGCAAGTATAAAACAAAATTGAAAACTATACCAAAAAATGTCCAACTTTTTTACAATAAACAGGAAAACACAGAATTAATTCACCCAGAAGTGTATACCCCTTTACAAGCACTTTTTTTTTTTACAAAATGTATTGATTCTATAGTACAACAAATGATAGCTACGCATTGGAAAACGTACAAGGTCTGGATATCCTAAGTCTACACAATTTATCATCACACAAAAGCTCTCAAAATCTGCTTCAGTCCTGGTTCTTTATCTAAACCTATGGCACCACTACAGGCATTGGCTTTAAGTCCAATATACATATGAGTCTCCAACCATTTGTAAAACAGCTCTTGGAATATTAGGTGAGTAAATAATGCTACTTCAATTATATTTGTCAGATAGTGGGTACATGAAGAATTTGGAAAAAAAGATAGCGAGCTATGGGAAACTTACTAGATAAGACTTTTGAACATAACAACACAAGAATTGTTATCTTCAAATAAAGGCCTCCTCCTCCCCTTCAGCCTTTCCTCTCCATCTCCAAAATTGGTGTCTTTACCAATTCTTTGCGTTACTTATTATAAAAATCAGCAGACAGTAAAGTTCCCATAGCCTAAGACCTCATCATCCAGGAAACCAGTCAGTCCAGAATTCTTAAAAAAATAGTTTCAAATCCCTGCCTATGAGATATCACATACTACTCTGGGACAAATAAGTAGAGACTGGTGGCAAATTTAATCAAAAAACAAGTCCCTATGGAGTCACTGGCTTCAAAGACTAAAATAACATAATGAACACCATCATGTAAAATAAACTCATATGACTTCCTAACAAGCAAATGGTGCCATACCACGACACCTACATGGAATTTTGAAAAATAAATATGTCTCTATTCCCAATTCCTTCCTATGGGAAACTTACTAGATAAGACTTTTGAACATAACAACACAAGAATTGTTATCTTCAAATAAAGGCCTCCTCCTCCCCTTCAGCCTTTCCTCTCCATCTCCAAAATTGGTGTCTTTACCAATCTTATGTGTCACTTATTGTAAATAGCAGCAAATACTAAAGTTCCTATAGCCTAGGACCTCATAATGCGGAAATCCAGTCAGTACAGAATTCTTAAAAAAATAGTTTCAAAACCCTGGCTATCAGATATCACATACTACTCTGGTACACAGAAGTAGAGACTGGTGACAAATTTACCAAAACCAAGTCCCTGTGGAGTCACTGGTTTCAAAGACTAAAAAAACACAGTGAACACCATCACTAAAATCAAATCAGGTGACTTCCTAACCAGCAAATGGCGCTATACTATGACACCTACACAGAATTTTGAAAAAAGCAGACCTCTTTATTCCCAATACCTTTCAAGGTTATTGGTCTGTGGTATTTCTCCAAAACAAACATGATACCACCTCAGACCACACAATTTTACCTTGAGAGAGAGGAGCAATAACATAGGCATTACATCTCTCTTTATTGCCCTGACCAAATCCAGCTAAAGGGACATACCCTAAGTTAATCCACTTCACATGAAGCACCAATATCCAAGGAGGGCCCAGCAACTGAACCAAACAAACCACTTCTGACCAGACATCTCCATTGGAAATTAGATGAACATAATGGAAATGACACAGTGATATGATAGCAATCTCACCATATTACCAATGTAACTATAATGATTTGAGGTACATCTAACTTTAATGTAACAGAATAACATATAAAATATAGTAAAATAATCTAGATAAAATCTCCATGATTATACACAGCCAATCAAAATCAAATGAGAGTACAACATTAACATGAAATGTGTGCAAGTATAAAACAAAATTGAAAACTATACCAAAAAATTTCCAACTTTTTTACAATAAACAGGAAAACACAGAATTAATTCACCCAGAAGTGTATACCCCTTTACAAGCACTTTTTTTTTTTACAAAATGTATTGATTCTATAGTACAACAAATGATAGCTACGCATTGGAAAACGTACAAGGTCTGGATATCCTAAGTCTACACAATTTATCATCACACAAAAGCTCTCAAAGTCTGCTTCAGTCCTGGTTCTTTATCTAAACCTATGACACCACTACAGGCATTGGCTTTAAGTCCAATATACATATGAGTCTCCAACCATTTGTAAAACAGCTCTTGGTATATTAGGTGAGTAAATAATGCTACTTTTATTATATTTGTCAGATAGTGGGTACATGAAGAATTTGGAAAAAAAGATAGCGAGCTATGGGAAACTTACTAGATAAGACTTTTGAACATAACAACACAAGAATTGTTATCTTCAAATAAAGGCCTCCTCCTCCCCTTCAGCCTTTCCTCTCCATCTCCAAAATTGGTGTCTTTACCAATTCTTTGCGTTACTTATTATAAAAATCAGCAGACAGTAAAGTTCCCATAGCCTAAGACCTCATCATCCAGGAAACCAGTCAGTCCAGAATTCTTAAAAAAATAGTTTCAAATCCCTGCCTATGAGATATCACATACTACTCTGGGACAAATAAGTAGAGACTGGTGGCAAATTTAATCAAAAAACAAGTCCCTATGGAGTCACTGGCTTCAAAGACTAAAATAACATAATGAACACCATCATGTAAAATAAACTCATATGACTTCCTAACAAGCAAATGGTGCCATACCACGACACCTACATGGAATTTTGAAAAAAAAAATATGTCTCTATTCCCAATACCTTCCTATGGGAAACTTACTAGATAAGACTTTTGAACATAACACAAGAATTGTTATCTTCAAATAAAGGCCTCCTCCTCCCCTTCAGCCTTTCCTCTCCATCTACAAAATCGGTGTCTTTACCAATCTTATGTGTCACTTATTGTAAATAGCAGCAAATACTAAAGTTCCTATAGCCTAGGACCTCATAATGCGGAAATCCAGTCAGTACAGAATTCTTAAAAAAATAGTTTCAAACCCCTGGCTATCAGCTATCACATACTACTCTGGTACACAGAAGTAGAGACTGGTGACAAATTTACCAAAACCAAGTCCCTGTGGAGTCACTGGTTTCAAAGACTAAAAAAACACAGTGAACACCATCACTAAAATCAAATCAGGTGACTTCCTAACCAGCAAATGGCGCCATACTATGACACCTACACAGAATTTTGAAAAAAGCAGACCTCTTTATTCCCAATACCTTTCAAGGTTATTGGTCTGTGGTATTTCTCCAAAACAAACATGATACCATCTCAGACCACACAATTTTACCTTGAGAGAGAGAGAGGAGCAATAACATAAGCATTACATCTCTCTTTATTGCCCTGACCAAATCCAGCTAAAGGGACCTACCCTAAGTTATTCCACTTCACATGAAGCACCAATATCCAAGGAGGGCCCAGCAACTGAACCAAACAAACCACTTCTGACCAGACATCTCCATTGGAAATTAGATGAACATAATGGAAATGACACAGTGATATGATAGCAATCTCACCATATTACCAATGTAACTATAATGATTTGAGGTACATCTAACTTCAATGTAACAGAATAACATTTTAAAATATAGTAAAATAATCTAGATAAAATCTCCATGATTATACACAGCCAATCAAAATCAAATGAGAGTACAACATTAACATGAAATGTGTGCAAGTATAAAACAAAATTGAAAACTATACCAAAAAATCCCAACTTTTTTACAGTAAACAGGAAAACACAGAATTAATTCACCCAGAAGTGTATACCCCTTTACAAGCACTTTTTTTTTTACAAAATGTATTGATTCTATAGTACAACACATGATGGCTATGCATTGGAAAACGTACAAGGTCTGGATATCCTAAGTCTACACAATTTATCATCACATAAAAGCTCTCTAAATCTGCTTCAGTCCTGGTTCTTTATCTAAACATATGGCACCACTACAGGCATTGGCTTTAAGCCCAATATACATATGAGTCTCCAACCATTTGTAAAACAGCTCTTGGTATATTAGGTGAGTAAATAATGCTACTTCTATTATATTTGTCAGATAGTGGGTACATGAAGAATTTGGAAAAAAAGATAGCGAGCTATGGGAAACTTACTAGATAAGACTTTTGAACATAACAACACAAGAATTGTTATCTTCAAATAAAGGCCTCCTCCTCCCCTTCAGCCTTTCCTCTCCATCTCCAAAATTGGTGTCTTTACCAATTCTTTGCGTTACTTATTATAAAAATCAGCAGACAGTAAAGTTCCCATAGCCTAAGACCTCATCATCCAGGAAACCAGTCAGTCCAGAATTCTTAAAAAAATAGTTTCAAATCCCTGCCTATGAGATATCACATACTACTCTGGGACAAATAAGTAGAGACTGGTGGCAAATTTAATCAAAAAACAAGTCCCTATGTAGTCACTGGCTTCAAAGACTAAAATAACATAATGAACACCATCATGTAAAATAAACTCATATGACTTCCTAACAAGCAAATGGTGCCATACCACGACACCTACATGGAATTTTGAAAAAAAAATATGTCTCTATTCCCAATACCTTCCTATGGGAAACTTACTAGATAAGACTTTTGAACATAACACAAGAATTGTTATCTTCAAATAAAGGTCTCCTCCTCCCCTTCAGCCCTTCCTCTCCATCTCCAAAATTGGTGTCTTTACCAATCTTATGTGTCACTTATTGAAAATAGCAGCAAATACTAAAGTTCCTATAGCCTAGGACCTCATAATGCGGAAATCCAGTCAGTACAGAATTCTTAAAAAAATTGTTTCAAACCCCTGGCTATCAGATATCACATACTACTCTGGTACACAGAAGTAGAGACTGGTGACAAATTTACCAAAACCAAGTCCCTGTGGAGTCACTGGTTTCAAAGACTAAAAAAAAAAACAGTGAACACCATCACTAAAATCAAATCAGATGACTTCCTAACCAGCAAATGGCGCCATACTATGACACCTACACAGAATTTTGAAAAAAGCAGACCTCTTTATTCCCAATACCTTTTAAGGTTATTGGTCTGTGGTATTTCTCCAAAACAAACATGATACCATCTCAGACCACACAATTTTACCTTGAGAGAGAGGAGCAATAACATAAGCATTACATCTCTCTTTATTGCCCTGACCAAATCCAGCAAAAGGGACCTACCCTAAGTAATTCCACTTCACATGAAGCACCAATATCCAAGGAGGGCCCAGCAACTGAACCAAACAAACCACTTCTGACCAGACATCTCCATTGGAAATTATATGAACATAATGGAAATGACACAGTGATATGATAGCAATCTCACCATATTACCAATGTAACTATAATGATTTGAGGTACATCTAACTTCAATGTAACAGAATAACATATAAAATATAGTAAAAGAAGCTAGATAAAATCTCCATGATTATACACAGCCAATCAAAATCAAATGAGAGTACAACATTAACATGAAATGTGTGCAAGTATAAAACAAAATTGAAAACTATACCAAAAAAATCCCAACTTTTTTACAATAAACAGGAAAACACTGAATTAATTCACCCAGAAGTGTATACCCCTTTACAAGCACTTTTTTTTTTACAAAATGTATTGATTCTATAGTACAACACATGATAGCTACGCATTGGAAAACGTACAAGGTCTGGATATCCTAAGTCTACACAATTTATCATCACACAAAAGCTCTCAAAATCTGCTTCAGTCCTGGTTCTTTATCTAAACCTATGGCACCACTACAGGCATTGGCTTTAAGCCCAATATACATATGAGTCTCCAACCATTTGTAAAACAGCTCTTGGAATATTAGGTGAGTAAATAATGCTACTTCTATTATATTTGTCAGATAGTGGGTACATGAAGAATTTGGAAAAAAAGATAGCGAGCTATGGGAAACTTACTAGATAAGACTTTTGAACATAACAACACAAGAATTGTTATCTTCAAATAAAGGCCTCCTCCTCCCCTTCAGCCTTTCCTCTCCATCTCCAAAATTGGTGTCTTTACCAATTCTTTGCGTTACTTATTATAAAAATCAGCAGACAGTAAAGTTCCCATAGCCTAAGACCTCATCATCCTGGAAACCAGTCAGTGCAGAATTCTTAAAAAAATTGTTTCAAATCCCTGCCTATGAGATATCACATACTACTCTGGGACAAATAAGTAGAGACTGTTGGCAAATTTAATCAAAAAACAAGTCCCTATAGAGTCACTGGCTTCAAAGACTAAAATAACATAATGAACACCATCCTGTAAAATAAACTCATATGACTTCCTAACAAGCAAATGGTGCCATACCACGACACCTACATGGAATTTTGAAAAAAAAATATGTCTCTATTCCCAATACCTTCCTATGGGAAACTTACTAGATAAGACTTTTGAACATAACAACACAAGAATTGTTATCTTCAAATAAAGGCCTCCTCCTCCCCTTCAGCCTTGCCTCTCCATCTCCAAAATTGGTGTCTTTACCAATCTTATGTGTCACTTATTGTAAATAGCAGCAAATACTAAAGTTCCTATAGCCTAGGACCTCATAATCCGGAAATCCAGTCAGTACAGAATTCTTAAAAAAATAGTTTCAAACCCCTGGCTATCAGATATCACATACTACTCTGGTACACAGAAGTAGAGACTGGTGACAAATTTACCAAAACCAAGTCCCTGTGGAGTCACTGGTTTCAAAGACTAAAAAAAAAACAGTGAACACCATCACTAAAATAAAATCAGATGACTTCCTAACCAGCAAATGGCGCCATACTATGACACCTACACAGAATTTTGAAAAAAGCAGACCTCTTTATTCCCAATACCTTTTAAGGTTATTGGTCTGTGGTATTTCTCCAAAACAAACATGATACCATCTCAGACCACACAATTTTTCCTTGAGAGAGAGGAGCAATAACATAAGCATTACATCTCTCTTTATTGCCCTGACCAAATCCAGCAAAAGGGACCTACCCTAAGTAATTCCACTTCACATGAAGCACCAATATCCAAGGAGGGCCCAGCAACTGAACCAAACAAACCACTTCTGACCAGACATCTCCATTGGAAATTAGATGAACATAATGGAAATGACACAGTGATATGATAGCAATCTCACCATATTACCAATGTAACTATAATGATTTGAGGTACATCTAACTTCAATGTAACAGAATAACATATAAAATATAGTAAAAGAATCTAGATAACATCTCCATTATTATACACAGCCAATCAAAATCAAATGAGAGTACAACATTAACATGAAATGTGTGCAAGTATAAAACAAAATTGAAAACTATACCAAAAAAATCCCAACTTTTTTACAATAAACAGGAAAACACTGAATTTATTCACCCAGAAGTGTATACCCCTTTACAAGCACTTTTTTTTTTACAAAATGTATTGATTCTATAATACAACACATGATAGCTACGCATTGGAAAACGTACAAGGTCTGGATATCCTAAGTCTACACAATTTATCATCACAGAAAAGCTCTCAAAATCTGCTTCAGTCCTGGTTCTTTATCTAAACCTATGGCACCACTACAGGCATTGGCTTTAAGCCCAATATACATATGAGTCTCCAACCATTTGTAAAACAGCTCTTGGAATATTAGGTGAGTAAATAATGCTACTTCTATTATATTTGTCAGATAGTGGGTACATGAAGAATTTGGAAAAAAAGATAGCGAGCTATGGGAAACTTACTAGATAAGACTTTTGAACATAACAACACAAGAATTGTTATCTTCAAATAAAGGCCTCCTCCTCCCCTTCAGCCTTTCCTCTCCATCTCCAAAATTGGTGTCTTTACCAATTCTTTGCGTTACTTATTATAAAAATTAGCAGACAGTAAAGTTCCCATAGCCTAAGACCTCATCATCCAGGAAACCAGTCAGTCCAGAATTCTTAAAAAAATAGTTTCAAATCCCTGCCTATGAGATATCACATACTACTCTGGGACAAATAAGTAGAGACTGGTGGCAAATGTAATCAAAAAACAAGTCCCTATAGAGTCACTGGCTTCAAAGACTAAAATAACATAATGAACACCATCATGTAAAATAAACTCATATGACTTCCTAACAAGCAAATGGTGCCATACCACGACACCTACATGGAATTTTGAAAAAAAAATATGTCTCTATTCCCAATACCTTCCTATGGGAAACTTACTAGATAAGACTTTTGAACATAACAACACAAGAATTGTTATGTTCAAATAAAGGCCTCCTCCTCCCCTTCAGCCTTGCCTCTCCATCTCCAAAATTGGTGTCTTTACCAATCTTATGTGTCACTTATTGTAAATAGCAGCAAATACTAAAGTTCCTATAGCCTAGGACCTCATAATCCGGAAATCCAGTCAGTACAGAATTCTTAAAAAAATAGTTTCAAACCCCTGGCTATCAGATATCACATACTACTCTGGTACACAGAAGTAGAGACTGGTGACAAATTTACCAAAACCAAGTCCCTGTGGAGTCACTGGTTTCAAAGACTAAAAAAAAAAACAGTGAACACCATCACTAAAATCAAATCAGATGACTTCCTAACCAGCAAATGGCGCCATACTATGACACCTACACAGAATTTTGAAAAAAGCAGACCTCTTTATTCCCAATACCTTTTAAGGTTATTGGTCTGTGGTATTTCTCCAAAACAAACATGATACCATCTCAGACCACACAATTTTACCTTGAGAGAGAGGAGCAATAACATAAGCATTACATCTCTCTTTATTGCCCTGACCAAATCCAGCAAAAGGGACCTACCCTAAGTAATTCCACTTCACATGAAGCACCAATATCCAAGGAGGGCCCAGCAACTGAACCAAACAAACCACTTCTGACCAGACATCTCCATTGGAAATTATATGAACATAATGGAAATGACACAGTGATATGATAGCAATCTCACCATATTACCAATGTAACTATAATGATTTGAGGTACATCTAACTTCAATGTAACAGAATAACATATAAAATATAGTAAAAGAAGCTAGATAAAATCTCCATGATTATACACAGCCAATCAAAATCAAATGAGAGTACAACATTAACATGAAATGTGTGCAAGTATAAAACAAAATTGAAAACTATACCAAAAAAATCCCAACTTTTTTACAATAAACAGGAAAACACTGAATTAATTCACCCAGAAGTGTATACCCCTTTACAAGCACTTTTTTTTTTACAAAATGTATTGATTCTATAGTACAACACATGATAGCTACGCATTGGAAAACGTACAAGGTCTGGATATCCTAAGTCTACACAATTTATCATCACACAAAAGCTCTCAAAATCTGCTTCAGTCCTGGTTCTTTATCTAAACCTATGGCACCACTACAGGCATTGGCTTTAAGCCCAATATACATATGAGTCTCCAACCATTTGTAAAACAGCTCTTGGAATATTAGGTGAGTAAATAATGCTACTTCTATTATATTTGTCAGATAGTGGGTACATGAAGAATTTGGAAAAAAAGATAGCGAGCTATGGGAAACTTACTAGATAAGACTTTTGAACATAACAACACAAGAATTGTTATCTTCAAATAAAGGCCTCCTCCTCCCCTTCAGCCTTTCCTCTCCATCTCCAAAATTGGTGTCTTTACCAATTCTTTGCGTTACTTATTATAAAAATCAGCAGACAGTAAAGTTCCCATAGCCTAAGACCTCATCATCCTGGAAACCAGTCAGTGCAGAATTCTTAAAAAAATTGTTTCAAATCCCTGCCTATGAGATATCACATACTACTCTGGGACAAATAAGTAGAGACTGTTGGCAAATTTAATCAAAAAACAAGTCCCTATAGAGTCACTGGCTTCAAAGACTAAAATAACATAATCAACACCATCCTGTAAAATAAACTCATATGACTTCCTAACAAGCAAATGGTGCCATACCACGACACCTACATGGAATTTTGAAAAAAAAATATGTCTCTATTCCCAATACCTTCCTATGGGAAACTTACTAGATAAGACTTTTGAACATAACAACACAAGAATTGTTATCTTCAAATAAAGGCCTCCTCCTCCCCTTCAGCCTTGCCTCTCCATCTCCAAAATTGGTGTCTTTACCAATCTTATGTGTCACTTATTGTAAATAGCAGCAAATACTAAAGTTCCTATAGCCTAGGACCTCATAATCCGGAAATCCAGTCAGTACAGAATTCTTAAAAAAATAGTTTCAAACCCCTGGCTATCAGATATCACATACTACTCTGGTACACAGAAGTAGAGACTGGTGACAAATTTACCAAAACCAAGTCCCTGTGGAGTCACTGGTTTCAAAGACTAAAAAAAAAACAGTGAACACCATCACTAAAATAAAATCAGATGACTTCCTAACCAGCAAATGGCGCCATACTATGACACCTACACAGAATTTTGAAAAAAGCAGACCTCTTTATTCCCAATACCTTTTAAGGTTATTGGTCTGTGGTATTTCTCCAAAACAAACATGATACCATCTCAGACCACACAATTTTTCCTTGAGAGAGAGGAGCAATAACATAAGCATTACATCTCTCTTTATTGCCCTGACCAAATCCAGCAAAAGGGACCTACCCTAAGTAATTCCACTTCACATGAAGCACCAATATCCAAGGAGGGCCCAGCAACTGAACCAAACAAACCACTTCTGACCAGACATCTCCATTGGAAATTAGATGAACATAATGGAAATGACACAGTGATATGATAGCAATCTCACCATATTACCAATGTAACTATAATGATTTGAGGTACATCTAACTTCAATGTAACAGAATAACATATAAAATATAGTAAAAGAATCTAGATAACATCTCCATTATTATACACAGCCAATCAAAATCAAATGAGAGTACAACATTAACATGAAATGTGTGCAAGTATAAAACAAAATTGAAAACTATACCAAAAAAATCCCAACTTTTTTACAATAAACAGGAAAACACTGAATTTATTCACCCAGAAGTGTATACCCCTTTACAAGCACTTTTTTTTTTACAAAATGTATTGATTCTATAGTACAACACATGATAGCTACGCATTGGAAAACGTACAAGGTCTGGATATCCTAAGTCTACACAATTTATCATCACACAAAAGCTCTCAAAATCTGCTTCAGTCCTGGTTCTTTATCTAAACCTATGGCACCACTACAGGCATTGGCTTTAAGCCCAATATACATATGAGTCTCCAACCATTTGTAAAACAGCTCTTGGAATATTAGGTGAGTAAATAATGCTACTTCTATTATATTTGTCAGATAGTGGGTACATGAAGAATTTAGAAAAAAAGATAGCGAGCTATGGGAAACTTACTAGATAAGACTTTTGAACATAACAACACAAGAATTGCTATCTTCAAATAAAGGCCTCCTCCTCCCCTTCAGCCTTTCCTCTCCATCTCCAAAATTGGTGTCTTTACCAATTCTTTGCGTTACTTATTATAAAAATCAGCAGACAGTAAAGTTCCCATAGCCTAAGACCTCATCATCCAGGAAACCAGTCAGTCCAGAATTCTTAAAAAAATAGTTTCCAATCCCTGCCTATGAGATATCACATACTACTCTGGGACAAATAAGTAGAGACTGGTGGCAAATGTAATCAAAAAACAAGTCCCTATGGAGTCACTGGCTTCAGAGACTAAAATAACATAATGAACACCATCATGTAAAATAAACTCATATGACTTCCTAACAAGCAAATGGTGCCATACCACGACACCTACATGGAATTTTGAAAAAAAAAATATGTCTCTATTCCCAATACCTTCCTATGGGAAACTTACTAGATAAGACTTTTGAACATAACAACACAAGAATTGTTATCTTCAAATAAAGGCCTCCTCCTCCCCTTTAGCCTTGCCTCTCCATCTCCAAAATTGGTGTCTTTACCAATCTTATGTGTCACTTATTGTAAATAGCAGCAAATACTAAAGTTCCTATAGCCTAGGACCTCATAATCCGGAAATCCAGTCAGTACAGAATTCTTAAAAAAATTGTTTCAAACCCCTGGCTATCAGATATCACATACTACTCTGGTACACCGAAGTAGAGACTGGTGACAAATTTACCGAAACCAAGTCCCTGTGGAGTCACTGGTTTCAAAGACTAAAAAAACACAGTGAACACCATCACTAAAATCAAATCAGATGACTTCCTAACCAGCAAATGGTGCCATACTAAGACACCTACACAGAATTTTGAAAAAAGCAGAACTCTTTATTCCCAATACCTTTCAAGGTTATTGGTCTGTGGTATTTCTCCAAAACAAACCTGATACCATCTCAGACCACACAATTTTACCTTGAGAGAGAGAGGAGCAATAACATAAGCATTACATCTCTCTTTATTGCCCTGATCAAATCCAGCTAAAGGGACCTACCCTAAGTTATTCCACTTCACATGAAGCACCAATATCCAAGGAGGGCCCAGCAACTGAACCAAACAAACCACTTCTGACCAGACATCTCCATTGGAAATTAGATGAACATAATGGAAATGACACAGTGATATGATAGCAATCTCACCATATTACCAATGTAACTATAATGATTTGAGGTACATCTAACTTCAATGTAACAGAATAACATATAAAATATAGTAAAAGAATCTAGATAAAATCTCCATTATTATACACAGCCAATCAAAATCAAATGAGAGTACAACATTAACATGAAATGTGTGCAAGTATAAAACAAAATTGAAAACTATACCAAAAAAATCCCAACTTTTTTACAATAAACAGGAAAACACTGAATTAATTCACCCAGAAGTGTATACCCCTTTACAAGCACTTTTTTTTTTACAAAATGTATTGATTCTATAGTACAACACATGATAGCTACGCATTGGAAAACGTACAAGGTCTGGATATCCTAAGTCTACACAATTTATCATCACACAAAAGCTCTCAAAATCTGCTTCAGTCCTGGTTCTTTATCTAAACCTATGGCACCACTACAGGCATTGGCTTTAAGCCCAATATACATATGAGTCTCCAACCATTTGTAAAACAGCTCTTGGAATATTAGGTGAGTAAATAATGCTACTTCTATTATATTTGTCAGATAGTGGGTACATGAAGAATTTGGAAAAAAAGATAGCGAGCTATGGGAAACTTACTAGATAAGACTTTTGAACATAACAACACAAGAATTGTTATCTTCAAATAAAGGCCTCCTCCTCCCCTTCAGCCTTTCCTCTCCATCTCCAAAATTGGTGTATTTACCAATTCTTTGCGTTACTTATTATAAAAATCAGCAGACAGTAAAGTTCCCATAGCCTAAGACCTCATCATCCAGGAAACCAGTCAGTCCAGAATTCTTAAAAAAATAGTTTCAAATCCCTGCCTATGAGATATCACATACTACTCTGGGACAAATAAGTAGAGACTGGTGGCAAATGTAATCAAAAAACAAGTCCCTATAGAGTCACTGGCTTCAAAGACTAAAATAACATAATGAACACCATCATGTAAAATAAACTCATATGACTTCCTAACAAGCAAATGGTGCCATACCACGACACCTACATGGAATTTTGAAAAAAAAAAAATGTCTCTATTCCCAATACCTTCCTATGGGAAACTTACTAGATAAGACTTTTGAACATAACAACACAAGAATTGTTATCTTCAAATAAAGGCCTCCTCCTCCCCTTTAGCCTTGCCTCTCCATCTCCAAAATTGGTGTCTTTACCAATCTTATGTGTCACTTATTGTAAATAGCAGCAAATACTAAAGTTCCTATAGCCTAGGACCTCATAATCCGGAAATCCAGTCAGTACAGAATTCTTAAAAAAATAGTTTCAAACCCCTGGCTATCAGATATCACATACTACTCTGGTACACCGAAGTAGAGACTGGTGACAAATTTACCGAAACCAAGTCCCTGTGGAGTCACTGGTTTCAAAGACTAAAAAAACACAGTGAACACCATCACTAAAATCAAATCAGATGACTTCCTAACCAGCAAATGGTGCCATACTATGACACCTACACAGAATTTTGAAAAAAGCAGAACTCTTTATTCCCAATACCTTTCAAGGTTATTGGTCTGTGGTATTTCTCCAAAACAAACCTGATACCATCTCAGACCACACAATTTTACCTTGAGAGAGAGAGGAGCAATAACATAAGCATTACATCTCTCTTTATTGCCCTGATCAAATCCAGCTAAAGGGACCTACCCTAAGTTATTCCACTTCACATGAAGCACCAATATCCAAGGAGGGCCCAGCAACTGAACCAAACAAACCACTTCTGACCAGACATCTCCATTGGAAATTAGATGAACATAATGGAAATGACACAGTGATATTATAGCAATCTCACCATATTACCAATGTAACTATAATGATTTGAGGTACATCTAACTTCAATGTAACAGAATAACATATAAAATATAGTAAAAGAATCTAGATAAAATCTCCATTATTATACACAGCCAATCAAAATCAAATGAGAGTACAACATTAACATGAAATGTGTGCAAGTATAAAACAAAATTGAAAACTATACCAAAAAAATCCCAACTTTTTTACAATAAACAGGAAAACACTGAATTAATTGACCCAGAAGTGTATACCCCTTTACAAGCACTTTTTTTTTTACAAAATGTATTGATTCTATAGTACAACACATGATAGCTACGCATTGGAAAACGTACAAGGTCTGGATATCCTAAGTCTACACAATTTATCATCACACAAAAGCTCTCAAAATCTGCTTCAGTCCTGGTTCTTTATCTAAACCTATGGCACCACTACAGGCATTGGCTTTAAGCCCAATATACATATGAGTCTCCAACCATTTGTAAAACAGCTCTTGGAATATTAGGTGAGTAAATAATGCTACTTCTATTATATTTGTCAGATAGTGGGTACATGAAGAAATTGGAAAAAAAGATAGCCAGCTATGGGAAACTTACTAGATAAGACTTTTGAACATAACAACACAAGAATTGTTATCTTCAAATAAAGGCCTCCTCCTCCCCTTCAGCCTTTCCTCTCCATCTCCAAAATTGGTGTCTTTACCAATTCTTTGCGTTACTTATTATAAAAATCAGCAGACAGTAAAGTTCCCATAGGCTAAGACCTCATCATCCAGGAAACCAGTCAGTCCAGAATTCTTAAAAAAATAGTTTCAAATCCCTGCCTATGAGATATCACATACTACTCTGGGACAAATAAGTAGAGGCTGGTGGCAAATTTAATAAAAAAACAAGTCCCTATGGAGTCACTGGCTTCAAAGACTAAAATAACATAATGAACACCATCATGTAAAATAAACTCATATGACTTCCTAACAAGCAAATGGTGCCATACCACGACACCTACATGGAATTTTGAAAAAAAAAAATGTCTCTATTCCCAATACCTTCCTATGGGAAACTTACTAGATAAGACTTTTGAACATAACAATACAAGAATTGTTATTTTCAAATAAAGGCCTCCTCCTCCCCTTTAGCCTTGCCTCTCCATCTCCAAAATTGGTGTCTTTACCAATCTTATGTGTCACTTATTGTAAATAGCAGCAAATACTAAAGTTCCTATAGCCTAGGACCTCATAATCCGGAAATCCAGTCAGTACAGAATTCTTAAAAAAATAGTTTCAAACCCCTGGCTATCAGATATCACATACTACTCTGGTACACAGAAGTAGAGACTGGTGACAAATTTACCAAAACCAAGTCCCTGTGGAGTCACTGATTTCAAAGACTAAAAAAACACAGTGAACACCATCAGTAAAATCAAATCAGATGACTTCCTAACCAGCAAATGGCGCCATACTATGACACCTACACAGAATTTTGAAAAAAGCAGACCTCTTTATTCCCAATACCTTTCAAGGTTATTGGTCTGTGGTATTTCTCCAAAACAAACATGATACCATCTCAGACCACACAATTTTACCTTGAGAGAGAGGAGCAATAACATAAGCATTACATCTCTCTTTATTGCCCTGACCAAATCCAGCTAAAGGGACCTACCCTAAGTTATTCCACTTCACATGAAGCACCAATATCCAAGGAGGGCCCAGCAACTGAACCAAACAAACCACTTCTGACCAGACATCTCCATTGGAAATTAGATGAACATAATGGAAATGACACAGTGATATGATAGCAATCTCACCATATTACCAATGTAACTATAATGATTTGAGGTACATCTAACTTCAATGTAACAGAATAACATATAAAATATAGTAAAATAATCTAGATAAAATCTCCATGATTATACACAGCCAATCAAAATCAAATGAGAGTACAACTTTAACATGAAATGTTTGCAAGTATAAAACAAAATTGAAAACTATACCAAAAAATCCCAACTTTTTTACAATAAACAGGAAAACACAGAATAAATTCACCCCGAAGTGTATACCCCTTTACAAGCACTTTTTTTTTACAAAATGTATTGATTCTATAGTGCAACACATGATAGCTATGCATTGGAAAACATACAAGGTCTGGATATCCTAAGTCTACACAATTTATCATCACACAAAAGCTCTCAAAATCTGCTTCAGTCCTGGTTCTTTATCAAAACCTATGGCACCACTACAGGAATTTGGCTTTAAGCCCAATATACATATGAGTCTCCAACCATTTGTAAAACAGCTCTTGGAATATTAGGTGGGTAAATTATGCTACTTCTATTATATTTGTCAGATAGTGGGTACATGAAGAAATTGGAAAAAAAGATAGCGAGCTATGGGAAACTTACTAGATAAGACTTTTGAACATAACAACACAAGAATTGTTATCTTCAAATAAAGGCCTCCTCCTCCCCTTCAGCCTTTCCTCTCCATCTCCAAAATTGGTGTCTTTACCAATTCTTTGCGTTACTTATTATAAAAATCAGCAGACAGTAAAGTTCCCATAGCCTAAGACCTCATCATCCAGGAAACCAGTCAGTCCAGAATTCTTATAAAAATAGTTTCAAATCCCTGCCTATGAGATATCACATACTACTCTGGGACAAATAAGTAGAGACTGGTGGCAAATTTAATCAAAAAACAAGTCCCTATGGAGTCACTGGCTTCAAAGACTAAAATAACATAATGAACACCATCATTAACTATTTCATAACTCTATAGGTAGAAAATGTATCGATTCTCTAGTAACACAGATGATAGCTACACATTGGAAAACAAACAAGCCCTGGATATCCTAAATCTACACAATTTATCATCACACAAAAGCTCTACTTATCTGCTTCAGTCCTGGCTCTTTATCTCTAAACCCATGGCACCACTACAGGAATTGGCTTTTAGTACAATATACATATGAGTCTCCAAACATTTGTAAAACAGCTCTTGGAATATTAGGTGAGTAAATAATGCTTTTTCTATTATATTATTTAGATAGTGGGTAATTAAAGAATTTGGACAAAAAGATAGCGAGCTATCAAAAACCTTTGTTAGGGCCTATTCACATCACCGTTCATTTCCGTGCCGGGGTTCCATCGGAGGGTTCCGTCGGGTGAACCCCGCAACGGAAAGTGAAACTGACAGCACAGCTTCCGTTTCACTTTCCGTTGCGGGGTTCACCCGACGGAACCCTCTGACGGAACCCCGGAACGGAAATGAACGGTGATGTGAACAGGCCCTTAATAAGACTTTTGAACATAACAACACAAGTATTGTTATGTTCAAATAAAGGCCTCCTCCTCCCCTTCAGCCTTGCCTCTCCATCTCCACAATTGGTGTCTTTACAAATGTTTCGTGCCACTTATTGTAAATAGTAGAAAATAGTAGAAAATAGTAACGTTCCCATAGTACAGTGGTACTCAGAAGTAGTCTGGTCGCAAATTTACTAAAACCAAGTAACTGTTGATTCACTGGATTGAAAGACTAAAAGAAACTTACTGAACACCATCACATAAAATAAACTCATATGACTTCCTAACCAGCAAATGGTGCCATACCACGACAGCTACATGGTATTTTGAAAAAAGAAGATATCTGTAAAGGGAATTGTTTTATATATTTATATCTATGTACATGTAGTATAGATATATATATATATATATATGTATTTGTCACTCCAGAAAGGTATCATCTAATCAGACACCCTGGATGTAAAACAAACAATGAACTAATCCAGGAAGCAGGAAGTTCCAACTGCCCTTCCATCCCCCTACTAGATAATGGAATTCCATGAGGCCCAGGCTCCCTCCCTTTCACGTGCATGAGCCTGTGAGGTCACACAGATGTGCACGGGGGGTGGGGGTTTAAAAGGTCAAACAGTCTCAAAGTTCTCGCTCTTGTTCCTGCTCCCTGGCTCCACTAAGGGTCTCCTCTTCCCTCCTGGCCTGCTCTTGCCTCATGGCCCTTCCTGAGAGACCACACCAACTTGTACCACATGAAGCGCTAGTTAGTGTATAAGTGATTAAACATTGTTCTAATTTTTTTAATTTTTTTCACGAGTCAGGAAATATTATAAATTAGATTCTAATTTATAACATTTCCCAGTGCTGGTCACTAGATGGAGCAATTCCCAAAATTGAAGCATTGGCATGTGGTAAAGCAACCACATTGCTTTATGCTGCAAAATTTGAGAATACTCACTCGCTCTAGTGAGCTCACAGAATCCCCCCTCTTTTATCCTGGCTAGTGCCAGGAGAAAGGAGGGGATTGAACGGTCAAACCTCCTACACTGTGTGTCGCCATTTTTTGAGCTAACACACAGTGTAGTAGGTTTACATACAGTAGTAATCACGCACTAAAACACCTGCATACACAGACCTAACTTACCTGCTCCTGCCGCCGCCGCTCCCTCTGGTCCGTCCGCTCCGTCTGCTCCCTCCGCTCCAAGTGCACAAGTCCGGAAGCCGCGACCGGAAGTAGTAATCTTACTGTCCGGCCGCGGCTTCCGGTCCACAAGAAAATGGCGCCGGACATCTTTTGGCCGAAAACCTTCAATTTGGACTGTGTGGCATGCGCCGCTCCCACACAGACGGCGTACAGCATAGTGGATGGAACGGGCCCTGTTCGCATTCACTATGGGGCTGTATGTGCCGTATTCCATGTCTGTATGTGTCGTTAATCGACACATACAGAGATGGAAAAAAAAATGGCTGCACCCATAGACAAGAAAAAGTTACAAAATAAAAAAAAGTAAAACACAAACACACAAATAAATAAAACATTTTTTAATAAAACATTAAAAGCAAATTGATATAAAAAAAAAATTTTTCGCGACACTCGTCCTTTAAAAGGATATTCTCATCTTAGATATTTATGGCATATCCAGAGTATGTGTCTCATGGATGTGGATAATAGCTGTAGGACCCGCACTTATTTTGAGGATGGGAGATCCCTGATAGCATACCTGTCGCCTAATATATGTCATAAATATACAAATAAACCATCATCCATTTCTCAAACAGAATTGTTGTCATTATTAAGTCTTTTCAAACAGTACATTTGCAATAGCCTAGAATCAAAACTCAGTAATTCTGTTAATCCATAATTGAAACAGGCTAAAAAAAAAAATTCAAACAACTTGCATAGGTATAACAAAATAAATGTAGCAACACTCACCTTACCAATAAAATTGAAAAAATATAATAATACTCACCTTACCAATAATAAAAAAAACAGTAATCCAAATTTTTTTGATCCCCTTTTCTCCCATGCTAGCGTGTCCCTGGTTGCCTGCTACTCCCTGTTCTTCTGACCTCAGCAATGATGTGTCGACACGACATGTGACCGCTGTAGTCAATTACTGGCTGTAGTGGTGATATGTCCACACCACTGGGTTTACCTTTGCAGTCAGTGATTGTCTGCAGCAGCCACATGTCTTGTCAACACATTAATGACACGAGCGCTGTGTGCGTAGTTTTTCACGTCCGAGGTGCATCCGTGCTCTGCGCTGTGGGACGTGATGTCACGCATCCCCCATAGATTAGGCCTTATTCACATGAATGTGATAAACGTCCGTGTGTCGGCCGTTGAAACAACGGCCGTCACACGGACCTATATAATTCAATGTGGCCGTTCACACGTCAGTTGTTTCAACAGACCATGTGAAGGGTCAGTGAGAAAATAGGACATGTCCTATTTTTTCACGCTTCACGCATCCCTCCATAGGCTCTAATCTATGGGGGATGCGTGACATCGCATCCCGCACCGCAGAACTGTAGTTTTTCACGTCCGAGATGCGCATTGCTCGTGTGAATAATGCCTTAGAGTCTATGGAGGGATGCGTGAAGTGTGAAAAAATAGGTCATGTCCTATTTTCTCATGGACCCTTACCACGGTCCGTTTAAACAACTGACGTGTGAACGGCCACATTGAATTATATAGGTCCGTGTGACGGCCATTGTTTTAACGGCCGACACACGGACGTTTATCACGTTCGTGTGAATAAGGCCTAAAGCTAAACAGATATCAGCGGGGGACAATGAAAGTGTCGGAACAGGAGTGGCAGGGTATTGGTAAGGTGAGTATTACTTCTTTTGTTATTGTAAACACATGTAAGCTATTTGGAAAAATTGTCATTGGGTTGGACGACCACATTATTATTACAGTGTAACCTCTACATTGTTACATGTAATGGTTGTTTACCTATCATAATTACTGGCATATCTCTAGGACATGCCAACAAATATAATGTCTGACCGCCTAAACTAATACTGATCAAGAGATGCCAGACATAGCGGAAGGAGCAGCGTCAATCCAACCAGTGCCGATACAGCATTATTCTCTTCACAGGCGGCAGTCCTAGCAGTCACACCGGCACTAAGTACATCTTCACGACATGATGTAGCAATATCAATCAATCCTGATACGTTGTTTTTTTTTTACTTTTCATCGAACACAGAATAATTGAGGGAACAAGGATTTGTTGACTTAAAACTCAAAGGAAGTAGATTAAAGGGAATGTGTTGCCAGAAAAACATGTTTTTTTTTAAAAAAATTAAACATTTAGTGTGTGGGTGATTAAACATTGTTCAAATTTTTTTTATTTTTTTCGCGAGTCAGGAAATATTATAAATTTTTTCTAATTTATAATACTACCCATTTTTGGTCACTAGATGGAGCTAGTTCCCAAAATTGCAGCATTGCAACATTGGGTTAAAAGCCCTCGCTCTAGTGAGCTCTCAGCATCCCCCCCTCCTTTATCCTGGCTAGTGCCGGGATAAACGAGGGGTTTGAAAGGTTTAACCTCCTACACTGTGTGTCGCCATTTTTTGAGGTAACCCACAGTGTAGTAGGTTTACATACAGTAGTAAACACACACAAACACTAACATACATTGAAATCTCTTACCTGCTCCTGCCGCCGCGGCTCCCTCCGGCCCGTCCACTCCCTTTGCTGCCGCTGTTCCATGTGCACAAGTCCGGAAGCCGCGACCGGAAGTAGTAATATTACTGTCCGGCCGCGACTTCCGGTCCACAGGAAAATGGCGCCGGACGGCGCCAATTTCGAATAGGACTGTGTGGGAGCGGCGCATGCGCAGTTCCCACACAGACGCCGTACACGGCAGTCAATGGGACGGGAGCCGTTCGCAGTCCCTATGGGACTGTGGCTGCCGTATTCCATGTCTGTGTGTGTCGTTAATCGACACACACAGAAATGGAACAAAAAATGGCAGCCCCCATAGGGAAGAAAAAGTGTAAAAATAAGAAACAGTAAAACACAAACACACAAATGAATATAAACGTTTTTATTAAAGCACTAACATCTTTAACATATAAAAAATTTATTTGTGATGACACTGTTCCTTTAAGGTTATTCTGTTCTTTTTGTAGCTGCTATATGGAGCAAAATTTCAATACGATGTATATTACAAAGTAACTTTAATTTATATTATTACAAAATTCATTTAGCTGGGCGGTATTACAGCACTTCCTTGTGGCTTTATTTGGGCATTTTGAGTTGGTTTTACTCTAGAAATGTAAGGCCTTACTATAAAGTGCCCATTTTTGGCCTTCTATAGCAGTATCATTTTGGTATGGGATGGTGATATTATTTGATTTCTGAGTTGAGGTGTTACAAAATGCAGTCCTAGTAAGTGACTAGGACACTGCTGCTTGGTTACTGAATGGCAGTATTAGTTGAAGTGGTTCTGTACTAATGCTAAATAAATGTTAAAAAGTGTCAGCACCTAAAGTGATAAGTAATATACAATGTATTAAAATTCTGCCTCTGTAAATAGATACTCTACTGAGATACCAATGAGCTACAAGCATCTTCTTTCTAGGGAATGGTGGGTGGTATCAGAGACTACACCCCAGTGATGAAAACCTCTGATATGTCTACATATAGGTTTTCTATACTGGACGTGTTGTTTAAAGGGGTTGTCTTATGAAGACATGTATATGAAGAAGATATAGAAGGTGATTAGACGCTCAGGAACCCCCAGTCTATGAGCCAAAATGGAGAGACAATATGTTAAAGCGGTTCCTGTTCTGGAGGACTGGAGTCGTCTATACATAACATAAATAGCCATTCATTTGACTTGTCACTATGTAATATTACATTTCCCTTCCTCCTTTCTCGTCTCTGATGGGACAATCCTTTAATGAACTTGTGTTGGCTGATGTTCTTCTCTCTTACATGCAGTTGAGGATCGCAGTTATAAATGATTTCTACTTTTCAGTTTTACGCTACAGTACATTTACATAAAAAGGTTTTTCCATTGATGTTTTACTAAATTACATTTCTAGATTATATACAAATGGACTGGCCATTTCCAATTATACCATAGACTGGCCAAATAAAGAGATATAAAGGGCATCATCACAATGCAGACCAGGCATATCATAATGATTATAATATTGATCATGTGAAGGGAAAGGCACAGTAAAACAATAAATATAAAAACATTAAAGGGGCTGTCTGGGCATGGGACGGTTTTCCATACTGATGACCTATCCACAAGATAGGTTATCAGTATGTGATGGGTGGGGGACCGACACCCAGACCCCGAACCAGGCATCGGATGTTATGCAGTTTCCGGTGTTGGAAGCAGATGGCTTGTACACTGTATTGCAGCTGTGCTATAGTACTGCAGCTCTGCTCCTATTCACTTGAATAAGAGCAGAGCTGCAGTTCTGCAGCATGGCCGTTATCCTGTGAATGAAGCCATCTGCTTCTGGCACTGACCACTGCATAACTTCCAGAGGCAGCCAAAACAGCTGATCGTTGTGGGGTCTGGGTGTTGGGCCCCCGCCGATCATATGCTGATAACCAATCTTGTGGATAGGTCGTTAGTATAAAAAAATGCATACGGACAACTCCTTTAAATCCAGTGACTTACGGCTGAGGTGGTTCGCTTTACTTTTCATTTTTGTCAGGGCTAGACCATTGTGAAGTGTTCTTACAGCTACGACTTTACTCTTCAGCAAATGAAAGTCTCGGCTCTAGCAGGGCACAAAAAAATAAATTTTTTAGATGCCATAGTAACCCAGTTGCATTACCATGGTATACATTGTCTACCACATTGCCTACCAGCTGCCACATAAAAAGTGGCTGTTAACCCCATAAACAGTGTCAGCCCTGCTGCTACTTTAAAAAAAAAAAATGGCCAGCTGGGCCGATGCATAGTGCCAGCCATGGTGCTCAAATGCTGTGAAACAAAAATATCATGCCATTTCCTAACAGCATTGTCTGGCCTAATTCTACCTTAATTTCATGATTTGCACACAGATTCATGGCGCTGAGGTTCATACATTGGTGTAACTATAGCCGTAACAGCCATAGCAGCTGCAATAGGGCCCAGAGGTCTAGAGGGCTCAATCAGGTGCAAGAACATTGTTCCTTTTTGTGGAGATTACAAAGTTGGTGGCTTTCTGCTATCTAGCACCACTATGTGGGTTCTCTGATATACGGGACTATTATCCATTTCTTCAAGTCTCGCTACTTATGCTGCTTTGTTCGCTCTCAGCCATATCCATCACTCAGCTGAACTGACGGTTTGGCTGAGAGTGGGTCCTGTGTGTCTCTAACAACTTAGATGTGATCAACACCCGCTCTTAGCTGAGCCATCATTTCAGCTGAGTGACAGATTTGGGTGTTAGTGAATGATGCAGCTTCTAAGTATAGAGGATATATGAAGGCCGCATCTGAAAAATTATAGAACCTTTTTTTAATAAAAGTCAATATAAAATAACAGCTAAAACATACATTTAATAAAAATAAATAAAGTTGCAACACAAGGATGTCACAAGAGGGAGCAAACTGAATACAGATTTATACAAGCTCACTGGGCAATGTAAAGTGGAGCAGTTGTCCATAGTAACCAATGAGGTCATTGCTTTCATTTTATAAAGAGCCACTGAGAAATGGCAGCTGGAATTTGATTGGTTGCCATGGGCAACTGCTTCACATTTCCCTTGCACTAGTCTTAATAAATCTCAGTGATCCTGTATAAATCATTACTCACTTTGCTCCCTCTAATTATAAATGATCTCCGAATTTTATCTCTGGCGGTTCTGCGGTGGTCTTTCCCTATTGAAGATGAGCAGTCAGTGACCGGCATTGTAACCATAACATTTCTGTTTTTATATGAAAATGAAAGTAGAGCAATGAGGGTGATAAAAAACATGTTTAAAAAAAAAAAGGTTTTGTTTTTATTTCTGAAAAAAGACATACAAAATATGAGCTATAGGGAATCACATGAGACCTTATAAATGTTTTCTTTTCCTGTGAAGGACATTTAAGGGAGATTAATTTGATATGTGTTTCATTGGTGGGAGTCTGACCAATGGGACCCCACTGGTCCCTAGGATGGAGCATGCTCAGCTGTTGCCGTTTCTCCCATAGACATTAATGGAGGGTGACTTCCCATGCTTGGCCACTTTTACACTGGATGACGGGGTCTGGAATATTTAGTAGTGAAATGAGGGCACTTACCTCTGTACCAACACTTTTAGTAGACATGCTGGTGTCTGGGTGGCATCTGTATTCACCTTACAGTCCAGAAACAGGGTAGAGTGAGAAACAGCATCATCTCCATACAATTCGTGGGGCCACAGCACTGGTCTTGCAATGGTCTTCAAGCGGTCTGTAGGGTGGCAGTTGAACTGACCAGTGCTGCAGCATAACAGTTGTCATAGCAACTGAGCCCAACTCTGCCAACAAACAGTGGAATGTACCACTACAAAAACAGGTAAGAGTCACCAAAATGAAAAATATGATATAGAAAGGCAGCCATACAATTAAAAACATGAAAAAGTGAAAGTTCTGCGTCTCACTGCTGTCTTCTCTTTTTTTTTTAAGCATATTGCTGCAGTTTACCTGCTCTTTTATTTTATCCACCCATCTATGGTTCAGTCCGTTGTTTGATTACCGACGAGTTGCTTTAAAATAAAAAATTGTACCTATAAAAGTATAATTAAAGGGCAAGTTACGATTTATTTTTCAAGACTGTTTTTAAAAACGCAATAGTTACTTATGCTGTTTACATGTAATGAAATTGCTGCAGATTTTCCTTCTGGATTTGTGGGCGGAAAATCTGCAGAGTATTACAGTAGCAGCAAAGTGGATGAGATTCAACAAATCTCATCTACATGCTGCAGAAAATGTATGTGCAGAAATTGAACTGCGGTGCAGAATTTTTAATCTGCAACATGTCAATTTATGCTGCATAATGGTTGCGCATTTGTTTCAGATTTCTCCATTGAGTTCAATGAGAAAGGAAAAATCTGCAGCAAATGATCAGTGTCGGGAGTTTCCCTGCAGAAAAGCTGAGACGTCGCAGGAAAAATAACAAGCAAGAAAAAGGATTTTTTTTTACTCTAAAATAAAAACAAAACAGACTTCTCCCCCTGGCGCTCTAGTAGCAATGCCTCACTGCTCTCCTGGGTTCTTCTCTGTACAGCCAGCCTCCTGGGATGACAGGAGTAGGTGAGTATGGACTTTTTTTTTTAATCCCCTATTCCCCCCTGATCTTCTCTGCAGCGGCAAATCTGGTCAAAAATCTGCACCAAATCAAACACGATTTGGAGTGGATTTACAGTATCTAAATCGGATTTACTGCATTGTTTTCCGCAGCAAATCCAACCTGTGTAAACTTACTATAAAAATGGACAATATACAATCAACTGTCTGATGAGAGTAATAATTAATTAATAATTTTATCATACTTTGTCAACTACACCCAAAGTTATGGTAAATATTTTAGTAGAGAATGTCCTAAATTCAACATAATGTAAAACACTAAATAAAGAATGTATTCACTTGTGGACTCACAAGATTGTCCAAATAAAAGATATACAATGCATATGGTTGTATGGTTTATACAACATTTATTTGCAAATAACAGCTCAGGTGTGACTTGTGTGTTCAGTGCGGATATGGAAACAATAATCTCAAGAATATTTTCTCTTAGACTATCACTATAAATACTTCCAATCATGGACATGGATTGTAATGGGGCCATATTAAAAATTCTACTACTCGTAGATGGTCGTTCTGTAACACTGGGCTTACTCGAGTAGCGCCCCATCAAAACAAATACAATCGCAGACCAAATGACCGTTGGACAATTATCTTTACTGAACACACAACTATTATTACAATGGCCCATTAGCTTATTTGGTTACAACACTTAAAGTGGTACGGTGGCTCAAACAATACTATACTGCTCATATATAAATAAATATATATATATATATATATATATATATATATATATATATATATATATATATATATATATATATATATATATATATATGTCAAAAAATCAGCAGCAACTCCAATAGTAAGGGTGAAAAAAGTGGGTACTTTTATTGCCCGTGCAACGTTTCAGCTCCGTTCACTGGAGCCTTTCTCAAGCCTGATAGGATGCCCAGGTCCTATATATATATATACAGTGAAGGAAATAAGTATTTGATCCCTTGCTGATTTTGTAAGTTTGCCCACTGTCAAAGACATGAACAGTCTAGAATTTTTAGGCTAGGTTAATTTTACCAGTTAGAGATAGATTACCTAAAAAAAAAACAGAAAATCACATAGTCAAAATTATATATATTTATTTGCATTGTGCACAGAGAAATAAGTATTTGATCCCTTTGAAAAACAAGACTTAATACTTGGTGGCAAAACCCTTGTTGGCAAGCACAGCAGTCAGACGTTTTTTGTAGTTGATGATGAGGTTTGCACACATGTTAGATGGCATTTTGTCCCACTCCTCTTTGCAGATCATCCGTAAATCATTAAGATTTCAAGGCTGTCGCTTGGCAACTCGGATCTTCAGCTCCCTCCATAAGTTTTCGATGGGATTAAGGTCTGGAGACTGGCTAGGCCACTCCATGACCTTAATGTGCTTCTTTTGAGCCACTCCTTTGTTGCCTTGGCTGTATGTTTTGGGTCATTGTCGTGCTGGAAGACCCAGCCACGAGCCATTTTTAATGTCCTGGTGGGGGGAAGGAGGTTGTCACTCAGGATTTGACGGTGCATGGCTCCATCCATTCTCCCATTGATGCGGTGAAGTAGTTCTGTGCCCTTAGCAGAGAAACACTCCCAAAACATAATGTTTCCACCTCCATGCTTGACAGTGGGGACGGTGTTCTTTGGGTCATAGGCAGCATTTCTCTTCTTCCAAACACGGCGAGTTGAGTTAATGCCAAAGAGCTAAATTTTAGTCTCATTTGACCATAGCACCTTCTCCCAATCACTCTCAGAATCATCCAGATGTTCATTTGCAAACTTCAGACGGGCCTGTACATGTGCCTTCTTGAGCAGGGGGACCTTGCTGGCACTGCAGTATTTGAATCCATTACGGCGTAATGTGTTACCAATGGTTTTCTTGGTGACTGTGGTCCCAGCTGCCTTGAGATCATTAACAAGTTCCCCCCGTGTAGTTTTCAGCTGAGCTCTCACCTTCCTCAGGATCAAGGATACCCCAAGAGGTGAGATTTTGCATGGAGCCCCAGATCGATGTCGATTGACAGTCATTTTGTATGTCTTCCATTTTCTTACTATTGCACCAACAGTTGTCTCCTTCTCAACCAGCGTCTTACTTATGGTTTTGTAGCCCATTCCAGCCTTGTGCAGGTCTATGATCTTGTCCCTGACATCCTTAGAAAGCTCTTTGGTCTTGCCCATGTTGTAGAGGTTAGAGTCAGACTGATTAATTGAGTCTGTGGACAGGAGTCTTTTATACAGGTGACCATTTAAGACAGCTGTCTTTAATGCAGGCACCAAGTTGATTTGGAGCGTGTAACTGGTCTGGAGGAGGCTGAACTCTTAATGGTTGGTAGGGGATCAAATACTTATTTCTCTGTGCACAATGCAAATAAATATATATAATTTTGACAATGTGATTTTCTGTTTTTTTTTAAATATTATCTATCTCTCACTGGTAAAATTAACCTAGCCTAAAAATTCTAGACTGTTCATAACTTTGACAGTGGGCAAACTTACAAAATCAGCAAGGGACCAAATACTTATTTCCTTCACTGTATATGTATATATATATATATATATATATATATATATATATATATATATATATATATATACATATATATGTATATATATGTGTATATATATATATATATATATATATATATATATATATATATATTGTAAAGGATCTGCCAGGCACAACTTCTGTGTATACGCCCATAGGTAAACAGTCTGCACCTGAGTCTATGTCTCTGAGACTGACTCCAGCTTCCACCACTCAGGATGGCAGGCTTAGGAGTGGGAGAGCCTATCGCAGCCTGGCCAGACGGAGCTAGCTCCCGCCCTCTGTCTATTTATACCTGCCTTTCCTGTTCCTCCTTTGCTTGTGATTCTTCTCGTGTGGTTTCCTGGCCCAGCTACAGCTTCTGACTATTTGATCCTGCTCCATACTGACCCTGGCTTTCTGACTACTCTCTTGCTCTGCGTTTGGTTCCTCGTGCACTCCTGGTTTGACTCGACTCGTTCACCACTCTTGTTGCTCACGGTGTTGCCGTGGGCAACTGCCCCATTTCCCTTTGCTTTGTGTTCCCTTGTCTGTTTGTCTCTTGCACTTACTGAGCGTAGGGACCGCCGCCCAGTTGTACCCCATCGCCTAGGGCGGGTCGTTGCAAGCAGGCAGGGACAGAGTGGCGGGTAGATTAGGGCTTACTTGTCCGTTTCCCTACCCCCGTCATTACATAATCACAAGCCCATTACCTAGTCTACCCTGGTCCCTGACACTACTATGGACCCCCTTGAGACCCTGGCCCAGAAAATGCAGGGTCTCTCCATACAGGTCCAGGCCCTGGCTCAGAGGGTCAACCAGCCTGACGCTACCATGGTAGTGCCCCTCACCTCTTGAACCCCACCTCAAGTTGCCTGACCGGTTCTCAGTGGACCGGAGGACTTTTCTCTCCTTTCGGGAGAGTTGTAGGCTCTACTTTCGTTTAAAGCCTCACTCCTCAGGTTCTGAGAGCCAGCGGGTGGGTATTATTATGTCCCGGCTCCAGGAAGGGCCCCAAGAGTGGGCCTTCTCCTTGGCTCCTGACGCCCCTGAACTTTCCTCCGTTGATCGTTTCTTTTCTGCTCTCGTACTCATTTATGACGAGACTGACAGGACTGCCTTTGCTGAGAGTCAGCTGGTGACCTTACATCAGGGTAAGAGACCTGTTGAGGAGTATTGTTCTGACTTTAGGAAGTGGTGCGTAGCTTCTCGGTGGAATGACCCTGCCTTAAGGTGCCAGTTTAGTTTGGGTCTGTCGAACGCCCTGAAAGACCTGCTAGTTAGCTATCCCTCTTCTGACTCCCTAGACCAGGTTATGGCTTTAGCGGTACGACTTGACCGACGTCTCAGGGAACGACAACTTGAACGTTTTTGTGTTTTCCCCTCTGACTCCCCCATGATGCCTCCCGAGGTCCCGTTGCTTCGCTCTTCCATGGAAGACTCGGAGGTACCTATGCAACTCGGGGCCTCCGTGTCCCCCCAACAAGTTCCGCAGGAAGAATGGTCTCTGCTTCTATTGTGGGGATGACAAGCATCAAGTGAACACCTGCCCTATGTGTAAGAATAAGCAGCTGGAAAACTTCCGCGCCTAAGTGATCATCGGGGAGGTCACTTGGGCGCACAGGTATTTCCCGTAAATATGAAACGTAATAAAATCTTGCTTCCCTTTCAGGTCTCTTTTGGGGGTAGGTCTGCTACCGGCAGTGCCTTCGTGGATTCAGGGTCTTCTACTAATATCATGTCTGTGGAATTTGCCATGTCTCTAGCTATGCCTTTTTATTGATTTGCCTAAACCTGTCCCGGTAGTGGGTATCGACTCCACTCCTCTTGCTAATGGTTATTTTACACAGCATACCCCTGTTTTTGAACTCCTTGTTGGCTCCATGCATTTGGAGCAGTGCTCTGTACTGTTGATGCAGGGATTATTGTCCGATTTGGTTTTAGGCCTTCCCTGGTTGCAGTTGCATAATCCCACGTTTGAGTGGAATACTGGGGAGCTTACCAAATGGGGTAATGAATGCTTGACGTCATGTTTTTCTGTTAATTATATTTCTCCCCCTGAGGAGGTGAACACGCTACCTGAGTTTGTTCAGGACTTCGCTGATGTTTTGTCTAAGGAGGCCTCCGAAGTGTTACCTCCTCATAGAGAATACGATTGCGCTATCAAATTGGTACCAGGAGCTAAGCTCCCTAAGGGTAGGATATTTAATCTTTCTTGTCCCGAACGTGAAGCCATGAGAGAGTATATCCAGGGATGCCTGGCCAAGGGTTACATTCGCCCCTCTACTTCTCCGGTAGGTGCTGGCTTCTTCTTCGTAGGGAAGAAGGATGGTGGTCTTAGGCCATGCATTGACTACCGTAACTTGAATAAGGTCACTGTAAGGAACCAGTATCCCCTTCCTTTGATTCCTGATCTCTTTAATCAGGTTCAGGGGGCCCAATGGTTCTCTAAGTTTGATCTACGGGGGGCGTATAACCTTATCCGCATCAAAGAGGGGGATGAGTGGAAGACTGCGTTTAACACGCCCGAAGGTCATTTCGAATACCTCGTCATGCCCTTTGGGTTGTGTAATGCTCCTGCGGTCTTCCAGAATTTCATAAATGAGATTTTAAGAGATTACCTGGGGGTATTTCTTGTAGTGTACCTTGATGACATACTGGTGTTTTCCAAGGACTGGTCCTCCCTCATTGAGCATGTCAGGAAGGTGCTCCAGGTCCTTCGGGAAAACAAACTGTTTGCGAAAACCGAAAAATGTGTGTTTGGGGTACAGGAGATACCATTTTTGGGTCAAATCCTCACTCCTCATGAATTCCGCATGGACCCCGCCAAGGTCCAGGCTGTGGCGGAATGGGTCCAACCTGCCTCCCTTAAGGCGTAACAGTGTTTCTTGGGGTTCACTAATTATTACAGGAGATTTATTGCTAACTTCTCGGTCATCGCTAAGCCTCTTACGGATCTCACTCGCAAAGGTGCTGATCTCCTCCACTGGCCACCTGAGGCTGTCCAGGCTTTTGAGGTCATTAAGAAGTGCTTTATCTCGGCCCCGGTGCTGGTTCAGCCCAACCAAATGGAGCCATTTATCGTGGAAGTTGACGCATCCGAGGTGGGAGTGGGGGCTGTCTTGTCCCAGGGTACCAGGTCCCTCACCCATCTCCGCCCCTGTGCCTACTTCTCCAGGAAGTTTCCGCCCACTGAGAGTAACTACGATATTGGCAACCGCAAACTTTTAGCCATTAAATGGGCATTTGAAGAGTGGCGCCACTTCCTGGAGGGGGCTAGGCACCAGGTAACGGTCCTTACCGACCACAAGAATCTGGTTTTCCTAGAATCTGCCCGGAGGCTAAACCCGAGACAAGCTCGATGGGCGCTATTTTTTACCAGATTCAACTTTTTGGTTACTTATAGGGCTGGGTCTAAAAATATTAAGGCCGATGCACTGTCGCGTAGCTTCATGGCCAGCCCTCCTTCGGAGGAAGATCCTGCTTGTATTTTGCCTCCTGGTATAATCATTTCTTCTATTGATTCTGATTTAGTCTCTGAAATTGCGGCTGATCAATGTTCAGCTCCCGGGAACCTTCCTGAGGACAAGCTGTTTGTTCCCCTGCAATACCGGCTAAGGGCACTTAGGAAAATCATGACTCCGCACTATCTGGTCATCCAGGCCTCCTGGGTACCAAACACCTCATTGCCAGAAACTATTGGTGGCCTGGGTTGCCTAAAGACGTTAAGGCGTACGTCGCCGCTTGTGAGGTTTGTGCTAGGTCCAAGACTCCCAGGTCCCTACCAGTGGGCTTACTACGTTCTTTGCCCATTCCCCAGAGACCTTGGACCCATATCTCCATGGATTTTATCACCGATTTGCCTCCATCTCAAGGCAAGTCGGTGGTGTGTGTTGTAGTAGACCGCTTCAGTAAGATGTGCCACTTTGTGCCCCTCAAAAAACTACCCAATGCTAAGACGTTAGCTACCTTGTTTGTCAAACACATCCTGCGTCTCCATGGGGTCCCTGTCAATATTGTTTCGGACAGAGGGGTACAATTTGTTTCATTGTTTTGGAGAGCCTTCTGTAAAAAGTTGGAGATTAATCTGTCCTTCTCCTCTGCCTTCCATCCTGAAACTAATGGTCAAACTGAGAGGACTAATCAATCTCTAGAACAATATTTAAGGTGTTTTATCTCTGACTGTCAATATAATTTGGTCTCATTCATTCCCCTTGCCGAATTTTCCCTTAATAACCGGGTCAGTAACTCGTCAGGGGTCTCACCCTTTTTCTGTAATTTTGGGTTTAATCCACGGTTCTCCTCCGTCTCACCTGGTAGTTCCAACAATCCCGAGGTAGAGGTCGTTCATCGAGAACTGTGCACAGTCTGGGCCCAGGTTCAGAATAACCTAGAGGCGTCCCAGAGCGTACAAAAAACTCAGGCTGATAGAAGACGTTCTGCTAACCCCTTGTTTATGGTCGGGGATCTGGTGTGGTTATCGTCTAGGAACTTGCGCCTTAAGGTCCCGTCCAAGAAGTTTGCTCCCCGGTTTATTGGGCCGTATAAGGTCATTGAAGTCCTCAATCCTGTCTCCTTCCGACTGGAGTTGCCCCCATCTTTTCGAATACACGACGTGTTTCATGCCTCCCTCCTTAAACGATGCTCCTCGTCCTTGGCTCCCTCGAGGAAACCTCCTGTTCCCGTTCTCACCCCTGAGGGGGTGGAATTCGAGGTGGCCAAGATTGTGGACAGCAAGATGGTCCAAGGCTCCCTCCAGTACCTGGTCCATTGGCGAGGATACGGGCCTGAGGAGAGGACTTGGGTACCCGCCCGGGATGTTCACGCTGGGGTATTGGTCAGGAGGTTCCACCTTCGTTTCCCCAATAAACCAGGTCCACTTAGAAAGGGTCCGGTGGCCCCTCATAAAAAGGGGGGGGTACTGTAAAGGATCTGCCAGGCACAACTTCTGTGTATACGCCCATAGGTAATCAGTCTGCACCTGAGTCTATGTCTCTGAGACTGACTCCAGCTTCCACCACTCAGGATGGCAGGCTGAGGAGTGGGAGAGCCTATCGCAGCCTGGCCAGACGGAGCTAGCTCCCGCCCTCTGTCTATTTATACCTGCCTTTCCTGTTCCTCCTTTGCTTGTGATTCTTCTCGTGTGGTTTCCTGGCCCAGCTACAGCTTCTGACTATTTGATCCTGCTCCATACTGACCCTGGCTTTCTGACTACTCTCCTGCTCTGCGTTTGGTACCTCGTGCACTCCTGGTTTGACTCGACTCGTTCACCACTCTTGTTGCTCACGTTGTTGCCGTGGGCAACTGCCCCATTTCCCTTTGCTTTGTGTTCCCTTGTCTGTTTGTCTCTTGCACTTACTGAGCGTACCGCCGACCAGTTGTACCCCGTCGCCTAGGGCGGGTCGTTGCAAGTAGGCAGGGACAGAGTGGCGGGTAGATTAGGGCTCACTTGTCCGTTTCCCTACCCCCGTCATTACATATATATATATATATTGTAGCAGTGCAGCTAATGACAGTACAGAAACTGTCCGGTTTTAAGCGACCAGGGAATATGTACAGCAGAGAGGGTTTTCTCTGCTGTTGCTTGGGTATAAAACTCAGAATAGGGCCTGGTTTGCTGGAGTGTGAAGGAGAAGGGCGGGCTTCCACTTCATACAGACTGTCCGTGTCTTGGGCTGTCTGATGAGCCTACTAAGGCTTCTCCTGCGGCGGCTCTTTAACCCCTTCCCTCTTTGGCCACTTTTGATTTTCCTGACAGAGCCTCATTTTTCAAATCTGACATGTTTCACTTTATGTGGTAATAACTTCGGAATGCTTTTACCTATCC
Source organism: Rhinoderma darwinii (assembly GCF_050947455.1). Taxonomy (NCBI): domain Eukaryota; kingdom Metazoa; phylum Chordata; class Amphibia; order Anura; family Rhinodermatidae; genus Rhinoderma; species Rhinoderma darwinii. The sequence goes on from NW_027461699.1 coordinate 385,461, forward strand.
AAGCGATTCTGAGATTGTTTTCTTGTGACACATTGGACTTTATGTTACTGACAAAATTTGCTCGATACATTCAGTATTTAATTGTGAAAAACACCAAAATTTAGTGAAAAATTGCGAAAATTCAAAGTTTTTCTAAATTTTAATGTATCTGCTTGTAAGACAGGCAGTTATACCACACAAAATTGTTTCTAATTAACATCCCCCATATGTCTACTTTAGATTGACATAGTTTTTTGAACATCCTTTCATTTTTCTAGGACGTTACAAGGCTTTGAACTTTAGCAGCAATTTCTCACATTTTCAAGAAAATTTCAAAAGGCTATTTTTTCAGGGACCAGTTCAGTTGTGAAGTGGCTTTGAGGGCCTTATATATTAGAAACCCCCAATAAGTCACCCCATTTTAAAAACTTGACCCCTCAAAGTATTCAAAAAAGCATTTAGAAAGTTTTGTTTTTTGTTTTTTTAAATGCTTTATTTGGTTTTTTATCTATATAAAAAAACAACTCAACTCGCGGGTGGAATTTTGTATAAACATACATTTATATTGACAAAAGAGATATTTGAAATATACTTTACCCCCCCCCCCCCTATCCATGATCCGTGCTCATCCACTTTCCTTTCTTTTTATTTTAATTTATGTGCATCTCTTTAAACTCTGCTCTAGATAATATTCTATTAACAATTGGCTCCCATTTTGTTTTCCATCTAGCTGGATTATTCTCTCTTTTTAATTTTTTTTTGTCGATCCACTGCTAATATAATATTTTTTTCCATAATCTCTTAACCTGCAGAAATGACGGAATGTGCTTTGATACCCACTCTGATAGAATAACTTTTTTCACTGAAAGTGTCATTAAATGAATTAGATCAGAAAGATAGTCATCGTTTTCACCCGGTTTAAACTGGACCAAAACACATCCATTCGTCTAGTTTTACCTCTTTATTTAGTACATAGCTAATATATTTTTCTGCCAAAACCCACAACCTTCTGATTGCCGGGCATAGCCAGAAACAATGGATCAATCCTGCGTTAATCTCCCCGCATTTTGAGCATCGTCGTGTATAATTAGACAGATGCAGATCAGCAGCACAGGACAATTTTTCTAAAGCGGGTGCACGCCTCCTAGGTCACAGTCCAAGAGTGACCCCTCAATCAGGACAAAAAGAAATTGAGGCAGCACTACCAAATATTTGGATAAAAATCCTTTTATTCCACGTGTGTGCAACGTTTCAGCTTGTTGTGCTTGAGAAAGGCTCACACCGAGCTGAAACGTTGCACACACGTGGAATAAAAGGATCTTCATCCAAATATTTGGTAGTGCTGCCTCAATTTCTTTTTGTCGTGTATAATTAGGTACATATTTTTCGTAAAGCAGATTAAATGAATTATAAAGTCTAGCCCCTACCTTCCACTGCATCTCCATTAAATTTTCAGATGACGTTGCCCTCCTAACCCAGGCCCATCCTTTTACCAGGCGTTCTTCTACTTCTTCATCCGAGATATGTGTATCCAGATCTCATTTGCATTTTTTTATTATATTTTTTATACCTTTCCTATCCTCCTTAACTGAGATATTTATTCTAATAAATGCAATCGATGGACTCCCCTGCATACCTCTCATCATATCTCCGAATTCTTTTTGTTTGATACCCAGTCATTTTTTTTAAATCCCCTTGTTTTTGTATTATGTGGCATATTTGAATTTGTTGCAAGAAAAACCCTTGCTCAAGACAACATTTTTCTTTTATTTGGCCAAAGGTTTTAAGTTTTCTATTTTGTTCATCCATCAAATCAGAGATTCTGCATATACCTTTTTTAGCCCATTTTTTTTCCATTCTATATAATTCTGATAGCCTTTAGATTGTAAATATTCCCTAATGGTCAGAAACCCTGACAAGCTATAGGATAAATCAAAGCTTTTTCTTAGCATTCTCCATATTATTTTAGAGTCTCTCAACAAAACCGAAGATCCTGTCCTCAAGGGACCCCCACCCGGTGATTGATGGAGATATGAATGGAAAGAAGTTTGAAACTGTTTATTGTTTTTCGATTTTAGAAATAACAAATATATTATTATCATTAACCTCTTAACGACGAAGGACGGATATATCCGTCCTCAGCAGCTGCTAGTTCGCGCAGGAGGACGGATATATCCGTCCTGTGATGGCGTGGGTACTGTCACTGTAGCCACGCGATCAGCAGCAGGAGCACGGCTGTTATACACAGCCTGGCTCCTGCTGCAACTGCCGGAATCGAAGCGCGCTCCGATTCCGGCAGTTTAACCCATTAAATGCCGCTGTCAATAGTGACAGCGGCATCTAATGTGTTTGACAGAGGGAGGGAGCTCCCTCTGTCACCCGATCGGCGCCCCCGCAAACAAATCGCGGGTCGCCGTCGGGTTTCCATGGCAGCCGGGGGTCTAACAAAGAACCCCAGGTCTGTCTTCCGCAACTGCCTGTTAGGCGATGCCGGAGGCATGTCCTAACAGGTTGCCTGTCAGTTTTACACTGACAGGCAATAATGCTTTGGTATACTAAGTATACCAAAGCATTATATATGTGATCGGCACATCGCATAGTGAAGTCCCCTAGTGGGACTAAAAAAAAATATGTCAATCAGTTAAATAAAGTTTGTGAAAGAAAAAAATAAAAGAAAAATTACAGTGAAAATCAAATAAAACTACTTTTTTTGCCCAAAAAGTGGTTTTATTTAGTAAAAGTGTCAAAACAAAACAAATCACACATACACATACAGTGAAGGAAATACGTATTTGATCCCTTGCTGATTTAGTAAGTTTGCCCACTGTCAAAGACATGAACAGTCTAGAATTTTTAGGCTAGGTTAATTTTACCAGTGAGAGATAGATTATATAAAAAAAAAAAAAAAAGAAAATCACATTGTCAAAATTAGATATATTTATTTGCAATGTGCACAGAGAAATAAGTATTTGATCTCCTACCAACCATTAAGAGTTCAGCCTCCTCCAGACCAGTTACACACTCCAAATCAACTTGGTGCCTGCATTAAAGACAGCTGTCTTAAATGGTCACCTGTATAAAAGACTCCTGTCCACAGACTCAATTAATCAGTCTGACTCTAAGGGTATGTTCACATGGCCAAATTTCAGACGTATACGAGGCGTATTATGCCTCGTTTTACGTCTGAAAATAGGGCTGCAATACGTCGGCAAACATCTGCCCATTCATTTGAATGGGTTTGCCGACGTACTGTGCAGACGACCTGTAATTTACGCGTCGTTGTTTGACAGCTGTCAAACGACGACACGTAAATTTACTGCCTCGGCAAAGAAGTGCAGGGCACTTCTTTGCCACGTAATTTGAGCCGTTCTTCATTGAAATCAATGAAGCACGGCTCAAGGTTTACGAGCGTCTCAGACGCCTCGTAAATTACGAGGAGGAGCTTTTACGTGTGAAACGAGGCAGCTGTTAACAGTCTGTCTTTTCACACGTAACTGCCTCTCAGCGTGTGAACATACCCTAACCTCTACAACATGGGCAAGACCAAAGAGCTTTCTAAGGGTATGTGCACACATAGTGACCAAAAACGTCTGAAAATCCAGAGCTGTTTTCAAGGGAAAACAGACCCTGCTTTTCAGACGTTTTTTTACCAACTCGCATTTTTCGCTGCGTTTTCACGCCGTTTTCGCTGCGTTTTTTACGTCCGTTTTTGGAGCTGTTTTCATTGGAGTCTATGAGAAAACAGCTCCAAAAACGTCCAAAGAAGTGTCCTGCACTTCTTTTGACGAGGCTGTATTTTTACGCGTCGTCGTTTGACAGCTGTCAAACGACGATGCGTAAATAACAGGTCGTCTGCACAGTACGTCGGCAAACCCATTCAAATGAATGGGCAGATGTTTGCCGACGTATTTGAGACGTATTTCCAGACGAAAAACGAGGCAAAATACGCCTCGTATACGTCTGAAATTTGGCCGTGTGAACATACCCTAAGGCTGGGTTCACACGACCATGTTACGTCCGTAATGTACGAAACGTATTTCGGCCGGAAGACCCGGACCGAACACAGTGCAGGGAGCCGGGCTCCTAGCATTATAGTGATGTACGATGCTAGGAGTCCCTGCCTCGCTGCAGGACAACTGTCCCGTACTGTAATCATGATTACAGCACAGGACAGTAGTTCCACGCAGAGGCAGGGACTCCTAGCATGGTACATCACTATGATGCTAGGAGCCCGGCTCCCTGCACTGTGTTCGGTCCGGGTCTTCCGGCCGAAATACGTTCCGTACATTACGGACGTAACATGGTCGTGTGAACCCAGCCTTAGGATGTCAGGGACAAGATCATAGACCTGCACAAGGCTGGAATGGGCTACAAAACCATAAGTAAGACGCTGGGTGAGAAGGAGACAACTGTTGGTGCAATAGTAAGAAAATGGAAGACATACAAAATGACTGTCAATCGACATAGATCTCGGGCTCCATGCAAAATCTCACCTCGTGGGGTATCCTTGATCCTGAGGAAGGTGAGAGCTCAGCCGAAAACTACACGGGGGGAACTTGTTAATGATCTCAAGGCAGCTGGGACCACAGTCACCAAGCAAACCATTGTTAACACATTACGTCGTAATGGATTCAAATCCTGCAGTGCCCGCAAGGTCCCCCTGCTCAAGAAGGCACATGTACAGGCCCATCTGAAGTTTGCAAATGAACATCTGGATGATTCTAAGAGTGATTGGGAGAAGGTGCTGTGGTCAGATGACACTAAAATTGAGCTCTTTAGCATTAACTAAACTCGCCATGTTTGGAGGAAAAGAAATGCTGCCTATGACCCAAAGAACACCGTCCCCACTGTCAAGCATGGAGGTGGAAACATTATGTTTTGGGGGTGTTTCTCTGCTAAGGGCACAGGACTACTTCACCGCATCAATGAGAGAATGGATGGAGCCATGTACCGTCAAATCCTGAGTGACAACCTCCTTCCCTCCACCAGGACATTAAAAATGGCTCGTGGCTGGGTCTTCCAGCACGACAATGACCCGAAACATACAGCCAAGGCAACAAAGGAGTGGCTCAAAAAGAAGCACATTAAGGTCATGGAGTGGCCTAGCCAGTCTCCAGACCTTAATCCCATCGAAAACTTATGGAGGGAGCTGAAGATCTGAGTTGCCAAGCGACAGCCTCGAAATCTTAATGATTCTCAGATGATCTGCAAAGAGGAGTGGGCCAAAATTCCATCTAACATGTGTGCAAACCTTATCATCAACTACCAAAAATGTCTGACTGTTGTGCTTGCCAACAAGGGTTTTGCCACCAAGTATTAAGTCTTGTTTGCCAAAGGGATCAAATACTTATTTCTCTGTGCACAATGCAAATAAATATATATAATTTTTATAATGTGATTTTCTTTTTTTTTTTATATATATAATCTATCTCTCACTGGTAAAATTAACCTAGCCTAAAAATTCTAGACTGTTCATGACTTTGACAGTGGGCAAACTTACAAAATCAGCGAGGGATCAAACACTTATTTCCTCCACAGTATATGGTATCCCCGCGTTCGTAACAACTTGACCAATAAAATGAACACATTAATTAAACCGCCGGATGAACGGTGTCCAAAAAAACCTCAAAAAACAACGGCAAAATTCGCTCTTTTCTCCCATTCCCCCCATAAAAAATTAAATAAAAATTAATCTATAAGTCCTATGTACCCCAAAATAGTACTAATGAAAACATAAATGATCGCTTTCGATCGCTGCATCTAAGGGGTTAATGGCAGGGATCGGAGCTAGCTCCAGTTCCTGCCATTACAGGTGGATTGTCAGCTGTAACATACGGCTGACATCCACTGCTGATAACGCCGGCTCAGCTCCAGAGCCAGCGCCATCTTGCCGTCAGCTACGAAAGCCTTTCAAGCTCCGCCTCTGGGCGGGGCCTGGAAGATTTCTGTGCTAGGCAGACCGAGAGGCCTGTATTAGGCCTCCGGTTGCCATTGCAATCACTGGAACCCCTGCAATTTAATTCGCTTTTGACAGCTAGCTGCATTTAAGGGGTTAATGGTGGGGATCGAAGCTCATTTTGGTCCCCGCCATTACAGCTGGATGTTAGCTGTAATGCACCGCTGACATCCGGCGATGATGACACCGCTTCTGAGACGGCGCCATGCATTTGTCGTATAGATACGGAAAAATGCGGGAAGCACTAGCATTCCATGACATATCCATTAGGCAAATGTCGGGAATGGGTTAATGATTCATGATTAAAAAAATTAATAACTCATGATACATGATTCATGATAAACGATTAATGAATTATGATGCATGATTCATGATTACTGGTTATCCACAAGATAGGGGATACATGTGTGATCGCTGGCACTGATAAGGAGAACGGGGGACCGAAAGTCCCTCGAAGTTCTCCATGACTAACCTCTGACTTCCGGAGTCTGCACAGCTCAATAAAAATGAAAGGAGCGCTGGTCACGCATGCGCACAAGCGCGACCGGCGCTCCATTCATTTCTACGGAGCTGCTGACACAGACCCCGGAAGTCCGAGGTTTGTGATGGAGAACTTCAGGGGACTTTCGGTCCCCCGTTCTCCCTGTCGCTGCCAGCGATCACACATGTATCCCCTATCCTGTGGATAGGGGATACATGTCTTATGTAGGAACAACCCCTTTAATGGCAGAGCGGGGAGATACCTCCCTGCTCTGCCATAGTGTATAGTGGTGTCGCGCTGTAGCAGCCATAGCGGCAGCTAGCGAATCCTCCGGCCATGGAGGGGGCCCGTGCCGGCAGGCGACTCGGGCCCCCTCATGCCGCGGGCCCCGTAGCAGCCGTTACGGCTGCTATAGAGGTAGTTACGCCACTGGAATCATTTATCATGAATCATGAATCATAAATCAAATCATGAATCATAAATCATGTATCATTAATCATGAATTATACATCTTAAATCATAAATCATGAATTATTAATCATGAATTATTCATCATGAATAATGTATCATGAATCATGTATTATGAATAATTAATAATAAATCATTTATTATCTATCATTAATCGGAAATCATGAATAATGTATCATCAATCATTAAACATGTATTATGAATAATAAATCATGAATCATTTATCATGAATCATGTATTATGAATCATGTTACATGATTCATGATTAATTATTCATGATTAAATGATTCATGTTTAATGATTCATTATATATTATTCATAATTAATGATTAATGTTTCATGATTCATGATTCATAATACATGATTCACGATTCACGATTATTGATTCATAATACATGATTCATAATACAATATTAGTGATTCATGACACATTATTCATGATTAATAATTCATGATCAATAACTCGTGATTAATGATTAAGGATACACGATTTATGATTCAAGATTCATGATACATAATACATTATTAATTATTCATAATACATGTTTAATGATACACAATTCATATAACTTTTTATTTTTTTTAAATGAGCATTTTTATTCAACACAGTGTAAAAATTTGACAGGAATAGAATAAATTTTAACAGAATATTGCAATACACACTTTATAATACAAAATTACTTTTAAAACTTTTACCATAACCCTTGACAACCCCCCACCCCCCATAATGCCCCTCCGCCCTTATCCACCTTTAGAAAGGCATAGAATCAGACTACTTGAAAATTACTAGAAATTACACAGGAATAGGATCACTACCATTGACCCCAGTAGCAATTTTTAAGGTTACTCCAGGAGGTACTATTGTTGTTTATTTTTTCATAACTTATGATTGTTTTCACATTATGGATCCATGCTTTTACACCTTAGGAGTGTTAGAGATCCATTTTCTAATGATCTGAAGTTTGGCGATAAACAATAACTTTATTACACCATTTTTCCAGTGTCTAGGTACATTTAAGGCAGAATCATCTCCCTGTAATACTAATTGGGGAGAGAAAAGAATATCCACCTCCTGACGGTCCAACATTTCTTTAGAAATTGCTACCAAAAATGTTATAACTGTCGGACAGCACCATAGGATGTGCAAATAGTCGGCCTTCACTACCATACATCTGGGACAGTTAGATGACTTTTTTTTAATAGATTCTGTTCAGGAACACTGGAGTGTAATAAAGTCTTTGAACTATATTGAATTGTATCAATTGGTGATTCCTGTTTAATGAGGCTCTACTAATGTTTTTATATATAATATCCCATTTTAACTTGCCTACACATTTCAAATAATTTTCCCATTTTTCAATATTCCTAAATTGAAATTGATCTGAATTAACCTCTAACAATGTTTTATAGATATTAGAGCCTTGACCCCTACTTCTTGGATGAAAAATCTTGAATAGAAGCCATTCGTAACATCCTTGTAAAGGAGCAATTTATTGTCCAAGTGATCAAGGGCAGGTTTTAATTGAGCAAAGGAGAACCTTTCCTTTGAGGATAGACCAAAAACTGCAGAAAGTTGCTGCCATGATTTAATTTTTCCCTCCTCCCCTACGTCTAGTATACGCCTTATTTCTTTTTGTCTTAGGAGAGGATGCTCTGAGATATCCTTGAGCTGCTTGAACCATGAATTATGCCATAAAGGCGAGAATTATATTGAACTTTTCCTTCCTATAATTTTACCCATGAGAGTACAACAGTCATGTAGATGACGGGCTGTTGGCACAATTGCTAGTACACCGGATAGTAATTGGCCTGACTCTAACACTTAAAAAAAATTGGAGTATTAACCTTTGGTCTTAGACATAACCCACAGCAAATCCTTGTTCCATTCCTTAATGTAAAGTAGTTGGGCTGCTAAAAAATACAAGCGGATCTCAGCGAATGCCAAACCTCCACTTGTCTTTGGAAGGCATAAAAAGTCTAATTTTATCCGAACCCTTTTCCTCCCCCATATAAGTTCATTGGACATAATAATTATTATTTTGAAGTGCTTATCATGGATCCCGACTGGGCATACTCCAAAAATAAACAATAATTTAGGTAATAAACTGCTTTTATCAGAATAATTCTGTCAGCTTTTGATATAAGTAGTTTACACCAAATTTTTGTTTTTTCCCCAGTTATTTTATCATACAGGTAAGGTTAAGAGCCCCAAAATATTCTATCTTATTGTAGATTTAAACTCCTAGGTATTAAAATGTTTGACCCGGGTAAAATCACTTATTTTATTTTGTAGTATTACATTTCTTTTATGAAGGGACAACAACGTGGCTTTCGCCCAATTAATTTCAAGACGAGAGAAAAAAAAAAACTTCTGAATTTTGGCTATTACATACTGCAATTTACCCTCTGGATCTTTCACAAACAGGAGTAAGTAATCCGTGTAGAGGCCAATTTTGTCCTCTCTCTCCCCCGCACCAAATCCCTCAATGTACTGGCCTGTCCTGACTAGATTGGCCAAGGGTTCAACCGCCAAGGTAAATAACAGGGTGAGGGAGGGGACAGCCTTGCCTCATACCCCGCTTTAAGAAAAAAACTCTGAATTCTTCCCATTGACCCGGATTTTAGCTCTGGGAGCGGTATATAGTAATCTAAAAAATCCAATAAAAAAATAGCCAAATCCTATTTTCCTCAACACTGCCCAAAGGTATCCCCACTCCACCCTGTTGAACGCTTTAACTGCGACAAAAGACCGGATGGAGCGGGGATCCCACCCAGATGTCACTTGAATATTACCAAACACTCGTCAGACACTTTGCCGCACCGTTCTGCCTGGAATAAAACCTTTTTGATCCTCATGAATTACCGTTGTGATTATTTTTGCCAATCTAATTGCCAAGACTTTTGCAAAAAGTTTAACGCTTGTATTTAACAGTGAGCTTGGTCTTAATGAGTCCACCTTTACTAAGCACTTATCTTTTTTTAATATTAAAATAATTTTTGCTTCTGTCATGGTAGTTGGCAGTTTACATGCCTTTTGTCACGTTGGGTATGTGGACCCACTGGACCGTACCGCCTTGACGGTATGGCAGCTGGCCAACAGGACACGGGTCACAGTCTATAGTTCGTATAGTGTACCTGTGGTAGCTCAGACAGTAGCAAGACAGGCTCGGCTGGGACTAGGCAGCAGGCAGGCTCCAGGCGTGGTGTAGCAGGACAGGCGTGGTACACAGCACAGCACAACTTCAGCTCAACCTGGTGGGTTGCAGGGCAGGGCACAGCCCTTCTTATAGCCCAGGGTGGACTGGGAAAAATCAGCTCAATCTCCCACCTGTGTGCGCTTTGGCTCTTTAAATCAGGACTGAGCTTGCGAGCACACCCTGGTGATCACTGTGGAACAGGACGGCCGCATGTGCAGACATCTCTGGAGAGAAGGGCGTCGACTGGATGGAAGGAGATCGTGGTCAGTGACCACAGACGTTACAGTATCCCCCCTCTTACGCCCCCTCCTCTTGTGGCCAGAGCGAGAGAGAAACCTCTTAATGAGGGTAGGAGAATTAAGATTCTCTTCTGGCTCCCAGGACCTCTCTTCAAGACCAAACCCCTTCCAATCAACTTTTTTAGTGTCCAGGATCTCCTTAACCTCAAAAGTCTCTGATGTACCACTGGGAGCCACTGCAGGAGTGGAAGTCTTGGAGTAGCGGTTCAAGATCACCGGCTTCAGCAGGGAGATATGTAAGGAGTTGGGGATCTTGAGGGCATGAGGCAGCCGAAGCTTGTAGGAAACAGGGTTGATTTGTTGCAAAATCTCGAAGGGTCCAAGGAACCTGGGAGCAAACTGGTACGATGGCATCCTCAGCTGGATATTCCTAGAGGACAGCCAGATCTTAGTACCTGGAAGGAACTGGGGAGGCTCTCGTCTTCTTGTGTCTGCCTTTCTCTTCATGTGGTCGACTGCCAGAAGAAAAGAAGATCGAGTCTGCTGCCAGATTTGTAGAAAGTCTCTGTATGCAGGGTCAGCTGCAGGCACATGGGACGTAGTGGAAACAGGAAGAGGTATACGAGGGTATTGCACCCAGTATTCATGCTGCCTGAAGACAAAGTGTCGTAGATAGTTCTCCATAATCTGGTTTATTCTCTAAAATTGACCATTGGACTGGGGATGGTAGACATAGGAAAAGTCCAACTTCACACCGAGAAGTAGGCAGAGGGCTCTCCAGAACTTAGAGGTGAACTGAACCCCCTGATCCGACACAATATGTAGAGGCAAGCCGTGCAGACGGAACATGTGTTGGACAAAGAGATTGGCCAGTTGGGAAGCGGACGGTAGGCCGGTCAGTGGAATGAAATTAGCCATTTTGGAGAATCGGACAACCACCACCCAGACCGTACTGCAACCAGCAGAGAGAGGCAGGTCCGTGACAAAGTCCATAGCAATATGTTGCCAGGGGGCATCGGGCACAGGCAACGGCTGGAGCAGGCCTGCCAGTTTGGAGTGGGCAACCTTATTTGCTGCTCACACCGTGCAGGAGACAAAGACCATGATGTCTTTGGGCAAGGTGGGCCACCAGAACTGACGAGCAATCAGGTCTCGGGTCTTACGGGCGCCCGCGTGACCTGCCCATTTGGAACGGTGTTCCCAGTGGAGGATTCTTCTTCTGTCCGACAGACGCACAAAAGTCCTCCCTAGGGGAATGTCTCTAACTCGCAGAGGGTTAACAGGGATGATGCAGGATGGGTTAATGATACTCTGTGGAGACTCCATAGTGTCCTCTGTCTTAAATGACCTGGACAAGGCATCGGCTGGATGGTAGTGGAGCTCAAATTAGAACCGGGTAAAGAACAGCAACCACCTGGCCTGACCAGGATTCAGTCGTTGGGCCGTCTGGAGATAAGTGAGGTTCTTGTGGTCCGTAAATATCAAGATAGGATGAACTGCACCCTCTAATAGATGTCTCCACTCCTCCAGAGCCAATTTGATGGCCAGTAACTCCCGATCCCCAATCGAGTAGTTGCGTTCTGCGGAAGAGAAGAGCTTATAGTAATAGCCACATACCATTGACTTGCCCTTGGAACCTTTTTGGAACAGGAGTGCTCCAGCACCAACAGAGTAGGCGTCCACCTCCAACGAGAACTGTCGAGAAACATTTGGATGATGGATGATACAGCTTGACGTGAAGTCACTCTTCAGACTATTAAATGTGAACTCTGCTTCTGGAGTCCACAACTTGGCGTTCATGCCTTTCTTGGTGAGGTTAGAGATAGGAAATGTCAGTGAGGAGAAGTTTGGAATGAACGGTCTGTAGAAATTGGCGAAGCGCTCTATGGCCCTCAAGCCTTGAGGGCGTGGCCATTCCAGAACAGACTTTACCTTTTCAAGATCCATCTTGAGACCTTGATTCGAGATGATGTAGCCCAGGAAGGGTAGAGCATCTTTCTCAAACATGCACTTCAACTTGGCATACAGGCGATTCTCCCTCAACCGCAGCAAAACTTGACGGACATGTCTCTGATGAGTCATTGGATCAGGAAAAAAAAAATCAAGATGTCATCAAGATAGACCACAACACAAACATTGGAGGAGGTCGCGGAAGACGTCATTAACGAACTCCTGGAAGACCGCAGGAGCACTACACAGGCTGAAGGGCATTACTAGATATTCATAGTGTCCGTCACGGGTGTTAAATGCAGTCTTCCATTCCTCACCCCGGCTAATCCGAATTAGGTTGTAAGCCCCATGCAGGTCTAGTTTAGAAAAAATCTTGGCACCACGTATACGATCAAACAGTTCAGAGATCAATGGCAACGGATACCTATTTTTCACCGTGATCTGGTTGAGACCCTGGTAGTCGATGCAAGGACGAAGAGAACCATCCTTTTTCTTGACGAAGAAGAACCCGGCTTCTGCCGGGGTGGAAGACTTCCGTGTGAAGCCCCTCTCTAAGTTCTCTTTAACATAGGCGGACATGGACAGAGTCTCTGGCAAAAGAGAGGATATACCCTACCATGGGGAAGGGAAGCACCAGGAACTAGGTCGATAGGAAAGTCATACGCACGGTGTGGGGGCAGCATCTCAGCCCCTTTCTTGCTGAAGACGTCCAAAAATGCAAAATAATGACCAGGCAATCCTGCCAAGGACCGAGGCAGAGGAGGCTGAATTGAACTAATCCGTACCAGGCAACGATTGAGACACTCAGGCCCCACTGGAAAACCTCTCCAGAATTCCAGTCCAGGACTGGGGCATGCAGTCGGAAACCAAGGGAGACCCAACAGCACGGGTTGACGGCCTTAGGCAGGACAAAGAACCAGAGGAGCTCGGAGTGGAGGGCTCCCACTTGGAGCCTCAGCAGCTTGGTCACAGCTATAATTGGGTCTGGCAGAGGTAGTCGATTTACAGAAGCAACCATCAACGGCCTCTCCAGAGGGGTAGTGGGCAATTGGAGAAGATCCACCAGGTCTCTACGAATGAAATTAGCGGTGGATCCAGAGTCCAGATACGCAGAGACCTGATGCGTTTTCTCGTCGGACACTATGGTCACGGGAATGCACAATTTAGATGAAAGTCCTTCTTTACCCAAGGTTGTCTCTCCCACCAACCCTAGGCTCTGGGGCTTTTGGGGACACAGACGCACAAGATGGGCTCCGAGGCAGCAATATAGACAGAGTCCCGAGATGCGTCTGTGTTGTCTCTCCTGGATAGATAGCTTAAACTGGTCCGTTCCCACAGATATCTTAGGAGAATCGGCATCTGAGGACAGCAGGGGTTGCTGCAAAGTAGGGACCGGACTAGGGAGTCCTTTCTCCCAACGACCTACTTGGAGCTGTTCTCGGATCCTTATATCAATCTGGGTGGCCAGAAGGATGAGGTCATCTAGGGTAGATGGTAGATCTCGGGCGGCAAGCTCGTCCTTAATCTCAGGAGACAGTCTCTGCCAGAATGTAGCAACCAGGGCCTCATTGTTCCACAACAGTTCTCCCGCCAGGGTGCGGAAGCGGATGGCATACTCGACCACGGAGGTGTCTCCCTGGCGTAGGTTCAGCAGGCGGCGGCTGCAGACAAGACTCATCCAGGCTACTCAAACACTGTGCAAAATGTCTGGAGGAACCCTTGGAAGTCACGTGTCTCTGGTCCTTGTCTCTCCTAGATAGGATTCGCCCATGCAAGGGCCCTGCCAGTGAGGAGAGAGACGATGAAAGCGACCCTTGCGCCATCAGACATATATGCCCTTGCATACAGGCTAAAGTGGATCTGGCACTGGTTCAAAAATCCATGGCAGGTCCTTGCGTCTCCATCATAGTGGTCAGGTAGTGGCAAAGAAAATCTGGGATCAGCACTGCCAGGAGGTGTTAGTCAGACGATCGGCAGCTTGCACCTCCAGCCGACGTGCAATAATGTTCAAGGTCTGGAGGAGTTGGTCCTGTTGAGACTGGAGGTCTAGCATATCCGCCCCCATCTCTTGTGACGTCATCATGGTCTTGTATTGACCAGCGGGGTCCATGTCCTGAGCCTACTGTCACGTTGGGTACGTGGACCCACTGGACCGTAACGCCTTGACAGCTGTCAAACTTCAGCTCAACCTGGTACTTGACCAGGACAGCACGGGATACAGGTTACAGGTGGCAGGAACGGGAAGCACTGGGAACTGGGAAACACTAGGAGACCATTTGCTTAGACAGACTAGGGTAGACAAAAAGGCTCAAGCACTGCAGGGAGGGGCACAGCCCTTCTTATAGCCCAGGGTGATCTGGGAAAAAGCAACTCAATCTCCCACCTGTGTGCGCTTTGGCTCCTTAAGTCTGGACTGAGCTCGCGAGCACACCCTGGTGTTCACCATGGAACAGGACGGCCGCATGTGCAGACATCTCTAGAGAAAAGGGCATCGACTGGATGGAAGGAGTTCGTGGTCAGTGACCATGGACATTACACCTTTATTGATAAGCACAGTGTCCTATATAGTGCTGTAAGCAATTCCTCCTCGTATTTTCTGTACAGCTCAAAGGGAAACCCATCCAAACCTGGGGCTGAATTACCCTTTCCCCCTTTAAAGCACTGGGAGTAACTGGGAGGTCTAAATGTTCCCTTTGAGTGCATGATATTTGAGTCCAGGGGATAGAGTCCAAATGCTCCTCTAACTGTACCTTGCTATACTTTACCTTGGACTTATATAAATTTGAATAGTATTCAAAGAATTAATCTCTAATCATAGAGTCATCTATAATTATTAAGCATGCCCTGTTCCTCAACGCTGAAACATTATTACCCTTATTTTGATTTTTAATAATGTTTATTAACATCTTATTCGGGCTACCTGCTTCACAGAAACTTTTTTTCCTTAACCCCTTAGTGACCAAGCTTGTTTGGACCTTAATGACCAAGCCAAATTTGTCAAATCTGGTATGTGTGACTTTATCAGAGAATAACTCTGTGAAAGTTTTGAATATCCAAGTAATTCTGACAATGTTTTTTTGTCACATGTTGTACTTTATTTTAGTGGTAAAAGTAGACTGATACGATTTGCGGAAATAACTTAAAAAATAGAAAAATTGAAGAAATGTTGTAAAAATTATAATTTTTCCCTATTTTTAACTGCAATATGTCACATATGTACACACATACTGTACAATTTTTTTTATTAAATATATATTTCCATCTCTTTACTCTATTTTGGCAGCACTTTTGAATAAAAAAAAATATTTTTTGAGCAATTTAGAAGACTTACAAGTTAAGTAATAATTGTATCAATTTTGTAGTACATTTTGTTTTCCTGCACCAAGCCAGGTTTTCATAGGCTCATAGGTGTCAGAATGGTGGAAACCCCCACAAGTGACCCCATTTTGAAAACTAGACCCCTTAAGGTATTTATTAAGGGGTGTTGTAAGTATTTTGACCCCACAGTTTTTTTGTAAGAATTCATGCAAAGCAGGCATATAAAAATATAATTTAACTTTTTTCATAAAAGTATCACTTTGAAGACCGATTTCTTTGTAAAGCGACCATGAGAATGAAGAAATACACCCCAAAATCTATCACCCTGTTTATCCTGTTTTCAAAAATACCCCCATTGTGACACAAATGCGTTGCCTGGACACACGGTAGGGCCCGAAAGGGAGGGAGCACCCGGAAGCTTTCAGGACTCATATTTTTCTTGAAAATGTTTTAGGCCCCACTGTTAATTTGGAGAGGTTTTGAACTACCAGAACTATAGAAACTCCCCATAAACGACCCCATTTAGAAAACTAGACCCCTTAAGGTATTTATCTAGGGGTGTAGTGAGTATTTTGACCCCACAGTTTTTTGCTAAATTTAATGCATAGCTGGTGAAATTTAAAAAAAAATCACTTTTTATATAAAAGTATCACTTTGAAGACCGATTTCTTTGTAAAGCGACCATGAGAATGAAGAAACACACCCCAAAATCTATCACCCGGTTTATCCTGTTTTCAAAAATACTAGTGGTGTAGTGGGCATGCGGACCAAAAATTTTTTAAAGGAGGAAATAATGGGTATCATTTCAGACACTATGGGTATATAATGTTTTCTTCAAGCATTTATTACGTTTCCACATGAAATAGAGGAGACGTGGTAGAAGGTTATTTTGTTAGAAATACGCCACATTAATAAATTTGTGCGGCACAGAATAGAAGTGAAGCCGTGTATTCATAATGGATACATGTTGCTATAGGCGTATTTGCCTGTACTTATGACTATGTCTTGCTGAAGAAGCAGTTGATGCCATTATGATGTCATTGTGGACAGAATTCTGTCCTAATATAAAATCAGTCAGAGAGGAAAAAATAAACTGTACTGGAGTGACGGGCAATATCTTCAAACAAATGGAGGAAAATGTATCCAACTATGTTGCAAACTCGAGTCTGTTCACTAGATAGAAGAACACCTGCAGGGCTGTCATGACAAGGATTTTTTTTTTCAGTGACTGGTTGTACAACGTCTCTTTAGCTCCATCAATCCTTATGAGGGACGAATGTGCCAAGTGACGCGGTACACCATAACAGACCCCTGCCCGGCAAGGTAGGAACTGCTATGTGCACAAAACAACCAATCACCTACAGAATATATAAAAGGACAGTGTCCAAAACCATCTATAGGAACAGTAAAGGATCACTAATCCCCAAAATGATCTCAGTATTTCCAGAAGAACCGTAACAAAGCCCATGGTGTATTGATAAGGAACAGCTCAATTATTAGAGATCCTCCAAATAAAAAAAAAAGATCATGCCCGTATCACGGTACAGAATTAGGAATGTAACAGCTGTATGTGGCAGGACATAGTCATAAGAACAGTCAAAATAAAAAAATTGTGGATGTGGGATTTTGTACTGGACAATTAATTCCAGCACTTGATCACCCACAAATAAATAAAAAAAATCATAAGGGGTAAAATTAGTTTCACGGTCTGAAAAAAATGTGCTCTACAACCTCTCCCACAAGAAATAATCCCTACTTGGAAAGCCCACAAACTAAAAAGAAAATATAAAGAAATTGACTCCCTAAAAAGGCCCTCAACCCATTTTTTTTTTTTTGTGTTAAATTCTAGTAATTTGCAACCATGTGAAAGGTTTCGAAACAGGGGTAGTTACAAAGGGCTGGTTTTGATGGACACATGGGGCAATAAAAGTGGGTATCCCTCCTCCTGCCATGCTTGCTACATACCCGACACCTTTTTTGGGGATATTTTTGGGTCTCAGAGGAAGGAATAGGGTGTAAAAAGTGGCGCTCTGAAAGCCTGCGCACATCCTCAGATTCGCAGGATTGTGCCGGTATAGTGGACTCAAAAAGGAGATGCTCAATGACCTTCTCCTGAAATTGAAGGAAAGTGAGCGTTCCTTGGGCTTTTTTGAAAATAACAAAACTGTTATAGGTAGCAACCTGGATGAGGTAGATTGCTACCTTTTTGTACCAGGCATGATTTTTGCGCTTCACCAGGTAAGGCTGAAGCACCTGGTCGGATAGGTCTACACCCCCCATAAATTTGTTGTAGTCTGTTACACAGACAGGTTTCTGCTTTGCAGTGGTAGCCCCCCTCTCCGTAATTGCCACAGTGGTGTCCGTGTGTACGGTGGACAGCATGTAGACATCCTTCTTGTCGGCCCACTTCACTGCAAGCAATTCCTGACTTGCAAGGGCCATGGATGTTCCTTTTCCCAAACGCCTGGACACCAACTGTTGTGGGAGTCCCACTCTGTTCTTCCGTACTCTCCCACAGGCCCCTGTATTTGCAGCATGGAGGGCTTTATAAAGGGCAACGCTGGTATAAAAATTGTCTGTATAGAAGTGGTACCCCTTGTGCAGAAATGGCTCCATTAGGTTCCACACAATTTTGCCAGAGGTGCCAATAGTTTCTGGGCAGCCTGGGGTATGAATTTGGCAGTCCCTGCCTTCATAGATTTTGAAACCGCAGGTGTAACCCGTTGTGCTCTCGCACACTTTGTACAATTTCACCCCATATCTGGCTCGTTTAAAAGGGATGAATTGACGAAAGGAAAGACGCCCTTTGAAGCTCATGAGCGATTCATCTACAGACAAATTTTTGTCAGGGGTGTACAACTTTAAAAATAAATCATTTAGAAGGGTGATTAATGGCCTTAATTTATTAAGCCGATCATAGGCTGGGTCGCTTCTTGGGGGGACTTGGGAATTGTCAGTAAAATGCATGAATCGCATTAGGGCCTCATAGCGGTTTCTGGACATCACTGCTGCAAATACAGGGGTAGCGTGGACAGCACTACAAGTCCAGTAGGACCGGACAGAGGGTTTTTTAACTAAACCCATATTGAGGGTAATGCCTAAAAACTTTTTTATTTCTGGGACACTTGTGGGTCTCCACATTCTGGAGTACATAGACGCAGGCTTTTGTAGAACAAACTGCCTAGAATACAGATTAGTCTGCTGGACTATCAAGTCTAGGACCGTATCACATATAAATAAATTAAAAAAATTATAGGGGGTAAAATTTTGGATGTCGACACTAATTCCTGGGGTCCCTTCAAATTGGGGTACTTGGGGGGAAAATGATAGTGCAGGATCCCACATCACGGGAGGGACTGCAACACTCGGCCCTGCACTTGACACCTCTACAGCGACTGACGTATCCACCACCATAGGACTATGGGGTTCAGCGGTGGAATTAGAATCATCACTGTCACTGTCTGGAACAAATTCTGAAGCGGTGTCTGTTTCGCTTTCAGGAGTGTTGGAACATAGCAAGGCGTAGGCTTGCTCCGCGCTGTACATACGCTGAGACATATTTTATAGATGTGTATGTATATATATATATATATATATATATATGCCCTATAAGTCCTAACCCTAAAGTAAACCTAAAATCCTAAAAACGACACAAATTATTATTATTTTTTTTTATATATATATATTTTTTTATATATATATTTTTTTTTATATAACAGACGTAAAATTAATTCTAAACGGCCCTAAACACGAACGCTAAACTAGCCCTAACCCTAAAGTAACGCTAAACTAGCACTAAACCTAAACTAACGCTAAACTAGCACTAACGCTAAACTAGAACTAACGCTAAACTAGCACTAACGCTAAACTAGAACTAACGCTAAACTAGCACTAACGCTAAACTAGCGCTGACGCTAATCTAGCGCTGACGATAATATAGATTTGATATATTATATATATATATATGTGTGTGTATAAGAACGATGATTTTTTATCACTTTTTCTTTCTTCACAGCACAGGACTTAGACTGATTTCTCTCTCCTCTCAGAACAACTACAATGGGAGGAGAGAGAAACACAGCCCATGTCCTGGCTGTGTTATGAAAATAACTGTCAGTGATCTCTGTGATAGGTTTTATCACAGAGATCACCTGATCAGGGACCACTCACAACGGTCCCTGATTGTTGCTGTGCCAGATGACGACACAGGTAAGATATGCAAAGCGCACTCGGGCGCAATTTTGGGGGGGGGATCGGACCGTGGGGGGGGATCGGACCGGGGGGGGGGAATCGGACATGAAGGGGAATCGGACGGGGGGGATCGGACGTGGGAGGGGGGGCGCACTAATTACCCATTCTCTCTCCTCTCTAAGGAGTTATTCCATGAGAGGAGAGAGAAATGGCGATTATCTGCCGCTTTAGCGTGAACGCCGTGAAATAGCGATTCACGGCGATCACTTGACCAGAGACCACTCGTTATGGTCTCTGGTCGTTGCCCCGAACTCTCAGCTACCTCCGGTAGCTGAGAGAACGGAGCTCCGATCTTTAATTTCGGCGCTACTTTAGGCTAATGCGATCACGTTAAAAGGCGTCGCATTAGCCTAAAGCCCATTAGTGAGGAACGTAAAAAGGCGTACTGTTGGTCACTAAGGGGTTAATAATTATGTATATAATAATAATAATAATAATAACAATAAAAAAGATAACAATAAAAAGTATTTATTACTAACTCCAATTACTTAGGTTCTAAATTCTGGTTATCAATTAATATAAAAAAAAATTCAACCCTTTAAAATGCCATATGGTCAATTTAACAACCAATACATTGTTTCAGCTTCCAAACCTAATACAATGTTATCAACAGGGGCTCCCAGGTCATGTGATCCTCTGACACTTATGATTGACAATATTCTGTTATAGGAATACCCTATTTAATAACTAATTTTTCCAGCTAGTTTCATCACAAGTAACGACTCCCTTATAGTTTTCTGGTCTTTCTAGGTCTTGCTGTTGGATTGACACTGTGTTACTTACTGTGTTGCTTATACGGTTAGCGATTTGTCCTATTTTCGGAGAACTAGAGGCGATTAGTCAAATTCTATCTTGACTGTCTCCTGGTTTTCTACCAAGGACATTGGTGCAGTTTTGCACCCGGGCATTAAACAACCATGCCTTTTTGGAAAAAATCTAAGAAATATAATGTCTCCCAAATTCCTGATGAAGGAAATCTGATGGGAGACATACCAACTATGGAGGAGCCTAACATCTCGCTCCAGAAGTTTTCTGTCATCAAAGATATGGCAGATGAAAAATCCAGCGATCTTAGTCACAGCAAATATTGTGACATTACGTCAAAGAACACCAAGAAGAGCGCATTCAGCCTGCTGACCCGCCTGCGCTCCAAAAATATCCGTAAAAGGTATGTAACTAATAATTCTCATACATTGCTCAGATATCCAGAGCTGTGGTATAACAGTCACTAGATCTTTAATTCTCCCCATATCTTCACAGAAACTTTGGCAGCAGCGCTGTGATCGGCGCTAGAGAACTGGATCGCTATTTCCCAGATAGACGGTTGAGACTATATGTTGCCACCTGGAATATGGAGGGAAAGGTGAGAAGTAATGTACAATATTTATTGTGACCCATCAGTATGCCCGAGCTCAAGTTGGATGAAATGGGCCAGTAACCATGTCTCTTTAGTTTGTAGTTGAATATCACATAGTCAGGTTATATTCTACCCTATGTCAGTTGAGTTGGCGCTCTTTGTATACAATATTAATGTTTGTATATTTTGAACAGGATTACCTGCAAAATGTGGAGGATCTGCTGTTAC
The DNA here is from genome assembly GCF_050947455.1 of Rhinoderma darwinii. Classification (NCBI taxonomy): domain Eukaryota; kingdom Metazoa; phylum Chordata; class Amphibia; order Anura; family Rhinodermatidae; genus Rhinoderma; species Rhinoderma darwinii. The sequence goes on from NW_027461699.1 coordinate 406,885, forward strand.
CATCAGATGATACGAAAGACATTTATGTTATTGGCGTTCAGGAAGGATGTCCAAACAGGTAAGTCTTCTCAGGTTGTCTTACACCAGCCTATGACTGCAGATGGACAGCAGGTCGGCTGATACAAATTCTCTCTCAATGCTCTACTTATTGTATTATCACTCCTTAATTTTCAAAATTCAACACCAGAGGTTATTATATTGAGTGTTGATACAGATGAGTTGAGTATCTTAATCTTGTGTCATTTATTAATATGTAAATCTGAAATTGTGTCTTCTTGTAGACGGGAATGGGAGATAAAATTACAGGAGACCCTTGGACCACACTATGTATTATACCACTCCTCCGGGCTCGGAGTCCTGTATCTCACCATCTTTGTTCGACGGGAACTAATCTGGTTCTGCTCAGGTAAGATTCACATTCCTACGTCTACATAAGAAGTCTTGAATGTAGTCATTAGCTGGAACATCTTATTTAGTTATTAGACTTAGATGCCTAAGAGCTTGGCTCTCAGATTCTTGACTTCTGAGTATTGGAGATCTAAAAGTTCACACCACAGTTACAAAGTATGAAATTATGTTCTAGTAATATTTCCATAGTTTAATTGGAAATAATTTATATTCCATTGTTGCATGTAGTACTCTTAACCACTGACCCGTCTTTTTGTGTTTCATTTCTTATACAGAGGTAGAGCACACCCATGTAACAACCAGGCTATTCCACCATGTGAAAACTAAAGGAGCCTTGGGTGTTGCCTTCACCGTCTTTGGAACATCTTTCCTTTTTATTAATTCACATCTGAGATGTAAGTATTTACAATATTAATATATGACCATGTACAGTTTTACTTTGTATAAAATTGCTGCTATTTCATAATTAACTGAAATATATGGGATGATATGAAGAGATCTGTACTTATAATGTTTTGGTAAAAATAAAAGGTTTGTTCCAGTTTGATCAAACTTTTTCTAATCTATCAATCTCATTCTATGTTGTGAGTGGCCAGTAATACAGATACACGCAGGTACAATTAGTGCAGGAGGGGGTGGCGGCGGCTGGTTTCAGTTGCGCCGCCTCCCCCTCAGAGAGGCAGCAGGGCGGACGGTGCGGCTGTATAATCCCTCACACCCACCCCTCCTCTCCATTAGCGGCAGTGGCACGCTGCAATGTGTTTTTTTGAAAATAATATGCGATTCGTGCCGCCCATATGATCATCCGCCACTGCTAATATGTATTTTTTTGTTGGCAGTTGGGGCAGTCAACAAGAGGATCCAGGACTATAAAACCATCACTGAGGGTCTCCGTCTGCCTCAAATTATTCCGGAAAGAATCAACTCCAATGCCTGTGAGTATTACTTATGTGGTTGAACCTATGGATCCTTTTATCTCTAAATTTGTCTCAGTTGAGTCTAATGCAGTCATGTGCTATAATTTTTTTATTTTTTTTTATTCTACAGTGGACGTCACCAGCCGCTTTGACGGGTGTTTTGGTTTGGAGACCTCAATTTTCAGCTTAAAGAGGACAGAAAAAATGTGGAATCTCTTCTGCAGAAGATCGAAGGAAAAGATATATCCAGTCTCCTCAAACACGACCATCTGAATGAAGCCAAGAACAATGGTATATTTACTAGTAGACAGATCTCTATCACTCCTCAACCTTCATTAAAGGGGTTCTCCACCTTCTGACAACTGATGACCTATCCACCGGATAGCTCATCAGTATATCATCGGTGCGGGTCCGACACCTGGACGCTGCACCGTTAAGCTGCTCCAGTGGCCTGCGGGCACCGGATGTTATGGCACACAATGCTATTTACGGAGCCAGAAGCAGTTGGCTCCTTACATAGCATTGCTGCCATGATGCATAACTGCGGGTCTGCCTCCTATTCACTTGAATAGGAGCAGAGTTGCAGTACTGCAGCTCGGTAGCAATTCCGTGGCCGGTGCCAACTGCATCCGGCATGTACGTCCAGTGCTCAAAGGCACCGGACCAGCTGATTAGTGCAGGGTCCGGGTGTCGGACCACCACAGATCATGTACTGATGACCTATCTGGTGAGTATGTCATCAGTTGTCAGAAGTTGGAAAACCCCTTTAATACCACAACCACTTCCACAGATTAATACAAATCACTGACATGATGGTTGATATGTTCCCCAAATTCTTATATAGTGCTAAAATTATCAATTGCTCCTTTTTTTTTTTTAATACTGACAACTTTTTTTTCTTTCAACTTAAGGGTCCATATTTCTAGGGTTCAAGGAGCACACCATTGATTTCCTTCCTACATATAAGTTTGACATTGGCACAGACACCTATGATACATCAGCAAAGCAGAGAATTCCATCATATACGGTAAGATATCTTATTTCCAGGTCTACAGAGCTTGAGAGACAATAGAATCCATGGGCCAGAGCACCCATTATATAATGAATCCCCTCCCCCAATGTAATGAATTGTTATTATTATAGCTGGAAGAGTAATTTCTTATGAACAAAGCTTTCAGTTAATTTTACTTTTATGTAGTGAGTTTGTCATCACAGTTTCCCAGTGTAATATGTCGTTGCCCAGCATGGGTCAAGGATACTTATTTAATGAAATCTGTGTGACCAAGTCAAACCTAAAATGCAATAAAGTCTCAATATTCTGCAATATAAATAAAGTAGGCCCAACATTTAGGTCTGTGTTGTTTTGCAGTTTAATAATATATTATAATATGATTTCACTAATGATATTTGTTATTTTCATGACCTCTACAGGACAGGGTGTTGTTTAAAAGCCAATGTGAGGGAGATGTGCGAGTCCTGAGATACGACTCTTGCCCTGTTTTGAAGACCTCAGACCACCGACCTGTTTTTGGCATCTTTGAAGTAAAGATCAGGCCCGGTTCAGATGAGTAAGTCATGTTTTCCTCCATGTTGTTGGTATGATATTTTCAGTAGCCGTCATTACTACATGGTCCTTATAGCCAGAGCTCACACTTTGGGGCAGGTGGCTGTACACCTTGGTAACAGTACTGGAGGATTATAGGATGTGAAACTAAGCAAAGTGTGGTTACCTGCTAACATTATTATATGTCTTACATAAATATATTTCTCATTCCAGCATCCCCTTGGCTGGTGGACGCTTTGATCGTAAAATCTATGTAACGGGCATTAGGAGGAAAGGACAAAAAAAGTAGCTGCATCTGTTCATGTCCTTACAGGTAAGAGCTTTGTAGTTGTCTATTATGTTTGCGGTGAAAATGTTCTTCCATCTCTTAGGTTTTCCTCTGTATCTGTAATTTATTTTATCAACTAATTTAACTAAAGTGTAAATAAGTATTTTCAATCTTAAAATTCCAACTCCTTGTATTCAGACACGTTTTCATTTCTGAATGAAGGTTGTGGGCTTTGGGGAACAACTTCCCCAACTGTAAGCATGTATGTAGTATAGTACAATGAGTTTCCTAAAGGAACCTGTCATCTGAATGGATGGAACAACTGGATTTTATGATGCATTAGCTTCTAAGCAAAAATGATGGATACAAGAAACATTGCTATTGATGGAAGACATTACTTGGCATCTTGCAGGACTCCTAAGGAACAGTTACAATCTCCGGGGCATAAAACATCGGAACATTAGAAAGTTCCCGTAACATGCTGAAGAGCGCAGCTCTAGGTCAGACCCACTGCTTGCATCAACCATCTTCAAGGTTTGTAGTGTGACGCCAAGGATCAATTAAGAAATGTATTTACCTCAAATCACCTTAAAAAGTCTTCTAGATTTTGTGTCTGCTAAGAAACACACATTATAGAACATTAATAGCAAATATTTGTCTTGCAGCATAAACATCAATTCCGCAGTACATCTGGCGAGAATAGCGCTCCCTGTCACCGGAGGAGCCACCATCAATGCTGATAGAAAGGTAAGTTCCTCTGGATGTGTCCCCTCTCTATATTTATCAAGCAGCCTGAATGATCAATATTTAATAGGGTTGTGTGCTTCTCCCCCCAGAACAAGTCAGCAGATATCAACAGAACATCAACACCAATAACAACCAAGGGCAGAATCCGCCATCTTACAAGAATTCCAATGGCGAGACTTAACATTTCTACAACATCTGTCACAGAAGAGACATCAATGTGGTCACCAGGGCATCAATATCACGCAGAAGACCAGGTTCAGAACAGGACAATATGTCATCTCTTCTTGTGTCTGTGGAATCCAGATTTTCCACCCCTTACTGATACTACAGTATATACTGTGACATATTCCGTCGTTTTTGCTGGATCTTGTATTACCATCATCTTTACCATTATATATTTTGATCTACAAAAACCTTAAATAAATCTTTAACATCAATCCATAAGTGTGACTGGTAATTGTTATGTGCGCGGCTGCAACTTACCACAGTGTATACATTTCACCTAACCGACCCTTCACAGCGCTATTTGTGTGACATCGCGTTTAATCCAGTGGTAGGTGACAGGACATTGTATCATATGTACACAATACAGAGTGTATGGAACGTGCCGCCATATGTACTGGATTATATACTGTAGGACAAAGAGTGACAGGAGAAGTAAAACATTGATATATTTGATAGTTGCTTAACCCCTTAAGGACGCAGCCTAGTTTGGGCCTTAGGGCTCAGAGCTCATTTTTCAAATCTCATTGGTGTGCAAGAGCAGTAATGATCCCAATTTCCCAGCTGCTATTGAGTTGTTGAATTTATTAAAATGTAACTTTTATTATATTAATTTAGAAATGAAGCGCAGCAGAGAGAAGAAAGACGTACAACATTGAGGTGAGTTAAAATGGTTCCAAGTCGGTTAGCGTAACGTTTGAGATCCAATGTGTATTAGGGTCTCATAAGAATAAAGTGGCAGGCGCAGTCAGCAGCTGCAGACTGCTAGAGAGCCTCTTTGTCACACAGAGAATTGAAAGAGAAAAGCACGGCGCCACATAGTGTGAGTAAGCCCAGGAAAAAACAAACTATGTTTGACAGATGGAGGCTTACCACAGGTGGAAAGGTCAGGAGCGTGTAGTAGGTAGATAAGTATTGGATGAGTGCTGCTGCCGAGATCCCAGCCGGTCAATCCTGAAGGACCACCGCAATAGATAATGTGTAAATTCTTTGAAAAAACGGGACCCCATACGGCGCTGCTACTCAGGAAGGATACAGTGGTAGTTATAAATGATACTTTATTGTAGGCTACGCGTTTCAATGCCGCACCGGCATCTTCCTCAGGCCACACACATTGCAGTCTGAACAACAGCCCTTTAAATACACCACGCGGGAGAAAAAACCGCCAATGTAAACAGGGTTAAAGTGCAAGGTGACGTAATCGCCGGGAGAAGTTCAAACTTAACAGATACAAGAAAGACATTCAATTGTATATACTGCTAATTTAAACTAAAATCGGCAGAGTTGAATTAAAATGTGGTATGGGATCTTAACATAAAAAAGGGGACAATTGCAGACAATCTATAAAACATTAATATCCATATCGATGAATTTAAACAGTTGCTAAAACATAATAAAATATACAGAAGTTTAGTGATGTATCGTACTTGCAATATTTTGTGGTAATTCACCAATTAATTAAAATGAAAACGAATTAAAGGAAAATAAACTGAATGGGTGAAAATAATAAAAACTGCTATGGAACCCATATTACTGGGAACTCAACTGAACGTGACCCTTTGGCCAATTCAGGAGAGTGAGGAAGAATTGCTCGTCTGAAATTAATTTTTTAAGGGAATGTGAGATTTTAGAAAGTAGATTTAAGGTGAAAAATTTCCCTACACAACTGATTAAAGGTGCACGTTTAAAAGCAGCAGAATTGACCCAAAAGTCCTGTGTTAACCAAACAAAAAAGACAGAGGATACTACCGATTGCACTAATAAAAATGGAAAAACTAATACCAACAAGATTAAGTTTACAAATAATTTTATTACATCATATAACAGTGGACATAAATTGGTGAGATCTATTTTGTCCAAACATTGGCATATCTTGAAAAATGATCCTTTCCTCAAAAATTCTCTACCCGACAAACCAAATATCACCTTTAGACGGTCAGCTAATTTGAAGATTATATTGGCCCCTAGTCTTATCAATAACCTTAAACCTTCTATTCCAAGAGTTTTACCAGTTTTGAATGGATCCTATAAGTGTAGCCAAGGACGTTGTCTGTGTTGTAACAATATCTCACACAAAAAACTGACCTTCTGTTCCAATACAACCAAAGAAATTTTCCCAATTAAGGCTTTCCTTAATTGTGAAAACACAAACAGAAAAAATGGGACATAAATATCAAAACCACAAAAAAGGCCATACTCACTAGGTAGGTGGGTGGGTGAAAACCCGTTCCCATCAGGACGCAGACGGGTCAAAGAATGCTGCAGAAGGAGTGTGCATTAAATAGTGATAGCCCCTCCCACTAGTCTTGAGGGGAGTGGCGGACTAAGTGCTCAAAGGTGTGCGATAAATGTGTGTCAGTGTAGTGCTAGGGTGTGAATGGATGGTAAAAAATAAATATGTATGTATGAAAGTGTCAGAACTGTGTAATAATGTAATAAAAATAAATAAAATAAATGTGATAAATAGGGGTCAGTGCTGTGAATAGTACATGGGGTGTCAGTACTATGTGTAATACGTGGAGGGATAATGTGCTGGTCGTCAGGCATGGCGTATCTTGCCGAATAACAGCCTATTTGTAACGCCGCTAGTGTTAGCTAAAGCGGGCTGCTCTGCATTCCAAACCAAACGCCAGCACATCATGCCCTCCCAGCATATAAGACCCGGCTGCGTCCTGAAAAAAAGTGTAGTATACGTAGTAAGAAATATCCATGAAACATGGGGTATTAGTTGTTATTTTGGCCAAAATACGCAAAGCTCGCAACCCAACGTCAAGGGTCCCCAGTGCCTTGCGAGTCCCTAACCAGAACTTTTCGTTCCGAATTTAAAAACACAAACAGAAAAAATGGGACATAAATAATAAAAACCACAAAAAAGGCCATACTCACTAGGTAGGTGGGTGGGTGAAAACCCGTTCCCATCAGGACGCAGACGGGTCAAAGAATGCTGCAGAAGGAGTGTGCATTAAATAGTGATAGCCCCTCCCACTAGTCTTGAGGGGAGTGGCGGACTAAGTGCTCAAAGGTGTGCGATAAATGTGTGTCAGTGTAGTGCTAGGGTGTGAATGGATGGTAAAAAATAAATATGTATGTATGAAAGTGTCAGAACTGTGTAATAATGTAATAAAAATAAATAAAATAAATGTGATGAATAGGGGTCAGTGCTGTGAATAGTACATGGGGTGTCAGTACTATGTGTAATACGTGGAGGGATAATGTGCTGGTCGTCAGGCATGGCGTATCTTGCCGAATAACAGCCTATTTGTAACGCCGCTAGTGTTAGCTAAAGCGGGCTGCTCTGCATTCCAAACCAAACGCCAGCACATCATGCCCTCCCAGCATATAAGACCCGGCTGCGTCCTGAAAAAAAGTGTAGTATACGTAGTAAGAAATATCCATGAAACATGGGGTATTAGTTGTTATTTTGGCCAAAATACGCAAAGCTCGCAACCCAACGTCAAGGGTCCCCAGTGCCTTGCGAGTCCCTAACCAGAACTTTTCGTTCCGAATTTAAAAACACAAACAGAAAAAATGGGACATAAATATCAAAACCACAAAAAAGGCCATACTCACTAGGTAGGTGGGTGGGTGAAAACCCGTTCCCATCAGGACGCAGACGGGTCAAAGAATGCTGCAGAAGGAGTGTGCATTAAATAGTGATAGCCCCTCCCACTAGTCTTGAGGGGAGTGGCGGACTAAGTGCTCAAAGGTGTGTGATAAATGTGTGTCAGTGTAGTGCTAGGGTGTGAATGGATGGTAAAAAATAAATATGTATGTATGAAAGTGTCAGAACTGTGTAATAATGTAATAAAAATAAATAAAATAAATGTGATGAATAGGGGTCAGTGCTGTGAATAGTACATGGGGTGTCAGTACTATGTGTAATACGTGGAGGGATAATGTGCTGGTCGTCAGGCATGGCGTATCTTGCCGAATAACAGCCTATTTGTAACGCCGCTAGTGTTAGCTAAAGCGGGCTGCTCTGCATTCCAAACCAAACGCCATTCATCATCTTTACCATTATATATTTTGATCTACAAAAACCTTAAATAAATCTTTAACATCAATCCATAAGTGTGACTGGTAATTGTTATGTGCGCGGCTGCAACTTACCACAGTGTATACATTTCACCTAACCGACCCTTCACAGCGCTATTTGTGTGACATCGCGTTTAATCCAGTGGTAGGTGACAGGACATTGTATCATATGTACACAATACAGAGTGTATGGAACGTGCCGCCATATGTACTGGATTATATACTGTAGGACAAAGAGTGACAGGAGAAGTAAAACATTGATATATTTGATAGTTGCTTAACCCCTTAAGGACGCAGCCTAGTTTGGGCCTTAGGGCTCAGAGCTCATTTTTCAAATCTCATTGGTGTGCAAGAGCAGTAATGATCCCAATTTCCCAGCTGCTATTGAGTTGTTGAATTTATTAAAATGTAACTTTTATTATTTTAATTTAGAAATGAAGCGCAGCAGAGAGAAGAAAGACGTACAACATTGAGGTGAGTTAAAATGGTTCCAAGTCGGTTAGCGTAACGTTTGAGATCCAATGTGTATTAGGGTCTCATAAGAATAAAGTGGCAGGCGCAGTCAGCAGCTGCAGACTGCTAGAGAGCCTCTTTGTCACACAGAGAATTGAAAGAGAAAAGCACGGCGCCACATAGTGTGAGTAAGCCCAGGAAAAAACAAACTATGTTTGACAGATGGAGGCTTACCACAGGTGGAAAGGTCAGGAGCGTGTAGTAGGTAGATAAGTATTGGATGAGTGCTGCTGCCGAGATCCCAGCCGGTCAATCCTGAAGGACCACCGCAATAGATAATGTGTAAATTCTTTGAAAAAACGGGACCCCATACGGCGCTGCTACTCAGGAAGGATACAGTGGTAGTTATAAATGATACTTTATTGTAGGCTACGCGTTTTCAAGATATGCCAATGTTTGGACAAAATAGATCTCACCAATTTATGTCCACTGTTATATGATGTAATAAAATTATTTGTAAACTTAATCTTGTTGGTATTAGTTTTTCCATTTTTATTAGTGCAATCGGTAGTATCCTCTGTCTTTTTTGTTTGGTTAACACAGGACTTTTGGGTCAATTCTGCTGCTTTTAAACGTGCACCTTTAATCAGTTGTGTAGGGAAATTTTTCACCTTAAATCTACTTTCTAAAATCTCACATTCCCTTAAAAAATTAATTTCAGACGAGCAATTCTTCCTCACTCTCCTGAATTGGCCAAAGGGTCACGTTCAGTTGAGTTCCCAGTAATATGGGTTCCATAGCAGTTTTTATTATTTTCACCCATTCAGTTTATTTTCCTTTAATTCGTTTTCATTTTAATTAATTGGTGAATTACCACAAAATATTGCAAGTACGATACATCGCTAAACTTCTGTATATTTTATTATGTTTTAGCAACTGTTTAAATTCATCGATATGGATATTAATGTTTTATAGATTGTCTGCAATTGTCCCCTTTTTTATGTTAAGATCCCATACCACATTTTAATTCAACTCTGCCGATTTTAGTTTAAATTAGCAGTATATACAATTGAATGTCTTTCTTGTATCTGTTAAGTTTGAACTTCTCCCAGTGATTACGTCACCTTGCACTTTAACCCTGTTTACATTGGCGGTTTTTTCTCCCGCGTGGTGTATTTAAAGGGCTGTTGTTCAGACTGCAATGTGTGTGGCCTGAGGAAGATCATGTAATCATGTTTTCAGTATGGGACAGTTGTCCTGCAGCGAGGCAGGGACTCCTAGCATCGTACATAAGTATGATGCTAGGAGCCCGGCTCCCTGCACTGCGTTCGGTCCGGTACTTGCGGCCGAAATACGTCCGTCAATTACGGACGTAATTAGTGTGTGTGCACATACCCTAAAAGTTACATTTTAATAAGTTCAACAACTTAATAGCAGCTGGGAAATTGGGATCATTACTGCTCTTGCACACCAATTTGCTTTTGTATATAATCCATTCCTGCCAGCTACTAGGGTCTGCGCTATTTCTTTTGACATTTTTCAACGTCGGAATGCTTAAACCTATCCAAGCGATTCTGAGACTGTTTTCTCGTGAGACATTGGGCTTTATATTAGCTGTAGAATTTTGTTGATATGTTCAATGTTTATTAGTGAAAAATTGCAAAATTTAGAGAAAATTTAGAAAAGATAGAATTTTTCTAAAGTAAAAAATGCATCTGCTTGTAAAACAGATGGTTATACCACCCAAAATAGTTACTAGTTCACATTTCCCATAATTCTACTTTAGATTGGCATCATTTTTTGAACATTCTTTGATTTTTCTTGGACGTTACAAGGCTTAGAACATAAACAGCAATTTCTCATATTTTTAAGAAAATTTCAAAAGCCTTTTTTTTAAGGTACCTGTTCAGTTCTGAAGTGGCTTTGAGGCACCTATGTATTAGAAACACCCACAAAACTCCCCATTTTAAAAACTAGACCCCTCAAAGTATTCAAAACAGCATTTAGAAAGTTTTTTTTAACCCTTTAGGCATTTCACAGGAATTAAAGCAAAGTGGAGGTGAAATTTGCAAATTTCATTTTTCTTGCTGAATTTAACTTTATTCTATTTTTTTCTGTAACACAGAAGGTTTTACCAGAGAAACACTACTAAATATGTATTTTACAGATTCTGCCGTTTTTAGAAATGTCCCACATGTGGCTCTAGTGTGCTCTTGGACTAAAACTCAAGCCCCAGAAGCAAAGAAGCACCTAGTGCATTTTGGGGCCTCATTTTTATTAGAATATATTTTAGGCAGCATGCCAGGTTTGAAGAGGTGTTGAGGTGGCAAAAAAGTAGGAATCCCTTAAAAGTGACCCCATTTTGGAAACTGCACCCCTCAAGGAATTCACTAATGGTTGTTGTTACCATTTTCACCCCACAGTTTCTTCACAGAGCGTCTTTGAATTGGGCTGTGAAATTAAAAAGATGACATTTTTTCCAATAAGATGTCATTTTGATCAAAATTTCTTATTTTCGCATGGAACAAAATGCCCCATTTTGTTGCCCAATTTGTCCTGAGTGCGGTAATATCCCATTTGTGGTGATAAAATGCCGTTTGGGCCCATGGGAGGTCTCAGAAGGAAAGAAGCGCTATGTGTTCTTTGGAGTCCAGATTTTGCTGGATTGGTTTTCGGGTGCCATGTCAAATTTGCAGAGCCCCAGACAGTGGCGTAGCTATAGGGTTTGCAGCGGTCGCAATTGCGACCGGGCCCCTAAGCCTGGGGGGCCCACGGGCCCCCGTTGCCATACAGCATGTTTTCTAACTGAATCTTCTGTCCGTGAAGCCGGCACTTCCTGGTTACGGTCACATGGTACACTTAGTGTACCATGTGACCGTGTTGTCACGTGACACGGCTTCCAGACAGAGCAGAAGAGGCGGTGCGGAGGACTCCAGGTAAGCTGCAGTGTAATGTAATGTATATTGTAATGTAATGTATTGTGTTGTAACGTTATGTATTGTAATGTAATGTGTTGTGATGCCTTGTAATGTATTGTGTTGTTTGCAGTGGAGAGGGGGGGGCGTTAAATCACAGCCCCCCCCTCCTCCACCGCAAACTGCACAATACAACACAATACAGTATAGTACGAGTGTATGAGAGCGGGGCTGCGGCTGTGTAATACAGTCACTGCCCCGCTCCTGAGTCCTGACATCTGCGCGCCGTCAGGATGATGTGATGCGGCCGGCGCTGCACTAATGAGCGTCGGCACTGAAGACAGAACATGGTGGGCGCGCTACAAAACACCCCCATGTTCTGTCCTCAATGCCTGAACCGCCGCTCATTAGTAGGAGCAGGGGCAATGGCTGTATTACACAGCCGCAGCCCTGCTCTATAACGGCGGAGATCAGAGAAACCGCTCATCTCCGCCGCTATTCTCCTGAATGCTGCGATCAAAGCTGACAGCAGCATTCAGGGGAAAATGAGAAGGGGGGATGCCCCTGGATCGCGTCACAGGGAATTCCTGTGACGCGATTAAGGGACATCCCATATATGGGCAGACAGCCCAGGGTCTATTGAAGGACCCCAGGGCTGTCCTACCATATTTCCTGTTGTTAGGGCATACTGAGGTATGTCCTAACAACTGCCTGTGTACTATCAGTACACAGGCTAATGTACTAGCATATAGCTATATGCCAGTACATTGAAGTTTTAAAATAAAGTAAAAACAAAGTAATGTTAAATAAAAAAAATACACATACACCTTTTTTATAATAAACATTAAAATAAGTCTCAATACATAAAACATACACATAATCGGTATTGGCGCAGCCGTAATAACCTGCACAACAATTGTTTTGCATCATTTATGATGTGTACTCTGTAAAAAAATAAAATAAAAATTGCTTTCTATCACTTAGGCCCCATTCACACGACCGTGCCCGCAATCACGGCCCGCGATTGCGGGCACGGCCGGCCGCCCACTGCCACCCGCATTTTCGGGCCGTGCTCCCATACAAAGTATGTGAGAACGGCCCGCAAAATGCAAAAGGACGGACATCTTCCATAATTTTCGGAACATTTCTACGGCACGGACAACCATCCGTAGCGCTACGGAAATGTGTCCGCGCTCAATGAAAGTGAACGGAGGTTATTTACGGTCGTGTGCATGGGGCCTAATTATGAGGCACAAGGTGCGATGATGAATTTAACCTCCATGTGCCTCACATTAATAGTAATTAACTCCATCATGTACCTTACATATTAACCCATTATGACTGAGAAACATAATGGGGTTAATTACTATTAATGTGAGGCACATTCAAAATTCATAATCACACCTCCTGCCTCACATCAGAAAATGGAAGAACTTTTTTTTATTTTTATTACTGTTGGCAAAGTAAACGAAATATCGGTATCGAAGTTCAAATTTTGGTATCGTGACATCCCTACACTGTGGGTCGCGTCCCCCTGGGGGTTCGTGAGTCACTCACCGAGGTCCCGGTTCCAATCAATGCTGGAGCAAGGAGCTGACATCTCCTTGATCCAGCATTCCCTGTGCCGTGAGTGGCTCGACACAGGCAGGCGGGATGTAGCGACATCATCGCGCCTGCCTGCGCTGAGTCACTCATAGTACACACCGGAGGAGGCGAAGGATCCTCCACTCAACGTGGGAATGGGGATAGGTAAGTAATTATGCACATATGGGGGCATTATACTGTATGGGGGGGCTGATATTGTGGGGGGGCATTATACTGTATGGGGGGCTGATATGGGGAGCATTATACGGTATGGGGCTATTATGGGGGGGCAGTATACGTTATGGGGCATTATACTGTGTGGGGGCAGCTATGGGAGCATTAACTGTGTGGGGGCATTATACTATGGGGGCTGTTGGGCAAGGCATCTGGGCATAGGAGCGCGCAGGGGTCTGATGATGATGGTGGTGCTGGGGAGGAGTAGGGGGGCCCAAGCTGAATTCTTGCACCCGGGCCCATGAGCCTTTAGCTACGCCCCTGGCCCCAGAGGTATCAAAGCAATGGAAACCCACCAGAGGTGACCCCATTTTGGAAACTAAACCCCTCAAGGAATTCATTTATGGGTTTTGTGACCATTTAGACCCCACAGTTTATTCTCTGAATTTATTTGAAATGGGCTGTGAATTAAAAAAAATGTGTGATAAACTGGGCCCATGGGAGGGCTAAGAAGGAAAGGACTACCATTTGGCCTACTGGGGATTCTCTGGTACTAAGTCATGTATGCAGAAGCCCCTGAGGTACCAGTACAGTTGAAACCCCCGAGAAGTGACCCCGTTTTAAAAACTACACCCCTTAAGGCATTCATCTAGAGGTGTAGTGAGCATTTTGACCCCACAGGTATTGTGTAAAAGATAATGCGCAGCAGATAGTGCAGAGTGAGATTTGCAATTTTCTATACATATATGCCATTTCAGTGTCCGATATATTGTGCCCAGCATGCGCCACCGGAGACATACATCCCATAAACTGTAATGTGGGTTCTCACGGGTACGGCAATACCCTACATGTGGATGTTAACAGCTGCCTGGGCACACAGCAGGGCCCAGAGTGTAAAGATGAGGGGGATAAGCTGTGCGGCGTGCATCATGGTAAGTAAAACTGGGGTAGATTGAAAATCAAGGGTTGTATGATAAATTTTAAAACACTTTCATACAGAGCCCTGGTTTTTCGGGATACGTGTCATATTGATATATTGTGTCTTACCTTATCCCCCTCTTATAGCAGACTTTGCACTTCTTTTGACTTTTTCCCTTCTTGCCAGTTTGGGGAACTTCTCCTGGAAAGTGTTGCCCTGGTACGATGCGTGTGGGCTCGCTTCCAGAAGTACTTGGTGCCCCCCCTTCATGGTCCCTAAAGATTAGGTTCTTGATAACCACCTCTTGAAATTCCAGGAAAGTTCCCGTCTGGCCTTTACATCGATGTAATACGTACGCATTGTACAATGCAATCTGAATGATGTGCGCGGCCAGCTTCTTATACCACACCGCATGGCACTGTAGGGCTTCAGGACTTGATCTGACAAATCCACCCCTCCTATGTACCTATTGTAGTCCAGGATGCAGTCTGGTTTGGGGTTCTCTGTACTGGTACCTCGTACAGGTACATGGGCACTGGTGTGGCCATGTATTGTTGTCAATACAACGACATCTCTCTTGTCCTTGTACTTAACACACAATATGTTGCTGCTAGAATGTGCCCTGCTTCCACCCCTTCTTGTTTGCCCAAGCAGTGTCTTAGGGAGTTGTAATGTCAGGATAGGGAGACAGACAGGTGAGCCCTAATCTACCCGCCACTCAGACCCTGCCTACTTTCACAGCCCGTCCTAGGCGACGGCGTACAAATGGGCGACGGTCCATACGCTCAATATATGCACGACAGACAAACAAGACAAGGGTACACAAAAGCAAAGGGAAGTGGGGCAGTTGCCCACGGCAAAACCGTGAGCAACAGAGTAGTGGATGAGCCGAGTCAAACCAGGAGGGTACGTGGTAACAATTGCAGAGCAGGAGAATAGTCAGTCAAGCCAGGGTCAATATGAAGCAGAGGTCAATGGTAACAGCAGGAACAGCAGAGCCAGGAAACAAGAGAATCACAGGCAAAGGACAAGCATCAAATGAAGTTATAAGTAGACCAAGGGCGGGAGCTAGAACCGTCTGGCCAGGCTGCGATAGGCTCTCCCACTCCTCAGCCTACCAGCCAGAGTTGTAGCAGATCGAGTCACTCTAGCAGACCTAGACACAGATGCAGGCTTATTAACCACGGGCGTCGACACAGAAGCTGTGTCAGGCAAATCCTTCACAGGAGGCCTCTGCGATTTCTTCTAGCAGTGCCGCATGCCACAGTACTTCTGGAAGCGAGGCACTTGAAGAGTAGGATGCTGGTATAAAAATTATCCAGTTAGAGGTGGTAAACCTGGTCCAGCAGTGGGTGCACCAAATCCCACCCAATTTTTGCGTTAACTCCCAGTAAGGGGGGGGCATTCTAAGGGCTGAATACTGCTGTCCTTGTAAGTATACCCTGATGCACTCTCGCACAACTTATACATCTTCACGCCATACCTTGCCCTCTTACACGGCAGGTACTGGTGGAATTGAAGCCTCCCTTTAAAATGGACCAGGGACTCATCAATAGAAATACAATTCTCGGGGGTGTATGCTTTGGAAAACCGGGCACTAAAATGGTCTAATAGGGGTCTCCGTTTATACAAACGGTCAAAACTGGGGTCATCTCAGGGTGGGCGCTGCTCATTATCAGTATAATGTAAGAAGCGAAGTATTGCCTCATAACGCATCCTGGACACGGCCATACGGTACATCGGGGTGTGGTATAAGAAAAAGCCTCTTTTTTTTTTAGTTACCAGTTTAGTTCTGAAGTGGCTTTGGGGGGGCCTATATATTAGAAACCCCTATAAAACACCCCATTTTAGAAACTAGGCCCCTCAAAATATTCAAAACAGCATTCAGAAAGTTTATTAACCTTTTAGGTGTTTCACAGGAATTTAAAGCAAAGTAGAGGTGCAATTTACATATTTCAGTTTTTTTGTAAGAAAATTGTTTTTATTCCTTTTTTTTTTCTGTAAAACAGAAGGTTTTACCCCGAGAAACACTACTCAATACTTATTGCCCAGATTCTCCAGTTTTGAGAAATATCCCAGATGTGGTCCTAGTGTGGTAATGGACTGAAGCACCGGCCTCCGAAGCAAAGGAGCACCTAGAGGATTATGAGGCCTCCTTTTTATTAGGCACCATGTCCGGTTTGAAGAGGTCTTGTGGTGCCAAAACAGTGGAAAGCCCCCAAAAGTGACACTATTTTGGAAACTAGACCCCTTGAGGAATTCATTGTAGTTTTCATGGGGTGCATGTGACTTTTTGATCAGTTTTTGTTCTACTTTTAAGAGGCGTGGTGACTAAAAAACAGCAATTCTTCTATTGTTTTTTATTCTATTTTTTTTACAGCGTTCACCGTGCGCTATAAACGACATATTCACTTTATTCAGCATGGCGATACGATTACGGCGATACCAAATGTTTATAGTTTTTTTTTATGCCTTATGGTGTTTGCACAATAAAATAATTTTTATTAACAATCATTTACTTTTTGTGTTGCCTTATTCTAGGAGCCATACAGTTTTTGTCTTTTTTTCCATCAGGAAAGCCGTGTGAGGACTTGTTTTTGCGTAACGAATGGTAGTTTCGATCAGTACCATTTTTAGGTACATGCGACTTTTTGATCTCTTTTTATTCCATTTTTTGAGAAGTGAAGTGACCAAAAAACTGTGATTCTGGTATGGTTTATTATTATTTTCTTTTACGGCGTTCACCGCGCGGGATAAATAACTAAATACTTTTGTAGTTCAGGCCGTTACGGATGCGGCGATATCAATTATGTATAGTTTATTTGTTTATTTATTTATTTTTATTAATAATAAAAGACTGATAAGGGAAAAAGGGGGATTTTTACTTTTGTTACTTTTAAAACGTTTATTTTCTTATTTTTACAAAACCTTTTTTTAACTTTTTTTAACTTTATTACTTTGTCCCACTAGTGTACTTGAGGGCAGGAGGCCCTGATCCCTATTCTAATACACTGCACTATATGCGGAGTTCAGTGTATTACAGCTGTCAGCTACTCACTGACAGCAAGGCTTCCATAAATGGCATAGCTGGATGCCATTGTTAGGCGTCCGGTTGCTATAGCCACCATCGCCGGCCGCTATCGTGTAGCGGGCCGATGTAGCAGCTTAACCCCTAAGAAGCCGCTATCGCTATTGAAAGCGGCTTTCAAGGGGTTAATCAGCGGGGACACAGCGATCAGTCTCCGCAGAAGGAGCTGCGGCGACTGCTGTACGAGAAAGCAGCTGTTACAGCTCCTGTATGTGTCGGGAAGACGGCCGAAATGGCCGTTCCTCCCGTGACATACTATTCCAGCACTGAGCGCGAACGATGCACTTAGCACGAAGGAATAGTACGTCACTGAGCGTGAAGGGGTTAAGCATCAGTTTCCTAAAATGTAATATTAGACTCCCTTTACAAGCGGAGACAATACGATTAAGCAAATATTTTCTTTACGTTTCCCAGTATATAATATGGTACAATAAATGGTGCCGTGAAAAAGTACAACTTGTCCTTCAAAAAACAATCCCTCATACGTTTTTTTTGGACCAAAAATTAAAAACTTATGGCTTCTGGAAGTTGGGGAGGAAAGAGCGAAAATGAAAAACCAAAAATAACTGTAAAAGTCAGGGGTTAAATATGAGGTTATAGGTAACATAAGTAATAATTCATGGCGTGATATATTTAGTAAAGTCCAGTTCATCTCATTCCACTATTGGACAGGAATAGTTGGTACACTGAAACTTGTAGAATTTCTAATTCTCTTGATGTAGGGATATGAATCTTGGACAATATGGGTGTAAGTATTAAAGGGGTTCTCTGCAAATAAACCTTGATCACTGTAAAATAAAAAATGTTATACAACTTTATAATATCCTTTGTGCTAAAAATTCTGTTTTAACTTTTGCTGTAATGGGATGAAAACACGGAGTGAAAACCCAAAGAAGCCAAATACTTCTCATGGATAGTAATTGTATCCAGCCTAAGCAATTGTCTGTAAACTAAACAGCATGAACTCTAAGGCCTCATGCACACGACTGTAATGGCTTTTATTCTACTCAAATACGGATCCCTAGTCATCCAAACTCATCTGCGACTCATTCGCATATAGGCACGCTGTCCGCAAATACGTACCGTCATGCATCCTTAGTTCATCCGCATTTACGGATCCGCAAAAAAAAGAAATGGGAGTCTACAAATGATGTCACCACTATGTCGCAACCCCTTGAAAAGGTCACATGATCGCTCTGGCACCATTTTCTCTGGCATTTGTGCTTTGTGAGAGCTCTGTTGGAATCCTCGGCTGATATAACTTTGGTTTCTGGCATTTCTTTCGTTGCAAGGATGCACTACCCACGTGTGGTTCATGCTCTCATGCTCTTCTGGACTGGCTCGTCTCTCGGCGATTCGGACAGTAAGCTATGCTGGAAGAAGAACCGAAGAGGAGGAGGAGGTACTGGGTTCACCCCATTGTCTCCCAACAGCCCAGAAAGGTGCATTTCCATACCCTGTATGCAGACCTGCGGCAGCACCCGGACAAGTTTCACAACTTCTGCTACATGTCGATTTCCAGCTTTGACCGACGGTGCATCTCGGAGGAACGGCTCATCGTTTCTCTCAGGTAAGAACACCAAATGTCCCTTTTGTCCATTGCTGCCATGTCACCTTGCTACAGGTAGTATAACCGTAGTTGTCCCCTGTGCCCATTGCCGCCATGTCTCCCTGCTACAAGTAGTATGTATATAATTGTAGTTGTCCCCTGTGCACATTGCCGCCATGTCATAATGCTACAAGTAGTATATAACCGTAGTTGCCCCTGTGCCCATTGCCGCCATGTCACTCTGCTACAAGTACTATATAACCCTGGTTGTAGCCTTTGCCCATTGCCACCATGTCACCCTGGTACTGCTAGCACTAATTATTCGAAATATTTTTTTCACAGATTCCTGGCAACAGGGAACTCATTTGCATCACTGCATTTTGAATTTCTACTGGGGTGTTCCACCATTTCACAGATCATCTGTCTGACCCTGCGAAGTCATCTGGCAGCGACTGAGAGCGACGATGATGCCACAGCCCAAGGCACAAGACTGGTTTCGGATTGCCGTGGGCTTTTACCAACAATCACAGTTTGCCAACTGTGTTGGCACACTGGATGGTAAACACATTAGTGTGAAGAAGCCACCTCACTCATGGTACCTAGATTTCAATTACAAGCAGTATTTATTGGTGATGCTGTTCGCCTTGGCTGACAGCAACTACCAGTTTGTAATTGTAGATATAGGGGCCTATGGGAGCTCTACAGATGCTGGCATCTTCAGGGCTTCCAGAATGGGTGAACGGCTTCAGTCCAAACAGCTCTCCGTTCCAGAACCGAGACAACTGCCTGGATCTACTGGACCTCCTGCCCCATTTCTCATCGTGGCAGATGAAGGATTTGGACCATAAATTCTACGTACAGCACACATCGAGCTGAGCCTGCACCATAACCAATGGGCTGAAACTCTCCTGTAGCGGCAGGGACCAGACTGAGGTCTGATCTCCGCCGATTAACTCCCTAAATGGTGCGGTCAATTGCAACCGCAGCATTTGGTTGGTTTGTACGCTATCTGGATCCCTGTGACGCAATTGCGGGGGTGGCGATGTTTGCTATGGCAACTGTAGGCCTAACAATAGCCTACTGCTTGCCAAGTACAGAAGCCTATTAGGACCAGCTTAGATGCGGGACCTAATAAGCTTGCTGTCAGTTTATGACTGACAGGTCTAATACACTGCACTATGTATGTAGTGCAGTGTATTCGAATAGCGATCAGGTCTTCAGGCTTTCAAGTCCCCTAGTAGAAAGAAATATTTGAAAAAGTTATTAAAAATGTTGAATAAAAAAAAAAATAGTTTCACGTTACATAAACAAAAAAAAGCCTTTTTTCCCATAATAAAAGTTTTATTATAGGAAAAAATTTAATACATTAAAAAAGTACACGTATTTGGTATCGCCGCTTCCTTAACGTCCCCAACTATAAAGCTTTAACTTTAACTGATTGTGACTAGAGATGAGCGAACCGGGACAATCGAACCCGGTTTCCGTCCGAACTTCCCGAAAAGTTCGGTTCGCAGCGAATCCGAACTTCACCGGGTTCGGCCGAACCCGTTTTGACCGAACCCGGCTACGTTTTGGCGCCTGCCACATGTTACATCTAAAATGGAGGATTTCACAAGATCACCTGACATCAGGCTACCCCATAATGCCTTGCAAACGGCTCTCCCAGCAAATCGGGAGGCAGCATAGGGGCGGGCTCAAGCCTGCAATAAAAGTCTATGCACGGAGCTCAGCGGCCATTTTACAGACAGGAGCTGTAGGGATAGCATCTCTGTGCAGTAAGGGAAAGCTTTAGGAATCTAAAAGGCAGGAATCCAGAAATCTAAGGGGCTCATCCACTACTCACTACTCAGCCAGTGTGTGAATACGCTTTTATAAGGGGCTCATCCCCATTGCATCCAACTTGCAATACAGGCAGGCTTTGTAGTACTACAACACCCAGCATTCCCTGAGTCAGTGCACAGTGGCTAATAGAAATTCTCATTCATTGCCATTTGCCAAGCCAGTGTCAGTGTGTGAATACGCTTTTAGAAGGGGCTCATCCCCGGCCGTTAACATAACAAACAATCCAACTTGCAATACAGGCAGCCTAGTAGTACTACAACGCCCAGCATTCCCTGAGTGCACTGCAGCGAGGCTGATAGAAATTCTCATTCATTGCCATTTGCCAAGCCAGTGTAAGTGTGTGAATACGCTTTTAGAAGGGGCTCATCCCCGGGCGTTAACATAACAAACAATCCAACTTGCAATACAGGCAGCCTAGTAGTACTACAAGGCCCAGCATTTCCTGAGTGCACTGCAGCGAGGCTGATAGAAATTCTCATTCATTGCCATTTGCCAAGCCAGTGTCAGTGTGTGAATACGCTTTTAGAAGGGGCTCATCCCCGGCCGTTAACATAACAAACAATCCAACTTGCAATACAGGCAGCCTAGTAGTACTACAAGGCCCAGCATTCCCTGAGTGCACTGCAGCGAGGCTGATAGAAATTCTCATTCATTGCCATTTGCCAAGCCAGTGTCAGTGTGTGAATACGCTTTTAGAAGGGGCTCTGATATGTCTGGGAAAAAAAAGGTTGTGAAAGGACGGGGTAGAGGAAAACACCCATGCCGTCTCCTCTTCCAGTTGTTGGATCTGTTGGTGCCAGACCCAGTACCAGCATTTGTGGCACAATACATGTGCCCAGTTCCACTAGTAGCAGCTGCCATGTGCCTGCTGGTAGTAGTAGCACCAAGTCAGACTTGTCCATCTCCTCCGGTGGGCGGGTTTCTTTAGACAATACGGCCATTGTGGACTGGTTGGCTGGCTCGCGGTCATCTCAGCAGGCAGACTCTGACGATCTGGCTTCAAGCCAGGTTTCGTTGGATTCCAGATCCTCTACAGTTCCTTGGCACAGTGACAGTAGTAATATAGGTATTTCTAGTGTTTCCATTCCATCATCTATGTCTTCGCTCCCCCTTCCTAGCAGGAAGCCATCTTTCCTGAGAGTCCTAAGAGACATCTCCTCGGGTGTGAAGGAAGATACTGAACAACATAGTGATGATGATGATTTGTTTTCCACGAGTCAGCCAACGGAGTGTGTTGCGGCGGTGGTGGAGGTGGAAGCGGTGTCCGAGACGGAGCTGCGGTAGTGGGGGTGTTGGTGGTGGTAGCCGTGGTGGCAGACGCAGTAATGAGGGGGGGCATGGAGCCCGCCATGATGTCACATCACATTCACAACACAGTGACAGAAGTGGCGGGGATGATGAGGAAGGCTATGATGATGATGTTGTTTTAGACAGGACGTGGGAACCAGGTGACGAGGTGATGACGGCGTCAGAGGAGGAGGGTAGTAGCGGCGACACTGGCCATGATAAACAGCCAAGCCGAGGTAAGGGCAGAAGTCAATCTGCAAAACGTTGCAGCGGTAGGGTCAGCTCAGGAGCCGGTGACGGCGACACTGATGCTGGTGTAGGCTCCCGAAAAAAGCCTGCCAGACAAGGGGCAAGCTCGGGTGGTGGTGGTGGTTGTGGTGGTGGTGGTGGACATGGTACTACCTCTTTACGGTACTCTGCATTGTGGCAATTTTTCTGTACCTTCCCGGAGGACGAAAACATGGCACAGTGACGTATCTGCAAGCAGAAAGTAAGGCGTGGGCAGGGCAGCAATGTAGGAACTACCGCTCTACGTAAACACATGGAGCGGCATCACAAGGCCATGTGGGACAATCGACATGCCCCACCATTATCATGTACATCTAATGAAGACCCCTCTGCCGCTGCTGCTCCGAGTCCCTGTCATCTAAGTAGCAGCCAGGCCTTATCCACCATGTCGTTGTCATCATCATCATCACTGTCATCTAGTGCTCCTCCTACGTCCCGTCAGTTATCCATTACGGAATCGTTGTCCAATAAGCAACAATATATACCCAGTCATCCACTTGTCGTGTGGCTTAATTCACACCTGGCTAAGTTGTTGGTGGTGCAGTCGCTGCCATACCACCTGGTCGACTCCACCGGCTTCAAGCAATTGATGGCGTGCGCTCAGCCTAGGTGGCGAATACCTAGCCGACATTACTTCTCCAAAACAGCTGTCCCTGCCTTGCACAAGCATGTGGAGGAAAAGGTGTGCCAGTCCTTCCAATTATCTGTGTGCAGCAGGGTACATGCCACCGTCGACACGTGGAGCAGCAACTATGCACAGGGACAGTACATGTCTTTCACGGCCCACTGGGTCAATATTTTGCAGTCCGATGCACCACCGCAGCAATGCCAGGCATTACCACCTCCACGCTTGTATCTTTCTGGTTCAACTCCGGACACCAGGCGCCTACCATCCTCCTCCTCCTACTCCTCCTCCTTGCCTTCCTCCTTGGAGGTCTTCCCGTCCCCGACAGGACACAGCGTATCTTCCACTCCTCCTCCCTCCTCTTTTCATAGGTGCAAGGTGAAGCGCCACAACGCTGTCTTACACCTGCTGAGCCTGGGCGAGAAAAGCCACACAGGGCAGGAGCTGCTGCTGTGCATCAAGGAGGAAATCGCACGCTGGCTGTCTCCTCTGAAACTCACAATGGGCAATGTTGTCTCTGATAACGGCAAGAACGTTGTGGCTGCACTGCGTCTAGGTCACCTGACACACGCTCCTTGCATGGCACATGTGATCAATCTGGTCATAACACGCTTCTTAAAGTCATATGTTGGTTTGAAGGGTGTGCTGGCCATGTCCAGGAGGGTTTGCGTTCGCTTTAGATGTTCGTATGCATTTAAGCACGCCCTCCTGGACTTGCAGCGTCAAAACAATCTCCCAGAACACAGCCTGATTTGCGACGTTCCAACACGCTGGAATTCCACCCTGCACATGTTGGACCGTCTGTACGAACAGCGGAAAGCCGTGAATGATTTCCTGATGCAGCAGACGGGCAGCGTTTGGAGCCAGTGTAATTTCGAGCTCAGGCACTGGCAGCTGGTTAGAGATGCATGTCGCGTTTTGAGGCCCTTTGAAGAGGCCACACGATTTGTGAGCCGCGACGCTAGCGGAATGAACGATGTTATGCCGCTGATATTCATTATGGAGCAAACGCTCACAGCGATGATTCAGCAAAGGATGGAGGAAGGATCACATCTGGCTATGGATGTTGAGGAGGAGGAGGAGGAGGATGAGGATGAGGAAACAGGACCTGAAGAGGAGCTGGATTTGGAGATGGAATCACAGGAAGGGATAGGGGACGAGGCAGCCGCACAACATGACAGTGATGGTGGTGATGACGAGTCTGACGACGACCTTGATGATGGACAACCATGGCAGTATGGGGCGGAGATGGAACCAACCGGGCCCTCTGAAACGCTGGCCAGGATGGCGAGCTGTATGCTTCGTTACTTGTGCGCTGACTGTCGTATTGTTAGCATGAAGCAAAGAGATGAGTACTGGATAGGCACACTTTTAGACCCTTGTTATAATCCAGAATGGGGGAGTTTTTTGCGCCTTCCGAGAGGGAGGCAAAATTGGCTTATTATCGAGAGAAGCTATGCAGCCAGCTTGTCACGGCTTTCAAACGGCAAACACCTGCTGCAAGCATGTCTGACCGGGGGGCCACTCTCCGCTCCCCACTGTCTCATCGTTCCACCGCCTCTGGCAGAGCTACCTCTGCAATAGGCGGCAGCCGCGGCAGCCGCGGCAGCAGCGGCAGCAGCAGCAGCAGTAGCAGCCAATTCAGTTTGGAAAATATGATGACAACATTTTTACATCCAATACCCCGACCTGACACACATCGTAGTCACCAAAGGGATGTTCACCATCACCAGGTGCAGCACCTAAACAACCAGGTTCACTTGTACCTGGACTGTGCCCTTTCTCCGTCAGAAATGCTGATCCCAGACCCCATGGACTTCTGGGTCAGCAGATTGGATCATTGGCAAGAACTGGCCCAGTTTGCCATGGGTGTACTGTCTTGTCCACACTCCAGTGTAGCGTCAGAGAGGGTATTCAGCGCGGCAGGGGGCTTCGTCACCCCTAAGCGAACATGACTTGGATAAGTAGAGTCGAGTGCTCCATAAAACTTCCTTACTCTTTTAGGGATAAACACACCACACCAGATTGGATTTTAATGGCCACAGCAGCTGTTTATTAATACAAATTTTATGAAAATAAAATTTTTATAACCAAACATTAAATAACCCAGAATTCCCCAAAATTGGAATTCTTCCGAAATACACATAACAGACCCTTAACAGGGTCAATATAAATAACATCAATAACATGACGAGGGGAAGCCCTTGAGGTTACCGCCACTTAGAAAAATAGCCATCTGCCACCACCACTTGCTTTTACCTCCAGCCGTAACTCGGCTCGAAGGCACCGCTCTCTCCTGCAGATGGCTTTGCCCATAAAGCGCTTCAAAGGGGTAACACCCTAAGAAGCCTTCCACATATTTTGGGGGACGCATACCCCTGATGCGACCCCCCCACCAGTTTTACTGACCAACCTCAAGGACTCCCCCCCGCCACTGCGACATGTGCCTTGACCACCTCAAGCCCATGAGCTCCTCCACACCAACACATCTCTTTCAATCCCGTCTGCCAGGGCCAAACTCCACAAATCCATCCCCACCTCATTCAAATGCACCCCATCCTGCCTCCAGTAACACCCCACACCCGATTCCAGGTCCCTGTGCCTGACCACCACACCTCCATTTTTTGCCACAAATGCCGACACCGCCCTATTGACCTTTATCCTGGCTTTATTCAGCCTCTCCACGGATCGGGCCAAACGCCAGGTCCTTCTGGGCACAATATCCGACCAAACTATAAGAATCCTCGGGTGTAATGCCCATAAGCACAACAAATCGTGCTTAATGTCCCTAACTAAATCCCGAAAAGGGCGAACACCTAAATCGTTCCCCCCAACATGCAACACTAATATCTCAGGAACCCTATCTAGCTGTGTGTACACCTGAAATTCCTGCAACACCCTAGACCAAACCATCCCTCGAAAACCTAACCAATGCAGCACAGCATCATCCCGCGGAATCCTCAGTTGGCGTCCATCCGGGCGAACGTCCGCCCTCAGTGCGCCCCAATAAACAAAGGAATGCCCCAAGATCCAAACCAGACACGGGCGTGAACCTGTAAAAGAAAACACATACCACTTACCACCACCTATCACACTTCATCAACCCAGGCAGAACATACCCAAGCCATCTTCTAACAGACTTACAGCAATTGAGGCCGAACGTAAGAGCGGAAACGGTTAGACTCCCATCTCCCAATGCGCCTAACCCCCGCCTCATCCAACTCCCATCTCACCGCTTCAGTCGCTGCGCCAATGCGAAAAGAATGGGAAGAGTAATCCGTCGCCCGTATCCCACTTGCCAGTAGACAGCGCTTGAACACCGCCCCAAACTGAAACCTAGATAAAAAAGACCCATCCTCATGTCTCAATAAGGGAACCCCCGGTACCCCCACCCGTATCCCCAAGGCAGAAATGCAAAGTACCGGACACATCACCGAACCCTCAGTTGCAAACAAGACCACCCGCCTTCCCCTGCCTGTCTGGTCAATTTTAGACCTGCGCAGCACGATCTCCGCAAAAAGCTCCACATCATCCTGACAAATGCCTCCCGCATGCGACACGCTCGGCGACACAAATTCACCCACTCTGAAAGCCCCAAAAAAAGCTAACGAAAAAGCTAAGCGAAACAATCGAGCCTCGAAACCCGAAGTACACACCCCCTCCACCGCCGTACCCAACAAACAAAGAATCCGGAACGAAACTGGCCGCCGCCTGTCAACCGACGCTCTCCCCCTTCGCAACCCTTTTAACGCTTGCACCGCTAGAAATTCTTTTGTCACATCCGAGAACCCATTCAACTTCAGACCGAACGCCACTGCAGACACAAACTTGTTCACTTTAGCCACTGACACACCTGAGTCATACGCGTCCCCCAGCCAATACAACAAAGCCACCAATCTGTCCCAGTCAGACCGGACGTCACCTAGTGCCCCCAACCAACGCTCCCATTGAGCCCAGCCAGCCCGATATGCTGCCCACGTAGAACTCGTCAAAGATCGCTCAATCAATGTTTCGGCTGCAGAGAGACCAAATCCCACAGATGATCCGGGCACACCTTGCCGATCCGATCTGCTGCCGGCGCCAGCTGGCGAAAACGATCCCACTGCGAGCGAGAAAGGGCATCAGCAACACAATTGTCCACCCCCGGCACATGCACCGCCACCACCCAAGCATTCAATGATAAACAAACGAACACAAAATGCTGCAACAGTTGAACCACCGGAGGAGACGACGCCGAGATATTATTGATAGCCAAAACAACCCCCATATTATCACAGTGGAAACGGATGTTCTTGTCCCTGAGCCTATCCCCCCAAATGGTCACAGCGACCACGATGGGAAATAGCTTTTTGTCAGACCGTGCTCCACCCAGCTATCAGGCCACCCCCTAGCACACCACTGTCCTCCACAATAGGCCCCAAAGCCGCCCCCTCCCGCGGCGTCCGTAAACAAATCCAAGTCCACGGAATCCAGAGCCCCAGCCATCCAAAGAGACCGACCGTTGTATTGCCCCAAAAACCGATGCCATACTAACAAATAAGCCCGATGTTCACCGCTCAACCTCACAAAATGATGTGGGGCCACCACCCCCGCAGTTGCCGCCGCCAAACGCCTACTAAAAACCCTGCCCATGGGCAATATCCGGCACACGAAATTCAACTTCCCCAAAACCGACTGCAAACTGCGTAACGTAACCTTCTTAAGCCGAGACAACGCCTGAACCTCCGCCCGCAGAGCCGTCAATTTTGTCCTCCGGGAGCCTACATTCCATCAACACCAAGTCAATTTCAATGCCCAAAAAACGAATAACCGTGACCGGCCCCTCTGTTTTTTCCGGAGCCAAAGGGACACCAAACTCTCGCATCACGCCCTGCAAAGCATACAAAACATTAGCGCACACACCAGAATCACCCGGGCCAACACACAGAAAATCATCCAGGTAATGAATGACAGATCGTACACCTGCAACTTCCCGAACTACCCACTCTAAAAACGAACTGAAAGCCTCAAAATAGGCGCAAGATAGGGAGCAACCCATAGGCAGACAACGATCCACAAAAAATTCCCCTTCCCAAAAACAGCCCAACAACCTTTGACTCTTGGCATGAACCGGCAA
This sequence comes from Rhinoderma darwinii, assembly GCF_050947455.1. Classification (NCBI taxonomy): domain Eukaryota; kingdom Metazoa; phylum Chordata; class Amphibia; order Anura; family Rhinodermatidae; genus Rhinoderma; species Rhinoderma darwinii. The sequence goes on from NW_027461699.1 coordinate 434,886, forward strand.
TAGCCGAAACGCTGCCTCAATGTCTGTTTTAGCTAACAAGGCACCTTCCCCCGCCTCCCGAACCAAAAGTACCGCCTTATCAAACGACGCATACACATCTGAACACAACTCCGGATCAATCCCATCGTTCACTGAAGCCCCCCGGGGAAAAGAAAGATGATGTATTAAGCGAAACTTGTTCGGCTCACGCTTAGCCACCACACCCAACGGGGAAACAACAAGATCCAGTACCGGGAGTTCTACAAAAGGTCCCGCCATGCGGCCCAAAATCACTTCTTTACGCAGCTTATCCGACACCACCCTAGAGTGTTGATAAGCAGACCGAAGATTGCGACGAGTGACCGGAACAACATAAGGAGGGGGAGGAATCACAAAACCCACACTAAAACCGTCTGCAAGCAACTGCGCCCCAGCCCTATCCGGATACATACTTAGAAAGGGGGCCAGCTTTTCCAACTTCACCGGCATCACCCCCTTGACCAGCTGTACCCCCTGTTCCACTTCCCTTTTTTCCTTTTCGCATACATTTTGACGCGCCACGGGACGACCCGCTGCAATGGGAACACACGTGTTTAAACTTGCATGTTGCCCCAAATTTACATTGGCCGTCGTTGAACTACCAGCAAAAACCGAGCTTAGAACCAGCCCCTTGACCGGACTGACCGACCTGCCCTGCAGACCCCCCGCTCCCTGGAAAGGATTGTCCCGTCTTAACTGGAGCCGTCACCCTTAACCACAAACGCAATGTCTTTTTGATCCCATCTAATGCTGGGCCGCACCGCCTTCCTCTGCCGGAATTGCTCATCATACCGCAGCCAAGCCACCCCGCCGTACACCCGATGCGCCTCACCGATGGCATCCATATAGCAAAAAAGAGCAGAACAATGCTCCGTAGCCTTCTCCCCCACAACGCTAGCCAATATCGCAAAAGCCTGCAACCAATTCACAAACGTTTGCGGAATGAGCCTATATCGCCGCCGTTCCTCCTCCTCTTTCTTACTCTCATCCCTTTTTCCTTTATCCAAATTAAATTTTGCCAAAGGAAGAAGAGAAAAAATCTCCACATATTCATCCTTCCATATACGCTCGAGGCACCTCCTGTTTCAAATGCGCCCCCAACGGGCCCTCAAAGCATACATAAACCTCCCCCCTTGCCCTATCATACAACCGCACCCTGTCACCCTCTTGCGACCCATCCGTTTGCACCGACACCGCCACAGCCCCCCCTGAACTACCTACAGGCACCCTGTCTTGAGGCTGTCCGATAACCGCCGGCGCCGCCACCCCCCCAAACCGCGACCGGAGCCACTCCCGCCGCCCCCGGGGCCCGCGACCCGTACAATTTATTTACCAGCTCGCGCAAGCAACCCACTAGATCCCTGAAACTACTACCACTTACCCCGGCCGACCCGCCGACATCCCTATTGCCCGACGCACCCCCCGCCATGTAAGTATTAGCAAAAGAGACAGAAGAGAAACACCCACCTGGCTGCTCAGGCGCTGTGATCCCGCCAGCCGGACGAACTTGAACACGCTGAAGCTCCTCCACCGCTCCTTCTTCAAACGCAACCACCGTCTGCGACCGCTGCCCACATCCACAATTTGAGCACGGAGATCCTTGCACAGATTGTCACGAAGGGCCGTCTTCCCTCTAGGCCCTGTTGCTGAAAGGGCCAGCCGCCTGCTGCCCGGTCCACGGTATCCAAACTTCGGACTGCACGCCACACCGGACTCACCGTCCCCCTTGTAGAAGACCCAGCAACAGCCAGCCCCCTGATTGGCGCATCACCAGGCGGGGCTGCCGACATCCCAGGTACCTGCAATACGCCAGACGGCGGGGGGTATTTGGGAAGCCAGGAGCCAACCCCCCCTTACCGCCAAGCACCGCCGCGGCTGGGGATTTCTGCCAGACCGGGGTCCTTTAGGGGATGCAGCTCTCCCTGGAGACCGGCCTGCAGTGACCCTGGAGGGGCTTCCCCTGCGGCGCCGTGCCCGCCGGATTTCCTCAGGGCTTAATCTAGCTGGAGGGCGGGCATGCCGTGACCTGTGAGCAGGCACGGCATCAGACTGACCAGACTCAGGGATAATCCCCCCACTAGCCGGGGGGCTGAACAGCAGAGGGCTGCCCAGTGCTAACTCTATCACAGCAGGGGATGACATTGCAGGGGACGACAGTGCAGAAGCCACCCCTCCCCTCTCCCCGGACACCGCGCTATGTGAGCGCCGGAGCCCAGATGTCGGCGGCACAGCCATCCCTAATAGGCTCATCACTGCCTCTTCAAACCACCCTGCCTCCTGACCATCAGCCGCCACCCGGAGCCGCTCCACGAGTCCCTCAAAGGAAGACATCAGCCAGGTAAGATTGCAGCCGACTTCTGCTGCTGTTGCTTCCTACGCTGTCTGTCTCGATCTGAGGAAAACAGCTGGAAGCCGCGCTACTCACTCCCCCCTCCCCTCCCAGTCACTCCTCTTCCCTCCCCTAACAACCGTTTACTACCACCTATTAACTCCTTCCTGACACTCCCTCCTATCCCGTCATGGCGGCCTCCCTTTAGTCTTTCAGGGCGGCAGTGCGGCCGCTCCTAGATTGTCCGCCAACAGCTTGGAAAAACTCACGTTTCTGAAAATGAATCAAGCGTGGATGGGTGAGGATTTTAAAACCCCTGTGCCTGATGCCACTGATTAGATCTGACATTGCTGCTGCTGCCACTGCCGCCTATTACTGCCGCCTGCTACTACGGGATTCTGTCCTGTCCACTCTTTTTTTAATGTTTCGCTGTTGGTGCTGCTACTACTTCTACCACCAATCCACCCCCAGTGCCGTCTGCTACAAGCAGGCCTGCCCCACCACAGGGCTTTGTCCTGTGACTGTTGTCCAGTCTCTTTTTTTAATGTGCTGCTACTACTACTACCACCCTTGCTGTCTGTGTTGGCTACCTCTACTTCCACCAATACACCTCCACTGCCGTCTGCTACAAGCAGGCCTGAGGCCTGCCCCACCACAGGGCTTTGTCCTCCTGTGACTGTCCAGTCTCTTTTTTTAATGTGCTGCTGCTACTACCAGTCTACCACCCTTGCTGTCTGTGTTGGCTACCTCAACTACCACCAATACACCTCCACTGCCGCCCGTCTGCTACAAGCAGGCCTGCCCCACCACAGGGCTTTGTCCTGTGACTGTTGTCCAGTGTCTTTTAATGTGCTGCTACTACTCACCCTTGCCAATAAAAAGGGTCAATTTTTGGAGGGCTTGTGAAAAGCCATTGCTTGTTGCTTTTACATTCATGTATGGAAGAACCCCGGCAGGCATCTGCCAATAAAAAGGGTCAAGTTTTGGAGGGCTTGTCAAAAGCCATTGCTTGTTGCTTTTACATTCATGTATGGAAGAACACCGGCAGGCATCTGCCAATAAAAAGGGTCAATTTTTGAAGGGCTTGTCAAAAGCCATTGCTTGTTGCTTTTACATCTATGTATGGAAGAACCCCGGCAGGCATCTGCCAAAAAAAAGGATCAATTTTTGGAGGGCTTGTCAAAAGCCATTGCTTGTTGCTTTTACATCTATGTATGGAAGAACTCCGGCAGGCATCTGCCAATAAAAAGGGTCAATTTTTGGAGGGCTTGTCAAAAGCCATTGCTTGTTGCTTTTACATTCATGTATGGAAGAACCCCGGCAGGCATCTGCCAATAAAAAGGGTAAATTTTTGGAGGGCTTGTCAAAAGCCATTGCTTTTTGCTTTTACATCTATGTATGGAAGAACCCCGGCAGGCATCTGCCAAAAAAAAAGGGTACATTTTTGGAGGGCTTGTCAAAAGCCATTGCTTGTTGCTTTTACATCCATGTATGGAAGAACCCCGGCAGGCATCTGCCACTAAAAAGGGTCAATTTTTGGAGGGCTTGTCAAAAGTCATTGCTTGTTGCTTTTACATCTATGTATGGAAGAACCCCGGCAGGCATCTGCCAAAAAAAGGGTCAATTTTTGGAGGGCTTGTCAAAAGCCATTGCTTGTTGCTTTTACATCTATGTATGGAAGAACCCCGGCAGGCATCTGCCAAAAAAAGGGTCAATTTTTGGAGAGCTTGTCAAAAGCCATTGCTTGTTGCTTTTACATTCATGTATGGAAGAACCCCGGCAGGCATCTGGCAAAAAAAAGGGTCAATTTTTGGAGGGCTTGTCAAAAGCCATTGCTTGTTGCTTTTACATCTATGTATGGAAGAACCCCGGCAGGCATCTGCCAAAAAAAAGGGTCAATTTTTGGATGGCTTGTCAAAAGCCATTGCTTGTTGCTTTTACATCCATGTATGAAAGAACCCCGGCAGGCATCTGCCAATAAAAAGGGTAAATTTTTGGAGGGCTTGTCAAAAGCCATTGCTTTTTGCTTTTACATCTATGTATGGAAGAACCCCGGCAGGCATCTGCCAAAAAAAAGGGTAAATTTTTGGAGGGCTTGTCAAAAGCCATTGCTTGTTGCTTTTACATCCATGTATGGAAGAACCCCGGCAGGCATCTGCCACTAAAAAGGGTCAATTTTTGGAGGGCTTGTCAAAAGTCATTGCTTGTTGCTTTTACATCTATGTATGGAAGAACCCCGGCAGGCATCTGCCAAAAAAAGGGTCAATTTTTGGAGGGCTTGTCAAAAGCCATAGCTTGTTGCTTTTACATCTATGTATGGAAGAACCCCGACAGGCATCTGCCAATAAAAAGGGTCAATTTTTGGAGGGCTTGTCAAAAGCCATTGCTTGTTGCTTTTACATCTATGTATGGAAGAACCCCGGCAGGCATCTGCCAAAAAAAGGGTCAATTTTTGGAGGGCTTGTCAAAAGCCATTGCTTGTTGCTTTTACATCCATGTATGGAAGAACCCCGGCAGGCATCTGCCAATAAAAAGGGTCAATTTTTGGAGGGCTTGTCAAAAGCCATTGCTTGTTGCTTTTACATCCATGTATGGAAGAACCCCGGCAGGCATCTGCCAATAAAAAGGGTCAATTTTTGGAGGGCTTGTCAAAAGCCATTGCTTGTTGCTTTTACATCTATGTATGGAAGGACCCCGGCAGGCATCTGCCAATAAAAAGGGTCAATTTTTGGAGGGCTTGTCAAAAGCCATTGCTTGTTGCTTTTACATTCATGTATGGAAGAACCCCGGCAGGCATCTGCCATTAAAAAGGGTCAATTTTTGGAGGGCTTGTCAAAAGCCATTGCTTGTTGCTTTTACATCCATGTATGGAAGAACCCTGGCAGGCATATGCCAATAAAAAGGGTCAATTTTTGGAGGGCTTGTCAAAAGCCATTGCTTGTTGCTTTTACATCCATGTATGGAAGAACCCCGGCAGGCATCTGCCAAAAAAAAGGGTCAATTTTTGGAGGGCTTGTCAAAAGCCATTGCTTGTTGCTTTTACATTCATGTATGGAAGAACCCCGGCAGGCATCTGCCAAAAAAAGGGTCAATTTTTGGAGGGCTTGTCAAAAGCCATTGCTTGTTGCTTTTACATCTATGTATGGAAGAACCCCGGCAGGCATCTGCCAAAAAAAAGGGTCAATTTTTGGAGGGCTTGTCAAAAGCCATTGCTTGTTGCTTTTACATCCATGTATGGAAGAACCCCGGCAGGCATCTGCCAATAAAAAGGGTCAATTTTTGGAGGGCTTGTCAAAAGCCATTGCTTGTTGCTTTTACATCCATGTATGGAAGAACCCCGGCAGGCATCTGCCAATAAAAAGGGTCAATTTTTGGAGGGCTTGTCAAAAGCCATTGCTTGTTGCTTTTACATCCATGTATGGAAGGACCCCGGCAGGCATCTGCCAATAAAAAGGGTCAATTTTTGGAGGGCTTGTCAAAAGCCATTGCTTGTTGCTTTTACATTCATGTATGGAAGAACCCCGGCAGGCATCTGCCATTAAAAAGGGTCAATTTTTGGAGGGCTTGTCAAAAGCCATTGCTTGTTGCTTTTACATCCATGTATGGAAGAACCCCGGCAGGCATATGCCAATAAAAAGGGTCCATTTTTGGAGGGCTTGTCAAAAGCCATTGCTTGTTGCTTTTACATCCATGTATCGAAGAACCCCGGCAGGCATCTGCCAAAAAAAAGGGTCAATTTTTGGAGGGCTTGTCAAAAGCCATTGCTTGTTGCTTTTACATTCATGTATGGAAGAACCCCGGCAGGCATCTGCCAAAAAAAGGGTCAATTTTTGGAGGGCTTGTCAAAAGCCATTGCTTGTTGCTTTTACATCTATGTATGGAAGAACCCCGGCAGGCATCTGCCAATAAAAAGGGTCAATTTTTGGAGGGCTTGTCAAAAGCCATTGCTTGTTGCTTTTACATCTATGTATGGAAGAACCCCGGCAGGCATCTGCCAATAAAAAGGGTCAATTTTTGGAGGGCTTGTCAAAAGCCATTGCTTGTTGCTTTTACATCTATGTATGGAAGAACCCCGGCAGGCATCTGCCAAAAAAAGGGTCAATTTTTGGGGGGCTTGTCAAAAGCCATTGCTTGTTGCTTTTACATCCATGTATGGAAGAACCCCGGCAGGCATCTGCCAATAAAAAGGGTCAATTTTTGGAGGGCTTGTCAAAAGCCATTGCTTGTTGCTTTTACATCCATGTATGGAAGAACCCCGGCAGGCATCTGCCAATAAAAAGGGTCAATTTTTGGAGGGCTTGTCAAAAGCCATTGCTTGTTGCTTTTACATCCATGTATGGAAGAACCCCGGCAGGCATCTGCCAATAAAAAGGGTCAATTTTTGGAGGGCTTGTCAAAAGCCATTGCTTGTTGCTTTTACATTCATGTATGGAAGAACCCCGGCAGGCATCTGCCATTAAAAAGGGTCAATTTTTGGAGGGCTTGTCAAAAGCCATTGCTTGTTGCTTTTACATCCATGTATGGAAGAACCCCGGCAGGCATATGCCAATAAAAAGGGTCAATTTTTGGAGGGCTTGTCAAAAGCCATTGCTTGTTGCTTTTACATCCATGTATGGAAGAACCCCGGCAGGCATCTGCCAATAAAAAGGGTCAATTTTTGGAGGGCTTGTCAAAAGCCATTGCTTGTTGCTTTTACATCCATGTATGGAAGAACCCCGGCAGGCATCTGCCAAAAACAGGGTAAATTTTTGGAGGGCTTGTCAAAAGCCATTGCTAGTTGCTTTTACATTCATGTATGGAAGAACCCCGGCAGGCATCTGCCAATAAAAAGGGTACATTTTTGGAGGGCTTGTCAAAAGCCATTGCTTGTGGCTTTTACATTCATGTATGGAAGAACCCCGGCAGGCATCTGCCACTAAAAAGGGTACATTTTTGGAGGGCTTGTCAAAAGCCATTGCTTGTTGCTTTTACATCTATGTATGGAAGAACCCGGCAGGCATCTACCAATAAAAAGGGTAAATTTTTGGAGGGCTTGTGAAAAGCCATTGCTTGTTGCTTTTACATCCATGTATGGAAGAACCCCGGCAGGCATCTGCCAATAAAAAGGGTAAATTTTTGGAGGGCTTGTCAAAAGCCATTGCTTGTTGCTTTTACATCTATGTATGGAAGAACCCCGGCAGGCATCTGCCAATAAAAAGGGTCAATTTTTGGAGGGCTTGTCAAAAGCCATTGCTTGTTGCTTTTACATCTATGTATGGAAGAACCCCGGCAGGCATCTGCCAAAAAAAGGGTCAATTTTTGGGGGGCTTGTCAAAAGCCATTGCTTGTTGCTTTTACATCCATGTATGGAAGAACCCCGGCAGGCATCTGCCAATAAAAAGGGTCAATTTTTGGAGGGCTTGTCAAAAGCCATTGCTTGTTGCTTTTACATCCATGTATGGAAGAACCCCGGCAGGCATCTGCCAATAAAAAGGGTACATTTTTGGAGGGCTTGTCAAAAGCCATTGCTTGTTGCTTTTACATCCATGTATGGAAGAACCCCGGCAGGCATCTGCCAATAAAAAGGGTACATTTTTGGAGGGCTTGTCAAAAGCCATTGCTTGTTGCTTTTACATCCATGTATGGAAGAACCCCGGCAGGCATCTGCCAATAAAAAGGGTCAATTTTTGGAGGGCTTGTCAAAAGCCATTGCTTGTTGCTTTTACATCCATGTATGGAAGGACCCCGGCAGGCATCTGCCAATAAAAAGGGTCAATTTTTGGAGGGCTTGTCAAAAGCCATTGCTTGTTGCTTTTACATTCATGTATGGAAGAACCCCGGCAGGCATCTGCCATTAAAAAGGGTCAATTTTTGGAGGGCTTGTCAAAAGCCATTGCTTGTTGCTTTTACATCCATGTATGGAAGAACCCCGGCAGGCATATGCCAATAAAAAGGGTCAATTTTTGGAGGGCTTGTCAAAAGCCATTGCTTGTTGCTTTTACATCCATGTATGGAAGAACCCCGGCAGGCATCTGCCAAAAAAAAGGGTCAATTTTTGGAGGGCTTGTCAAAAGCCATTGCTTGTTGCTTTTACATTCATGTATGGAAGAACCCCGGCAGGCATCTGCCAAAAAAAGGGTCAATTTTTGGAGGGCTTGTCAAAAGCCATTGCTTGTTGCTTTTACATCTATGTATGGAAGAACCCCGGCAGGCATCTGCCAATAAAAAGGGTCAATTTTTGGAGGGCTTGTCAAAAGCCATTGCTTGTTGCTTTTACATCTATGTATGGAAGAACCCCGGCAGGCATCTGCCAATAAAAAGGGTCAATTTTTGGAGGGCTTGTCAAAAGCCATTGCTTGTTGCTTTTACATCTATGTATGGAAGAACCCCGGCAGGCATCTGCCAAAAAAAGGGTCAATTTTTGGGGGGCTTGTCAAAAGCCATTGCTTGTTGCTTTTACATCCATGTATGGAAGAACCCCGGCAGGCATCTGCCAATAAAAAGGGTCCATTTTTGGAGGGCTTGTCAAAAGCCATTGCTTGTTGCTTTTACATCCATGTATGGAAGAACCCCGGCAGGCATCTGCCAATAAAAAGGGTCAATTTTTGGAGGGCTTGTCAAAAGCCATTGCTTGTTGCTTTTACATCCATGTATGGAAGAACCCCGGCAGGCATCTGCCAATAAAAAGGGTCAATTTTTGGAGGGCTTGTCAAAAGCCATTGCTTGTTGCTTTTACATTCATGTATGGAAGAACCCCGGCAGGCATCTGCCATTAAAAAGGGTCAATTTTTGGAGGGCTTGTCAAAAGCCATTGCTTGTTGCTTTTACATCCATGTATGGAAGAACCCCGGCAGGCATATGCCAATAAAAAGGGTCAATTTTTGGAGGGCTTGTCAAAAGCCATTGCTTGTTGCTTTTACATCCATGTATGGAAGAACCCCGGCAGGCATCTGCCAATAAAAAGGGTCAATTTTTGGAGGGCTTGTCAAAAGCCATTGCTTGTTGCTTTTACATCCATGTATGGAAGAACCCCGGCAGGCATCTGCCAAAAACAGGGTAAATTTTTGGAGGGCTTGTCAAAAGCCATTGCTAGTTGCTTTTACATTCATGTATGGAAGAACCCCGGCAGGCATCTGCCAATAAAAAGGGTACATTTTTGGAGGGCTTGTCAAAAGCCATTGCTTGTGGCTTTTACATTCATGTATGGAAGAACCCCGGCAGGCATCTGCCACTAAAAAGGGTACATTTTTGGAGGGCTTGTCAAAAGCCATTGCTTGTTGCTTTTACATCTATGTATGGAAGAACCCCGGCAGGCATCTACCAATAAAAAGGGTAAATTTTTGGAGGGCTTGTGAAAAGCCATTGCTTGTTGCTTTTACATCCATGTATGGAAGAACCCCGGCAGGCATCTGCCAATAAAAAGGGTAAATTTTTGGAGGGCTTGTCAAAAGCCATTGCTTGTTGCTTTTACATCTATGTATGGAAGAACCCCGGCAGGCATCTGCCAATAAAAAGGGTCAATTTTTGGAGGGCTTGTCAAAAGCCATTGCTTGTTGCTTTTACATCTATGTATGGAAGAACCCCGGCAGGCATCTGCCAAAAAAAGGGTCAATTTTTGGGGGGCTTGTCAAAAGCCATTGCTTGTTGCTTTTACATCCATGTATGGAAGAACCCCGGCAGGCATCTGCCAATAAAAAGGGTCAATTTTTGGAGGGCTTGTCAAAAGCCATTGCTTCTTGCTTTTACATCCATGTATGGAAGAACCCCGGCAGGCATCTGCCAATAAAAAGGGTCAATTTTTGGAGGGCTTGTCAAAAGCCATTGCTTGTTGCTTTTACATCCATGTATGGAAGAACCCCGGCAGGCATCTGCCAATAAAAAGGGTCAATTTTTGGAGGGCTTGTCAAAAGCCATTGCTTGTTGCTTTTACATTCATGTATGGAAGAACCCCGGCAGGCATCTGCCATTAAAAAGGGTCAATTTTTGGAGGGCTTGTCAAAAGCCATTGCTTGTTGCTTTTACATCCATGTATGGAAGAACCCCGGCAGGCATCTGCCAATAAAAAGGGTCAATTTTTGGAGGGCTTGTCAAAAGCCATTGCTTGTTGCTTTTACATCCATGTATGGAAGAACCCCGGAAGGCATCTGCCAAAAACAGGGTAAATTTTTGGAGGGCTTGTCAAAAGCCATTGCTAGTTGCTTTTACATTCATGTATGGAAGAACCCCGGCAGGCATCTGCCAATAAAAAGGGTACATTTTTGGAGGGCTTGTCAAAAGCCATTGCTTGTGGCTTTTACATTCATGTATGGAAGAACCCCGGCAGGCATCTGCCACTAAAAAGGGTACATTTTTGGAGGGCTTGTCAAAAGCCATTGCTTGTTGCTTTTACATCTATGTATGGAAGAACCCCGGCAGGCATCTACCAATAAAAAGGGTAAATTTTTGGAGGGCTTGTGAAAAGCCATTGCTTGTTGCTTTTACATCCATGTATGGAAGAACCCCGGCAGGCATCTGCCAATAAAAAGGGTAAATTTTTGGAGGGCTTGTCAAAAGCCATTGCTTGTTGCTTTTACATCTATGTATGGAAGAACCCCGGCAGGCATCTGCCAATAAAAAGGGTCAATTTTTGGAGGGCTTGTCAAAAGCCATTGCTTGTTGCTTTTACATCTATGTATGGAAGAACCCCGGCAGGCATCTGCCAAAAAAAGGGTCAATTTTTGGGGGGCTTGTCAAAAGCCATTGCTTGTTGCTTTTACATCCATGTATGGAAGAACCCCGGCAGGCATCTGCCAATAAAAAGGGTCAATTTTTGGAGGGCTTGTCAAAAGCCATTGCTTCTTGCTTTTACATCCATGTATGGAAGAACCCCGGCAGGCATCTGCCAATAAAAAGGGTCAATTTTTGGAGGGCTTGTCAAAAGCCATTGCTTGTTGCTTTTACATCCATGTATGGAAGAACCCCGGCAGGCATCTGCCAATAAAAAGGGTCAATTTTTGGAGGGCTTGTCAAAAGCCATTGCTTGTTGCTTTTACATTCATGTATGGAAGAACCCCGGCAGGCATCTGCCATTAAAAAGGGTCAATTTTTGGAGGGCTTGTCAAAAGCCATTGCTTGTTGCTTTTACATCCATGTATGGAAGAACCCCGGCAGGCATCTGCCAATAAAAAGGGTCAATTTTTGGAGGGCTTGTCAAAAGCCATTGCTTGTTGCTTTTACATCCATGTATGGAAGAACCCCGGCAGGCATCTGCCAAAAACAGGGTAAATTTTTGGAGGGCTTGTCAAAAGCCATTGCTAGTTGCTTTTACATTCATGTATGGAAGAACCCCGGCAGGCATCTGCCAATAAAAAGGGTACATTTTTGGAGGGCTTGTCAAAAGCCATTGCTTGTGGCTTTTACATTCATGTATGGAAGAACCCCGGCAGGCATCTGCCAAAAAAAAGGGTCAATTTTTGGAGGGCTTGTCAAAAGCCATTGCTTGTTGCTTTTACATCTATGTATGGAAGAACCCCGGCACACATCTGCCAAAAAAAGGGTCAATTTTTGGAAGGCTTGTCAAAAGCCATTGCTTGTTGCTTTTACATCTATGTATGGAAGAACCCCGGCAGGCATCTGCCAAAAAAAAGGGTCAATTTTTGGAGGGCTTGTCAAAAGCCATTGCTTGTTGCTTTTACATTACATCCATGTATGGAAGAACCCCGGCAGGCATCTGCCAAAAAAAAGGGTAAATTTTTGGAGGGCTTGTCAAAAGCCATTGCTTGTTGCTTTTACCTCCATGTATGGAAGAACCCCGGCAGGCATCTACCAATAAAAAGGGTAAATTTTTGGAGGGCTTGTCAAAAGCCATTGCTTTTTGCTTTTACATCCATGTATGGAAGAACCCCGGCAGGCATCTGCCAAAAAAAAGGGTCAATTTTTGGAGGGCTTGTCAAAAGCCATTGCTTGTTGCTTTTACATCTATGTATGGAAGAACCCCGGCACACATCTGCCAAAAAAAGGGTCAATTTTTGGAATGCTTGTCAAAAGCCATTGCTTGTTGCTTTTACATCTATGTATGGAAGAACCCCGGCAGGCATCTGCCAATAAAAAGGGTCAATTTTTGGAGGGCTTGTCAAAAGCCATTGCTTGTTGCTTTTACATTCATGTATGGAAGAACCCCGGCAGGCATCTGCCATTAAAAAGGGTCAATTTTTGGAGGGCTTGTCAAAAGCCATTGCTTGTTGCTTTTACATCCATGTATGGAAGAACCCCGGCAGGCATATGCCAATAAAAAGGGTCAATTTTTGGAGGGCTTGTCAAAAGCCATTGCTTGTTGCTTTTACATCCATGTATGGAAGAACCCCGGCAGGCATCTGCCAATAAAAAGGGTCAATTTTTGGAGGGCTTGTCAAAAGCCATTGCTTGTTGCTTTTACATCCATGTATGGAAGAACCCCGGCAGGCATCTGCCAAAAACAGGGTAAATTTTTGGAGGGCTTGTCAAAAGCCATTGCTAGTTGCTTTTACATTCATGTATGGAAGAACCCCGGCAGGCATCTGCCAATAAAAAGGGTACATTTTTGGAGGGCTTGTCAAAAGCCATTGCTTGTGGCTTTTACATTCATGTATGGAAGAACCCCGGCAGGCATCTGCCACTAAAAAGGGTACATTTTTGGAGGGCTTGTCAAAAGCCATTGCTTGTTGCTTTTACATCTATGTATGGAAGAACCCCGGCAGGCATCTACCAATAAAAAGGGTAAATTTTTGGAGGGCTTGTGAAAAGCCATTGCTTGTTGCTTTTACATCCATGTATGGAAGAACCCCGGCAGGCATCTGCCAATAAAAAGGGTAAATTTTTGGAGGGCTTGTCAAAAGCCATTGCTTGTTGCTTTTACATCTATGTATGGAAGAACCCCGGCAGGCATCTGCCAATAAAAAGGGTCAATTTTTGGAGGGCTTGTCAAAAGCCATTGCTTGTTGCTTTTACATCTATGTATGGAAGAACCCCGGCAGGCATCTGCCAAAAAAAGGGTCAATTTTTGGGGGGCTTGTCAAAAGCCATTGCTTGTTGCTTTTACATCCATGTATGGAAGAACCCCGGCAGGCATCTGCCAATAAAAAGGGTCAATTTTTGGAGGGCTTGTCAAAAGCCATTGCTTCTTGCTTTTACATCCATGTATGGAAGAACCCCGGCAGGCATCTGCCAATAAAAAGGGTCAATTTTTGGAGGGCTTGTCAAAAGCCATTGCTTGTTGCTTTTACATCCATGTATGGAAGAACCCCGGCAGGCATCTGCCAATAAAAAGGGTCAATTTTTGGAGGGCTTGTCAAAAGCCATTGCTTGTTGCTTTTACATTCATGTATGGAAGAACCCCGGCAGGCATCTGCCATTAAAAAGGGTCAATTTTTGGAGGGCTTGTCAAAAGCCATTGCTTGTTGCTTTTACATCCATGTATGGAAGAACCCCGGCAGGCATCTGCCAATAAAAAGGGTCAATTTTTGGAGGGCTTGTCAAAAGCCATTGCTTGTTGCTTTTACATCCATGTATGGAAGAACCCCGGAAGGCATCTGCCAAAAACAGGGTAAATTTTTGGAGGGCTTGTCAAAAGCCATTGCTAGTTGCTTTTACATTCATGTATGGAAGAACCCCGGCAGGCATCTGCCAATAAAAAGGGTACATTTTTGGAGGGCTTGTCAAAAGCCATTGCTTGTGGCTTTTACATTCATGTATGGAAGAACCCCGGCAGGCATCTGCCACTAAAAAGGGTACATTTTTGGAGGGCTTGTCAAAAGCCATTGCTTGTTGCTTTTACATCTATGTATGGAAGAACCCCGGCAGGCATCTACCAATAAAAAGGGTAAATTTTTGGAGGGCTTGTGAAAAGCCATTGCTTGTTGCTTTTACATCCATGTATGGAAGAACCCCGGCAGGCATCTGCCAATAAAAAGGGTAAATTTTTGGAGGGCTTGTCAAAAGCCATTGCTTGTTGCTTTTACATCTATGTATGGAAGAACCCCGGCAGGCATCTGCCAATAAAAAGGGTCAATTTTTGGAGGGCTTGTCAAAAGCCATTGCTTGTTGCTTTTACATCTATGTATGGAAGAACCCCGGCAGGCATCTGCCAAAAAAAGGGTCAATTTTTGGGGGGCTTGTCAAAAGCCATTGCTTGTTGCTTTTACATCCATGTATGGAAGAACCCCGGCAGGCATCTGCCAATAAAAAGGGTCAATTTTTGGAGGGCTTGTCAAAAGCCATTGCTTCTTGCTTTTACATCCATGTATGGAAGAACCCCGGCAGGCATCTGCCAATAAAAAGGGTCAATTTTTGGAGGGCTTGTCAAAAGCCATTGCTTGTTGCTTTTACATCCATGTATGGAAGAACCCCGGCAGGCATCTGCCAATAAAAAGGGTCAATTTTTGGAGGGCTTGTCAAAAGCCATTGCTTGTTGCTTTTACATTCATGTATGGAAGAACCCCGGCAGGCATCTGCCATTAAAAAGGGTCAATTTTTGGAGGGCTTGTCAAAAGCCATTGCTTGTTGCTTTTACATCCATGTATGGAAGAACCCCGGCAGGCATCTGCCAATAAAAAGGGTCAATTTTTGGAGGGCTTGTCAAAAGCCATTGCTTGTTGCTTTTACATCCATGTATGGAAGAACCCCGGCAGGCATCTGCCAAAAACAGGGTAAATTTTTGGAGGGCTTGTCAAAAGCCATTGCTAGTTGCTTTTACATTCATGTATGGAAGAACCCCGGCAGGCATCTGCCAATAAAAAGGGTACATTTTTGGAGGGCTTGTCAAAAGCCATTGCTTGTGGCTTTTACATTCATGTATGGAAGAACCCCGGCAGGCATCTGCCAAAAAAAAGGGTCAATTTTTGGAGGGCTTGTCAAAAGCCATTGCTTGTTGCTTTTACATCTATGTATGGAAGAACCCCGGCACACATCTGCCAAAAAAAGGGTCAATTTTTGGAAGGCTTGTCAAAAGCCATTGCTTGTTGCTTTTACATCTATGTATGGAAGAACCCCGGCAGGCATCTGCCAAAAAAAAGGGTCAATTTTTGGAGGGCTTGTCAAAAGCCATTGCTTGTTGCTTTTACATTACATCCATGTATGGAAGAACCCCGGCAGGCATCTGCCAAAAAAAAGGGTAAATTTTTGGAGGGCTTGTCAAAAGCCATTGCTTGTTGCTTTTACCTCCATGTATGGAAGAACCCCGGCAGGCATCTACCAATAAAAAGGGTAAATTTTTGGAGGGCTTGTCAAAAGCCATTGCTTTTTGCTTTTACATCCATGTATGGAAGAACCCCGGCAGGCATCTGCCAAAAAAAAGGGTCAATTTTTGGAGGGCTTGTCAAAAGCCATTGCTTGTTGCTTTTACATCTATGTATGGAAGAACCCCGGCACACATCTGCCAAAAAAAGGGTCAATTTTTGGAATGCTTGTCAAAAGCCATTGCTTGTTGCTTTTACATCTATGTATGGAAGAACCCCGGCAGGCATCTGCCAAAAAAAAGGGTCAATTTTTGGAGGGCTTGTCAAAAGCCATTGCTTGTTGCTTTTACATTACATCCATGTATGGAAGAACCCCGGCAGGCATCTGCCAAAAAAAAGGGTAAATTTTTGGAGGGCTTGTCAAAAGCCATTGCTTGTTGCTTTTACCTCCATGTATGGAAGAACCCCGGCAGGCATCTACCAATAAAAAGGGTAAATTTTTGGAGGGCTTGTCAAAAGCCATTGCTTTTTGCTTTTACATCCATGTATGGAAGAACCCCGGCAGGCATCTGCCAAAAAAAAGGGTCAATTTTTGGAGGGCTTGTCAAAAGCCATTGCTTGTTGCTTTTACCTCCATGTATGGAAGAACCCCGGCAGGCATCTACCAATAAAAAGGGTAAATTTTTGGAGGGCTTGTCAAAAGCCATTGCTTGTTGCTTTTACATCCATGTATGGAAGAACCCCGGCAGGCATCTGCCAATAAAAAGGGTCAATTTTTGGAGGGCTTGTCAAAAGCCATTGCTTGTTGCTTTTACATCCATGTATGGAAGAACCCCGGCAGGCATCTGCCAAAAAAAGGGTCAATTTTTGGAGGGCTTGTCAAAAGCCATTGCTTGTTGCTTTTTTTGTATAAACTCTTTTTATTGAAAGTAGACATACATAACATTTTAATACATATTGTTTTACATGTTTTCTTGAGTTACATAGTACATTAACACTGTTTATCAGTGAGCCATCACATCTTATCATCTCATGCCAATTTACATACTATGTTCGCGTAAATAATGTGTTTCTTTTCATGACCAAGCTTGTGTCTACTAGTGTTCGGAACAAATAATGAACGGACATACATACATTAAAAGAAACAAAGAACATGTGAACCACTGTGATCATGTCTCAGATATAAACCGCAGATATCATTTGTTTATTTACGGACCAGATTGCAATGTTAATAAGCAAATAAAGCTCTATTTCCTATCTTCTATCTATGTTTACTATTTGCCTCCTTGTGTCCTTTCATATTTCCAAACTTTATTTCTACAATTTGTCCCTATAATCTATCCAGGGCCGCCATATATTTAAGAAGGAACTTCTATTTTTGTTTTCCCACGCAGCTAATTCTTCCAACCTGCAGATCTGGTGTACTTTAATCAAAAGTTGCGCTCTAGTAGGAGGGAGTGTCTTTTTCCATTGAGCTGGGATCAGTAACTTTGCTGCAGATATTAAATAAGTGGGTAGATTTTTTGTTGAAGGCGAGAAATCTTTAATAGGTAACCAAAGCAACACTAATTCTTTCGTGAGGTTTATTGAGATCGAGCACACATCTCTGATTAAAGTTTCCACTTCTTTCCAAAAATCTTGAATTTTCGCACATAACCACCAAATATGTGACATATTACCTATTTCTTTATTACATCTCCAGCATGTGTTCACTGATAAGACTGATATACTATGTAAGAATTCAGGTGTTCTGTACCACCGTGTGAGTATTTTATATGAATTTTCCTGTACTCTCATGCATCTCGAAAAACCGTGGGAGTGTCTCAGTATAATAGATCTCTCTTTTTCAGAGAATCTACAGTCAAATTCTTTCTCCCAAGCATACACAAAATTCGGAACATTATTTGTCATATTAGTTATTAGTTCTTTATATATTTTGGAAATAGATTTTTTGGGAGTTGTGGGGAACAGTATATAATTTTCTAACCAAGTCGGTTCTGATTTTCTCTCTTTTGCTAACGACTTCAACTTCTGACATGTGTGTGTAAAATCCAGTGTTTGTATATCATTGGGTTGCGGTATGTGTAATTCTCTGTGTAATTGCTTTAAAGATGGTAGCTCAGTTTGTTCGAAGAGCCTCGCTATTTTTATGGGGTGCAGCTGTGACCATGTCTCTGGAATCCGAGAGCAGTTTTTGTCGACTACACATGGTGCTATAGATAAAGGCATCAGAGTTGAGTACATATTCTCCTGTAGATGTAAGGCCGAGGAAGTTTGACATGTCTTAATTAGTCCCCTAGTCATGTCACTCTGAATCACTGTTCTGGGGGGTAATTGTGACTTTACCCACAAATAAGATACCATGTTATTACCTAAAGAATTTCTTTCTATATCAACATGTGGCAGAGATATATTTTTGTTTGTTAACTGTGTCCATCTCCCTAGTTGTATAGCTCTATAATAAGTATTTAGATCCGGGAATGACAACCCCCCTTCTCCTTTTTTCCTTATTAATTGTGCGTATGCAATTCTAGGGCGTTTTTTATTCCATAAGAACTCCATGAATAATCTTTTAAATCTAGAAAAGTAATACTTTGGTACATCAATGGGCAAGGATTGTAAAATGTAAAGAATTTGAGGTATGACAAAGGCTTTAATCAGGTTTTTCCTACCTAGCATTGTCATAAATGGTATTTTCAGTTTTGCCAAAAATTTTTTAATTTTGTAGTATATTGGATTATAATTTCTATCAAACAGCATGTTTGGGTTCGCTGTAATTTTTAAACCTAAATATTTTAGTTCAGACTTTGGCCATTTAAAGGGAGACTTTGTACTGACCGCTAGAAATAAATTATGTGGTAGTGATACATTAAGCGCTTCTGATTTGTCATAATTGATTTTAAAGTTAGATACTTGACCAAATTCTTCAAAGATCCGTAAAATGTTTGGAAGCGCTTCTAGGGGATTAGTTATATAAATTAGTAAATCGTCAGCAAAGGCAGCTGTTTTATGTTCAAAATTCCCTACTTGAAGTCCCTTAATTTTAGAAGTTTGTCTTATTTTTAATAATAAAGTTTCCATTACCAGTATGAACAAGGTAGGGGATAATGGACATCCTTGGCGTGTTCCATTTCCAATAGGGAAGGGGGCTGAAAAGACGCCATTCACTTGTATTCTTGCTGAGGGGTTCTTATATAAGGAGAAGATTGCATCAATAAATTGTTGCGGGAAGCCAAATTTGTGTAGAACCGCTTTTAAATAAGGCCAGTCGATCCGGTCAAATGCTTTTTCTGCATCCGTGCCGAGAAGCATTAGCGGAATTTTATGTTGTTTTGCATAGAACAAGGCTTGAATGGTTCTAGTAGTGTTGAACTTCCCTTCTCGTCCAGGCACAAATCCCACTTGTTCCACTCCTATCAGTTTGGCCAGAAAGAAACTTATTCTTGTCGCTAATATTTTTGCCCACCATTTTAAATCTGTATTTAACAGTGAGATGGGTCTATAATTACCGCATCTTTCCAGGTCCCTCCCCTCCTTAGGGATTATTGTGATATTTGCTGCTAATGTTTGCATTGGGAATTGCGTTCCTTTCAAAACATCATTACATACCGACATAAAATAAGGTAATAGGGTTTGTTTAAATTTTTTAAAGTAGATTATCGGGAGACCATCTGGTCCGGGACTTTTCCCATTTGGAATTGAGCTCAGGCATTTTTCTATTTCCTCTAAAGTGAATGGTGCAATTAACGAAGATTTTTCCTCTTCTGTTAAGGATGGGGTCTCAATTGACTTCAAAAAATTCCCTACCAAATTAGCCCTAGAATCTTCCTTATTTTGTTCACTTGTATCTAGGTTATATAGCCCTTCATAATATTTCCTGAATTCTTGAGCTATTTGGGCTGTCTTTGTGACTTTCTTATTTACGTTGTCTCGTATAGTTGATATAAATGTTTTCCTTCTCTGCTGTTTAATAAGATTTGACATCATTTTATTTCCCTTATCTCCGTGTGCATATGTTTTATATTTTAGTAGCTGCAGGGATTTCGCTGTTCTTACATTCAATATATTCTTCAATTTTTGTCTGAGGTTCTGTAGTTCTATCTGATTAGCTTTCAATTGCGATTTCTTATGTACTGCTTCTAAGTAGGATATTTGGTTTAAGGGCGGGTTCACACATGGCGGAATTCCACTTAAATTCCGCTGCGGACACTCCGCAGCGTTAATCCGCAGCGGAGCCGTTTCTCCATTGACTTTCACTTTAATTTAGCAGTGTTCGTTTACACGATGCGTACAATTCCGCTGCGGAGCATAGGCTGCGGAGCGGAATTTGGTGTCCGCAGCATGCTCTGTCTGTTGCGGAGCAGTGGCGGACTCATGGCGGAATTTCTCCATTGACTTCAATGGAGATTCTAAGTTCCGCAATGAAGTCCGCAGCTGTCATGCACATGTCATGTGTGCTGCGGATGCGTCTTGCTTTTTTAACTTGACATTTCTTCATTCTGGCTGGACCTAGGTATTTCTAGGTCTACAGCCAGACTGAGGAAGTCAATGGGGCTCCCGTAATGACGGGAGCGTTGCTAGGAGACGTCTGTAAATAGTCACTGTCCAGGGTGCTGAAAGAGTTAAGCGATCGGCAGTAACTGTTTCTGCACCCGGGACAGTGACTACCGATCCCAATATACATGTATCTGTAAAAAAACATATAAGTTCATACTTACCGAGAACTCCCTTCGTCTGTCTCCAGTCCGGCCTCCCAGGATGACGTTTCAGTGTAAGTGACGGCTGCAGCCAATCACAGGCCAAGCACAGGCTGCAGCGGTCACATGGACTGGCGCGTCATCCAGGGAGGTCGGGCTGGATGCCGAAAGAGGGACGCGTCACCAAGACAACGGCCGGTAAGTATGAAAATCGTTTACTTTCACTAGGGAAAGTGCTGTCCCTTCTCTCTATCCTGCACTGATAGGGAGAAGGGAAGCACTTTTCCCGCAGTCTGCAGCAGCTAGTCCGCATCAATGTACTGCACATTTTGTGCAGATCCGCTGCAGAATCTGCAACGCAGATTCTGTGCGGCATCGATGCGGACAGTTGCGGAGGAATTCCGCCATGTGTGGTCATGCCCTAACACTTCGTTTATTAGTTGAGATCTCTGTTTCTTTACTCTCGAGCCCAAGGCTATTAATTCTCCTCTCACAAACGCCTTATGTGTCTCCCATAATACAGGTCTAGATATGAGAGGATCATCATTAAAAGCAAAGAATTCTTTCATTTTACTTTCAATTGAAGCTACATCTGTATTATTTTCTAATAGTGTGTCGTTTAATCTCCAATTCCACTCCCTGACAGGTAATTCTGTCAAAGTTATCTTAACAGAAATCGGGGCATGATCGGAGACCGTAATGTTCCCAATTGTGGAAGCACATATTTGGGGTAAATATTGTTTAGGTAGAAACAGATAATCTAAGCGATGGTACGAATCGTGTGGGTTAGAGTAGAAGGTGTAATCTCTCATAGATGGGTGTTGTAGTCTCCATACGTCTATTAATTGGAATTTGTTTAGCATGACTTTAAGACGTCTCAAGTTTCTATGGGCAACAGGTGAAACTTTGGAAGAGGAATCCATAAGCGGGTCTAAAGTCAGGTTAAAGTCTCCCCCTAATACTACTAGACCCTCGAAAAAGGGTTGCAATAAACGCATAATTTTCAGTAACCATTGCGCCTGTCTCACGTTCGGTGCATAGAGGTTTACTAACGTTACTTTCCTACCGGAAATAGAACCTTTTATGAAGATATATCTACCTAATGGATCTACTTGTGAAGTTTCCAGGGTAAATGGTATAGTATTTCGTATTCCAATTGAAACGCCTCTAGAGGCCGCACTATGAGTGCAATGATACCATTTGTCATATGTTTTGGTATGGATTGCAGGGATCTTGTTTGTTTTAAAGTGTGTTTCCTGCAAGAAGACCAAATCGGCATCTTCCCGTCTCATTAAGTTGAATATTTGGCTTCTTTTTTGCGGGATATTCAATCCTTTAACATTAAAAGATACTATTTTGCACGAAGCCATCTATTTACCTCATTGCGAGACAGGCGCAGTATTATCCAAGCACGATCACAGTTCAAACTTAACAACTCATATACAAATACATTTTCAAACTCTTCTTCTATATCCTGCTCTCCTTGTCTAGTTGAGCTTAGTAATATGTCAAGATATAGAGTTAAACATATTTTAATGACCATATAGAGACAGAACTTCTCCCTGGTCACTGTTTGCCTCTCCTCACTAGAACAACAAGAAAGCAAGGAAAAACAGGAGGGGGGGGGGTAAGCATAGCGCCACCAGATATAAATTCCCCCTCCAGAATCTTTAGTAGCATATTAAACAATCTTTACGGTAAAGAACAGCTTCTCCTCTCTTTATGCTAAACTGAATGCAACATCTTTTTTCTACAGGGATATTTTAGTACAGCCATTTTACATTTTCTCATCCACTTATATTTATATAATGCCATGAAATAAAATGGCGTAATCTTGAAAAAGTATGGAAAGAGATAAAATGGGTGAGATATAGATAAAACATATTTTGACATCACTCACGCATCTTCTAATTTCACCGCTTCTGTAGTAATGAGAAAATTATATTATCACAAAACGTCCTTCTGTCCAAGTCAAGTGTCTCGAGGTCTGAAATCGGACGTTTGTTGTTTCTTATTCCTTGGAGACTTCAATCTAGAGGCTCTCTGCCATTCCTCTTGTGTCGGTAGAACCGGAAAATTTGTATCCATCTGTGCCGGTAGCCAGGACGGGATGTCAATTGGTTGTATTTCCGTCTTCTCCCAGAATTTCGTCAAATCTTCTGGAGCTCGAATGGAGATTTGCCGTCCATCTTTTATGGTAGCTAACCCGAACGGATATAGCCATCTCACAGGTAATTTATTAGCTCTCAATTTATCCGTGACAGGTTTCAAAATTCTCCTCTTTGCAAGGGTACTAGGAGCAAGATCTTGAAAAAATAATAATTTGGATTCTTCGTACTGAAAGTCTCCTTTTTCTCTCGCTGCTTTCAACAAACATGCCGTATCCACAAAACTCAGCAGTCCACAAATTATATCTCTTGGAGGTTCATGCAGCGCAGGTTTTGGTCTCAGAGCTCTGTGTACACGCTCTATCACCATTGTAGCGGCTCTTTCTTGCCCCACTAGTTCCACAAAAATTTGATTCGTCACCTGTTGCAGCTCTTCTCCTGTTGTCAGTTCGGAAAGGCCTCTAATTCTTATATTCCGTCTTCTGCTACGATTTTCTTGATCCTCTATCATCAGGTGCGTATTATTAATGTGGAGTTGATGTGATGCAAGCGTCGTATTAATCGCAGCACTATGCTCCAAGATGGAGGACTGGGCCTCTTCCAACGCATCCACTCTGTGCCCAATTTGTCTGATGTCGTTTTTGATATCCGCTAATTCTTGCATTATCGGTGAGACCGCCTGTGTCAGGGCTTTCTTAAAATATGACCTCGACAAAGTATCTCTACTTCTTGCCGTATCCGAGTATGTTGTCGAGCTTTCTCCATCGGAGTCGTCATCTCCGGCTTCTTCTGCTTGGCACTCCAGCGCCATTTTTGCCGGGGCCGTGAGTTTTTTCCTCAGAAATTTATCCATTTCAGGTTGTTGTTTCCCCTGTTTTGCCAGACCAGGAGATTCTTTGTATTTATCTTTAGAGGTTCTCACCATTTTGTCGCTGTTTTATCGCTGTATACCGCTTAAAAGCTGTTGTTTCTGGAGGTGAAGTGAGGAGCCCTTAAGTTAAGCGTCCATCACAATGCGCGGTAACTCCGCCCCCCATTGCTTGTTGCTTTTACATCCATGTATGGAAGAACCCCGGCAGGCATCTGCCAATAAAAAGGGTCAATATTTGGAGGGCTTGTCAAAAGCCATTGCTTGTTGCTTTTACATCCATGTATGGAAGAACCCCGGCAGGCATCTGCCACTAAAAAGGGTACATTTTTGGAGGGCTTGTCAAAAGCCATTGCTTGTTGCTTTTACCTCTATGTATGGAAGAACCCCGGCAGGCATCTACCAATAAAAAGGGTCAATTTTTGGAGGGCTTGTCAAAAGCCATTGCTTGTTGCTTTTACATTCATGTATGGAAGAACCCCGGCAGGCATCTGCCATTAAAAAGGGTCAATTTTTGGAGGGCTTGTCAAAAGCCATTGCTTGTTGCTTTTACATCCATGTATGGAAGAACCCCGGCAGGCATATGCCAATAAAAAGGGTCAATTTTTGGAGGGCTTGTCAAAAGCCATTGCTTGTTGCTTTTACATCCATGTATGGAAGAACCCCGGCAGGCATCTGCCAAAAAAAAGGGTCAATTTTTGGAGGGCTTGTCAAAAGCCATTGCTTGTTGCTTTTACATTCATGTATGGAAGAACCCCGGCAGGCATCTGCCAAAAAAAAAAGGGTCAATTTTTGGAGGGCTTGTCAAAAGCCATTGCTTGTTGCTTTTACATCTATGTATGGAAGAACCCCGGCAGGCATCTGCCAATAAAAAGGGTCAATTTTTGGAGGGCTTGTCAAAAGCCATTGCTTGTTGCTTTTACATCTATGTATGGAAGAACCCCGGCAGGCATCTGCCAATAAAAAGGGTCAATTTTTGGAGGGCTTGTCAAAAGCCATTGCTTGTTGCTTTTACATCTATGTATGGAAGAACCCCGGCAGGCATCTGCCAAAAAAAGGGTCAATTTTTGGGGGGCTTGTCAAAAGCCATTGCTTGTTGCTTTTACATCCATGTATGGAAGAACCCCGGCAGGCATCTGCCAATAAAAAGGGTCAATTTTTGGAGGGCTTGTCAAAAGCCATTGCTTGTTGCTTTTACATCCATGTATGGAAGAACCCCGGCAGGCATCTGCCAATAAAAAGGGTCAATTTTTGGAGGGCTTGTCAAAAGCCATTGCTTGTTGCTTTTACATCCATGCATGGAAGAACCCCGGCAGGCATCTGCCAATAAAAAGGGTCAATTTTTGGAGGGCTTGTCAAAAGCCATTGCTTGTTGCTTTTACATTCATGTATGGAAGAACCCCGGCAGGCATCTGCCATTAAAAAGGGTCAATTTTTGGAGGGCTTGTCAAAAGCCATTGCTTGTTGCTTTTACATCCATGTATGGAAGAACCCCGGCAGGCATATGCCAATAAAAAGGGTCAATTTTTGGAGGGCTTGTCAAAAGCCATTGCTTGTTGCTTTTACATCCATGTATGGAAGAACCCCGGCAGGCATCTGCCAATAAAAAGGGTCAATTTTTGGAGGGCTTGTCAAAAGCCATTGCTTGTTGCTTTTACATCCATGTATGGAAGAACCCCGGCAGGCATCTGCCAAAAACAGGGTAAATTTTTGGAGGGCTTGTCAAAAGCCATTGCTAGTTGCTTTTACATTCATGTATGGAAGAACCCCGGCAGGCATCTGCCAATAAAAAGGGTACATTTTTGGAGGGCTTGTCAAAAGCCATTGCTTGTGGCTTTTACATTCATGTATGGAAGAACCCCGGCAGGCATCTGCCACTAAAAAGGGTACATTTTTGGAGGGCTTGTCAAAAGCCATTGCTTGTTGCTTTTACATCTATGCATGGAAGAACCCCGGCAGGCATCTACCAATAAAAAGGGTAAATTTTTGGAGGGCTTGTCAAAAGCCATTGCTTGTTGCTTTTACATCCATGTATGGAAGAACCCCGGCAGGCATCTGCCAATAAAAAGGGTAAATTTTTGGAGGGCTTGTCAAAAGCCATTGCTTGTTGCTTTTACATCTATGTATGGAAGAACCCCGGCAGGCATCTGCCAATAAAAAGGGTCAATTTTTGGAGGGCTTGTCAAAAGCCATTGCTTGTTGCTTTTACATCTATGTATGGAAGAACCCCGGCAGGCATCTGCCAAAAAAAGGGTCAATTTTTGGGGGGCTTGTCAAAAGCCATTGCTTGTTGCTTTTACATCCATGTATGGAAGAACCCCGGCAGGCATCTGCCAATAAAAAGGGTCAATTTTTGGAGGGCTTGTCAAAAGCCATTGCTTGTTGCTTTTACATCCATGTATGGAAGAACCCCGGCAGGCATCTGCCAATAAAAAGGGTCAATTTTTGGAGGGCTTGTCAAAAGCCATTGCTTGTTGCTTTTACATCCATGTATGGAAGAACCCCGGCAGGCATCTGCCAATAAAAAGGGTCAATTTTTGGAGGGCTTGTCAAAAGCCATTGCTTGTTGCTTTTACATTCATGTATGGAAGAACCCCGGCAGGCATCTGCCATTAAAAAGGGTCAATTTTTGGAGGGCTTGTCAAAAGCCATTGCTTGTTGCTTTTACATCCATGTATGGAAGAACCCCGGCAGGCATCTGCCAATAAAAAGGGTCAATTTTTGGAGGGCTTGTCAAAAGCCATTGCTTGTTGCTTTTACATCCATGTATGGAAGAACCCCGGCAGGCATCTGCCAAAAACAGGGTAAATTTTTGGAGGGCTTGTCAAAAGCCATTGCTAGTTGCTTTTACATTCATGTATGGAAGAACCCCGGCAGGCATCTGCCAATAAAAAGGGTACATTTTTGGAGGGCTTGTCAAAAGCCATTGCTTGTGGCTTTTACATTCATGTATGGAAGAACCCCGGCAGGCATCTGCCAAAAAAAAGGGTCAATTTTTGGAGGGCTTGTCAAAAGCCATTGCTTGTTGCTTTTACATCTATGTATGGAAGAACCCCGGCACACATCTGCCAAAAAAAGGGTCAATTTTTGGAAGGCTTGTCAAAAGCCATTGCTTGTTGCTTTTACATCTATGTATGGAAGAACCCCGGCAGGCATCTGCCAAAAAAAAGGGTCAATTTTTGGAGGGCTTGTCAAAAGCCATTGCTTGTTGCTTTTACATTACATCCATGTATGGAAGAACCCCGGCAGGCATCTGCCAAAAAAAAGGGTAAATTTTTGGAGGGCTTGTCAAAAGCCATTGCTTGTTGCTTTTACCTCCATGTATGGAAGAACCCCGGCAGGCATCTACCAATAAAAAGGGTAAATTTTTGGAGGGCTTGTCAAAAGCCATTGCTTGTTGCTTTTACATCCATGTATGGAAGAACCCCGGCAGGCATCTGCCAATAAAAAGGGTCAATTTTTGGAGGGCTTGTCAAAAGCCATTGCTTGTTGCTTTTACATCCATGTATGGAAGAACCCCGGCAGGCATCTGCCAAAAAAAGGGTCAATTTTTGGAGGGCTTGTCAAAAGCCATTGCTTGTTGCTTTTACATCCATGTATGGAAGAACCCCGGCAGGCATCTGCCAATAAAAAGGGTCAATATTTGGAGGGCTTGTCAAAAGCCATTGCTTGTTGCTTTTACATCCATGTATGGAAGAACCCCGGCAGGCATCTGCCACTAAAAAGGGTACATTTTTGGAGGGCTTGTCAAAAGCCATTGCTTGTTGCTTTTACCTCTATGTATGGAAGAACCCCGGCAGGCATCTACCAATAAAAAGGGTAAATTTTTGGAGGGCTTGTGAAAAGCCATTGCTTGTTGCTTTTACATCCATGTATGGAAGAACCCCGGCAGGCATCTGCCATTAAAAAGGGTCAATTTTTGGAGGGCTTGTCAAAAGCCATTGCTTGTTGCTTTTACATCTATGTATGTAAGAACCCCGGCAGGCATCTGCCAATAAAAAGGGTCAATTTTTGGAGGGCTTGTCAAAAGCCATTGCTTGTTGCTTTTACATCCATGTATGGAAGAACCCCGGCAGGCATCTGCCAATAAAAAGGGTCAATTTTTGGAGGGCTTGTCAAAAGCCATTGCTTGTTGCTTTTACATCCATGTATGGAAGAACCCCGGCAGGCATCTGCCAATAAAAAGGGTAAATTTTTGGAGGGCTTGTCAAAAGCCATTGCTTGTTGCTTTTACATTCATGTATGGAAGAACCCCGGCAGGCATCTGCCATTAAAAAGGGTCAATTTTTGGAGGCCTTGTCAAAAGCCATTGCTTGTTGCTTTTACATCCATGTATGGAAGAACCCCGGCAGGCATATGCCAATAAAAAGGGTCAAATTTTGGAGGGCTTGTCAAAAGCCATTGCTTGTTGCTTTTACATCTATGTATGGAAGAACCCCGGCAGGCATCTGCCAAAAACAGGGTCAATTTTTGGAGGGCTTGTCAAAAGCCATTGCTTGTTGCTTTTACATCCATGTATGGTAGAACCCCGGCAGGCATCTGCCAATAAAAAGGGTCAATTTTTGGAGGGCTTGTCAAAAGCCATTGCTTGTTGCTTTTACATCTATGTATGGAAGAACCCCGGCAGGCATCTGCCAATAAAAAGGGTACATTTTTGGAGGGCTTGTCAAAAGCCATTGCTTGTGGCTTTTACATTCATGTATGGAAGAACCCCGGCAGGCATCTGCCAAAAAAAAGGGTAAATTTTTGGAGGGCTTGTCAAAAGCCATTGCTTGTTGCTTTTACATCTATGTATGGAAGAACCCCGGCACACATCTGCCAAAAAAAGGGTCAATTTTTGGAGGGCTTGTCAAAAGCCATTGCTTGTTGCTTTTACATCTATGTATGGAAGAACCCCGGCAGGCATCTGCCAAAAAAAAGGGTCAATTTTTGGAGGGCTTGTCAAAAGCCATTGCTTGTTGCTTTTACCTCCATGTATGGAAGAACCCCGGCAGGCATCTACCAATAAAAAGGGTAAATTTTTGGAGGGCTTGTCAAAAGCCATTGCTTTTTGCTTTTACATCTATGTATGGAAGAACCCCGGCAGGCATCTGCCAATAAAAAGGGTCAATTTTTGGAGGGCTTGTCAAAAGCCATTGCTTGTTGCTTTTACCTCCATGTATGGAAGAACCCCGGCATGCATCTGCCAAAAAAAAGGGTTAATTTTTGGAGGGCTTGTCAAAAGCCATTGCTTGTTGCTTTTACCTCCATGTATGGAAGAACCCCGGCAGGCATCTACCAATAAAAAGGGTAAATTTTTGGAGGGCTTGTGAAAAGCCATTGCTTGTTGCTTTTACATCCATGTATGGAAGAACCCCGGCAGGCATCTGCCAAAAAAAGGGTCAATTTTTGGAGGGCTTGTCAAATGCCATTGCTTGTTGCTTTTACATCCATGTATGGAAGAACCCCGGCAGGCATCTGCCAATAAAAAGGGTCAATTTTTGGAGGGCTTGTCAAAAGCCATTGCTTGTTGCTTTTACATCTATGTATGGAAGAACCCCGGCAGGCATCTGCCAAAAACAGGGTCAATTTTTGGAGGGCTTGTCAAAAGCCATTGCTTGTTGCTTTTACATCCATGTATGGAAGAACCCCGGCAGGCATCTGCCAATAAAAAGGGTCAATTTTTGGAGGGCTTGTCAAAAGCCATTGCTTGTTGCTTTTACATCCATGTATGGAAGAACCCCGGCAGGCATCTGCCAATAAAAAGGGTCAATTTTTGGAGGGCTTGTCAAAAGCCATTGCTTGTTACTTTTACATCCATGTATGGAAGAACCCCGGCAGGCATCTGCCATTAAAAAGGGTCAATTTTTGGAGGGCTTGTCAAAAGCCATTGCTTGTTGCTTTTACATCCATGTATGGAAGAACCCCGGCAGGCATCTGCCAAAAACAGGGTCAATTTTTGGAGGGCTTGTCAAAAGCCATTGCTTGTTGCTTTTACATCCATGTATGGAAGAACCCCGGCAGGCATCTGCCAATAAAAAGGGTACATTTTTGGAGGGCTTGTCAAAAGCCATTGCTAGTTGCTTTTACATTCATGTATGGAAGAACCCCGGCAGGCATCTGCCAATAAAAAGGGTACATTTTTGGAGGGCTTGTCAAAAGCCATTGCTTGTGGCTTTTACATTCATGTATGGAAGAACCCCGGCACACATCTGCCAAAAAAAGGGTCAATTTTTGGAGGGCTTGTCAAAAGCCATTGCTTGTTGCTTTTACATCCATGTATGGAAGAACCCCGACAGGCATCTGCCACTAAAAAGGGTCAATTTTTGGAGTGCTTGTCAAAAGCCATTGCTTGTTACTTTTACATCCATGTATGGAAGAACCCCGGCAGGCATCTGCCAATAAAAAGGGTCAATTTTTGGAGGGCTTGTCAAAAGCCATTGCTTGTTGCTTTTACATCCATGTATGGAAGAACCCCGGCAGGCATCTGCCAATAAAAAGGGTCAATTTTTGGAGGGCTTGTCAAAAGCCATTGCTTGTTGCTTTTACATCTATGTATGGAAGAACCCCGACAGGCATCTGCCAAAAAAAAGGGTCAATTTTTGCAGGGCTTGTCAAAAGCCATTGCTTGTTGCTTTTACATTCATGTATGGAAGAACCCCGGCAGGCATCTGCCAAAAAAAGGGTCAATTTTTGGAGGGCTTGTCAAAAGCCATTGCTTGTTGCTTTTACATCCATGTATGGAAGAACCCCGGCAGGCATCTGCCAATAAAAAGGGTCAATTTTTGGAGGGCTTGTCAAAAGCCATTGCTTTTTGCTTTTACATCTATGTATGGAAGAACCCCGGCAGGAATCTGCCAAAAAAAAGGGTAAATTTTTGGAGGGCTTGTGAAAAGCCATTGCTTGTTGCTTTTACATCCATGTATGGAAGAACCCCGGCAGGCATCTGCCAAAAAAAGGGTCAATTTTTGGAGGGCTTGTCAAAAGCCATTGCTTGTTGATTTTACATCCATGTATGGAAGAACCCCGGCAGGCATCTGCCAACAAAAAGGGTCAATTTTTGGAGGGCTTGTCAAAAGCCATTGCTTGTTGCTTTTACATCTATGTATGGAAGAACCCCGGCAGGCATCTGCCAATAAAAAGGGTCAATTTTTGGAGGGCTTGTCAAAAGCCATTACTTGTTGCTTTTACCTCCATGTATGGAAGAACCCCGGCAGGCATCTACCAATAAAAAGGGTAAATTTTAGGAGGGCTTGTGAAAAGCCATTGCTTGTTGCTTTTACATCCATGTATGGAAGAACCCCGGCAGGCATCTGCCAATAAAAAGTGTCAATTTTTGGAGGGCTTGTCAAAAGCCATTGCTTGTTGCTTTTACATCTATGTATGGAAGAACCCCGGCAGGCATCTGCCAAAAAAAGGGTCAATTTTTGGAGGGCTTGTCAAAAGCCATTGCTTGTTGCTTTTACATCCATGTATGGAAGAACCCCGGCAGGCATCTGCCAATAAAAAGGGTCAATTTTTGGAGGGCTTGTCAAAAGCCATTGCTTGTTGCTTTTACATCCATGTATGGAAGAACCCCGGCAGGCATCTGCCAATAAAAAGGGTCAATTTTTGGAGGGCTTGTCAAAAGCCATTGCTTGTTGCTTTTACATCCATGTATGGAAGAACCCCCGGCAGGCATCTGCCAATAAAAAGGGTAAATTTTTGGAGGGCTTGTCAAAAGCCATTGCTTGTTGCTTTTACATCCATGTATGGAAGAACCCCGGCAGGCATCTGCCATTAAAAAGGGTCAATTTTTGGAGGGCTTGTCAAAAGCCATTGCTTGTTGCTTTTACATCCATGTATGGAAGAACCCCGGCAGGCATATGCCAATAAAAAGGGTCAATTTTTGGAGGGCTTGTCAAAAGCCATTGCTTGTTGCTTTTACATCCATGTATGGAAGAACCCCGGCAGGCATATGCCAATAAAAAGGGTCAATTTTTGGAGGGCTTGTCAAAAGCCATTGCTTGTTGCTTTTACATCCATGTATGGAAGAACCCCGGCAGGCATATGCCAATAAAAAGGGTCAATTTTTGGAGGGCTTGTCAAAAGCCATTGCTTGTTGCTTTTACATCCATGTATGGAAGAACCCCGGCAGGCATCTGCCAAAAAAAAGGGTCAATTTTTGGAGGGCTTGTCAAAAGACATTGCTTGTTGCTTTTACATCTATGTATGGAAGAACCCCGGCAGGCATCTGCCAGAAAAAAGGGTCAATTTTTGGATGGCTTGTCAAAAGCCATTGCTTGTTGCTTTTACATCCATGTATGGAAGAACCCCGGCAGGCATCTGCCAATAAAAAGGGTCAATTTTTGGAGGGCTTGTCAAAAGCCATTGCTTTTTGCTTTTACATCTATGTATGGAAGAACCCCGGCAGGCATCTGCCAAAAAAAAGGGTAAATTTTTGGAGGGCTTGTCAAAAGCCATTGCTTGTTGCTTTTACATCCATGTATGGAAGAACCCCGGCAGGCATCTGCCAATAAAAAGGGTCAATTTTTGGAGGGCTTGTCAAAAGCCATTGCTTTTTGCTTTTACATCCATGTATGGAAGAACCCCGGCAGGCATATGCCAATAAAAAGGGTCAATTTTTGGAGGGCTTGTCAAAAGCCATTGCTTGTTGCTTTTACATGTATGTATGGAAGAACCCCGGCAGGCATCTGCCAAAAAAAGGGTCAATTTTTGGAGGGCTTGTCAAAAGCCATTGCTTGTTGCTTTTACATCCATGTATGGAAGAACCCCGGCAGGCATCTGCCAATAAAAAGGGTCAATTTTTGGAGGGCTTGTCAAAAGCCATTGCTTGTTGCTTTTACATCCATGTATGGAAGAACCCCGGCAGGCATCTGCCAATAAAAAGGGTCAATTTTTGGAGGGCTTGTCAAAAGCCATTGCTTGTTGCTTTTACATCCATGTATGGAAGAACCCCCGGCAGGCATCTGCCAATAAAAAGGGTAAATTTTTGGAGGGCTTGTCAAAAGCCATTGCTTGTTGCTTTTACATCCATGTATGGAAGAACCCCGGCAGGCATCTGCCATTAAAAAGGGTCAATTTTTGGAGGGCTTGTCAAAAGCCATTGCTTGTTGCTTTTACATCCATGTATGGAAGAACCCCGGCAGGCATATGCCAATAAAAAGGGTCAATTTTTGGAGGGCTTGTCAAAAGCCATTGCTTGTTGCTTTTACATCCATGTATGGAAGAACCCCGGCAGGCATATGCCAATAAAAAGGGTCAATTTTTGGAGGGCTTGTCAAAAGCCATTGCTTGTTGCTTTTACATCCATGTATGGAAGAACCCCGGCAGGCATATGCCAATAAAAAGGGTCAATTTTTGGAGGGCTTGTCAAAAGCCATTGCTTGTTGCTTTTACATCCATGTATGGAAGAACCCCGGCAGGCATCTGCCAAAAAAAAGGGTCAATTTTTGGAGGGCTTGTCAAAAGACATTGCTTGTTGCTTTTACATCTATGTATGGAAGAACCCCGGCAGGCATCTGCCAGAAAAAAGGGTCAATTTTTGGATGGCTTGTCAAAAGCCATTGCTTGTTGCTTTTACATCCATGTATGGAAGAACCCCGGCAGGCATCTGCCAATAAAAAGGGTCAATTTTTGGAGGGCTTGTCAAAAGCCATTGCTTTTTGCTTTTACATCTATGTATGGAAGAACCCCGGCAGGCATCTGCCAAAAAAAAGGGTAAATTTTTGGAGGGCTTGTCAAAAGCCATTGCTTGTTGCTTTTACATCCATGTATGGAAGAACCCCGGCAGGCATCTGCCAATAAAAAGGGTCAATTTTTGGAGGGCTTGTCAAAAGCCATTGCTTTTTGCTTTTACATCCATGTATGGAAGAACCCCGGCAGGCATATGCCAATAAAAAGGGTCAATTTTTGGAGGGCTTGTCAAAAGCCATTGCTTGTTGCTTTTACATGTATGTATGGAAGAACCCCGGCAGGCATCTGCCAAAAAAAGGGTCAATTTTTGGAGGGCTTGTCAAAAGCCATTGCTTGTTGCTTTTACATCCATGTATGGAAGAACCCCGGCAGGCATCTGCCAATAAAAAGGGTCAATTTTTGGAGGGCTTGTCAAAAGCCATTGCTTGTTGCTTTTACATCCATGTATGGAAGAACCCCGGCAGGCATCTGCCAATAAAAAGGGTCAATTTTTGGAGGGCTTGTCAAAAGCCATTGCTTGTTGCTTTTACATCCATGTATGGAAGAACCCCCGGCAGGCATCTGCCAATAAAAAGGGTAAATTTTTGGAGGGCTTGTCAAAAGCCATTGCTTGTTGCTTTTACATCCATGTATGGAAGAACCCCGGCAGGCATCTGCCATTAAAAAGGGTCAATTTTTGGAGGGCTTGTCAAAAGCCATTGCTTGTTGCTTTTACATCCATGTATGGAAGAACCCCGGCAGGCATCTGCCAGAAAAAAGGGTCAATTTTTGGATGGCTTGTCAAAAGCCATTGCTTGTTGCTTTTACATCCATGTATGGAAGAACCCCGGCAGGCATCTGCCATTAAAAAGGGTCAATTTTTGGAGGGCTTGTCAAAAGCCATTGCTTGTTGCTTTTACATCCATGTATGGAAGAACCCCGGCAGGCATCTGCCAGAAAAAAGGGTCAATTTTTGGATGGCTTGTCAAAAGCCATTGCTTGTTGCTTTTACATCCATGTATGGAAGAACCCCGGCAGGCATCTGCCAATAAAAAGGGTCAATTTTTGGAGGGCTTGTCAAAAGCCATTGCTTTTTGCTTTTACATCTATGTATGGAAGAACCCCGGCAGGCATCTGCCAAAAAAAAGGGTACATTTTTGGAGGGCTTGTCAAAAGCCATTGCTTGTTGCTTTTACATCCATGTATGGAAGAACCCCGGCAGGCATCTGCCAATAAAAAGGGTCAATTTTTGGAGGGCTTGTCAAAAGCCATTGCTTTTTGCTTTTACATCTATGTATGGAAGAACCCCGGCAGGCATCTGCCAAAAAAAAGGGTACATTTTTGGAGGGCTTGTCAAAAGCCATTGCTTGTTGCTTTTACATCCATGTATGGAAGAACCCCGGCAGGCATCTGCCACTAAAAAGGGTCAATTTTTGGAGGGCTTGTCAAAAGTCATTGCTTGTTGCTTTTACATCTATGTATGGAAGAACCCCGGCAGGCATCTGCCAAAAAAAGGGTCAATTTTTGGAGGGCTTGTCAAAAGCCATTGCTTGTTGCTTTTACATCTATGTATGGAAGAACCCCGACAGGCATCTGCCAATAAAAAGGGTCAATTTTTGGAGGGCTTGTCAAAAGCCATTGCTTGTTGCTTTTACATTCATGTATGGAAGAACCCCGGCAGGCATCTGCCAAAAAAAGGGTCAATTTTTGGAGGGCTTGTCAAAAGCCATTGCTTGTTGCTTTTACATCCATGTATGGAAGAACCCCGGCAGGCATCTGCCAATAAAAAGGGTCAATTTTTGGAGGGCTTGTCAAAAGCCATTGCTTGTTGCTTTTACATTCATGTATGGAAGAACCCCGGCAGGCATCTGCCAATAAAAAGGGTCAATTTTTGGAGGGCTTGTCAAAAGCCATTGCTTGTTGCTTTTACATTCATGTATGGAAGAACCCCGGCAGGCATCTGCCAAAAAAAAGGGTACATTTTTGGAGGGCTTGTCAAAAGCCATTGCTTGTTGCTTTTACATCCATGTATGGAAGAACCCCCGGCAGGCATCTGCCAAAAAAAGGGTCAATTTTTGGAGGGCTTGTCAAAAGCCATTGCTTGTTGCTTTTACATCTATGTATGGAAGAACCCCGGCAGGCATCTGCCAAAAAAAAGGGTCAATTTTTGGAGGGCTTGTCAAAAGCCATTGCTTGTTGCTTTTACATTCATGTATGGAAGAACCCCGGCAGGCATCTGCCCAAAAAAGGGTCAATTTTTGGAGGGCTTGTCAAAAGCCATTGCTTGTTGCTTTTACATTCATGTATGGAAGAACCCCGGCAGGCATCTGCCAAAAAAAAGGGTAAATTTTTGGAGGGCTTGTCAAAAGCCATTGCTTGTTGCTTTTACATCTATGTATGGAAGAACCCCGGCAGGCATCTGCCAAAAAAAAGGGTAAATTTTTGGATGGCTTGTCAAAAGCCATTGCTTGTTGCTTTTACATCCATGTATGGAAGAACCCCGGCAGGCATCTGCCAATAAAAAGGGTCAATTTTTGGAGGGCTTGTCAAAAGCCATTGCTTTTTGCTTTTACATCTATGTATGGAAGAACCCCGGCAGGCATCTGCCAAAAAAAAGGGTAAATTTTTGGAGGGCTTGTCAAAAGCCATTGCTTGTTGCTTTTACATCCATGTATGGAAGAACCCCGGCAGGCATCTGCCACTAAAAAGGGTCAATTTTTGGAGGGCTTGTCAAAAGACATTGCTTGTTGCTTTTACATCTATGTATGGAAGAACCCCGACAGGCATCTGCCAATAAAAAGGGTCAATTTTTGGAGGGCTTGTCAAAAGCCATTGCTTGTTGCTTTTACATCCATGTATGGAAGAACCCCGACAGGAATCTGCCAATAAAAAGGGTCAATTTTTGGAGGGCTTGTCAAAAGCCATTGCTTGTTGCTTTTACATCTATGTATGGAAGAACCCCGGCAGGCATCTGCCAAAAAAAAGGGTCAATTTTTGGAGGGCTTGTCAAAAGCCATTGCTTGTTGCTTTTACATTCATGTATGGAAGAACCCCGGCAGGCATCTGCCACTAAAAAGGGTCCATTTTTGGAGGGCTTGTCAAAAGCCATTGCTTGTTGCTTATACATCTATGTATGGAAGAACCCCGGCAGGCATCTGCCAAAAAAAAGGGTCCATTTTTGGAGGGCTTGTCAAAAGCCATTGCTTGTTGCTTTTACATCCATGTATGGAAGAACCCCGGCAGGCATCTGCCAATAAAAAGGGTAAATTTTTGGAGGGCTTGTCAAAAGTCATTGCTTGTTGCTTTTACATCTATGTATGGAAGAACCCCGGCAGGCATCTGCCACTAAAAAGGGTCAATTTTTGGAGGGCTTGTGAAAAGCCATTGCTTGTTGCTTTTACATCTATGTATGGAAGAACCCCGGCAGGCATCTGCCCAAAAAAAGTGTCCATTTTTGGAGGGCTTGTCAAAAGCCATTGCTTGTTGCTTTTACATCCATGTATGGAAGAACCCCGGCAGGCATCTGCCAATAAAAAGGGTCAATTTTTGGAGGGCTTGTCAAAAGCCATTGCTTGTTGCTTTTACATTCATGTATGGAAGAACCCCGGCAGGCATCTGCCAAAAAAAAGGGTCAATTTTTGGAGGGCTTGTCAAAAGTCATTGCTTGTTGCTTTTACATCTATGTATGGAAGAACCCCGGCAGGCATCTGCCAAAAAAAAGGGTCAATTTTTGGAGGGCTTGTCAAAAGCCATTGCTTTTTGCTTTTACATCCATGTATGGAAGAACCCCGGCAGGCATCTGCCAATAAAAAGGGTCAATTTTTGGAGGGCTTGTCAAAAGCCATTGCTTGTTGCTTTTACATCTATGTATGGAAGAACCCCGGCAGGCATCTGCCAATAAAAAGGGTCAATTTTTGGAGGGCTTGTCAAAAGCCATTGCTTGTTGCTTATACATCTATGTATGGAAGAACCCCGGCAGGCATCTGCCAAAAAAAAGGGTTCATTTTTGGAGGGCTTGTCAAAAGCCATTGCTTGTTGCTTTTACATCCATGTATGGAAGAACCCCGGCAGGCATCTGCCAATAAAAAGGGTCAATTTTTGGAGGGCTTGTCAAAAGCCATTACTTGTTGCTTTTACCTCCATGTATGGAAGAACCCCGGCAGGCATCTACCAATAAAAAGGGTAAATTTTAGGAGGGCTTGTGAAAAGCCATTGCTTGTTGCTTTTACATCCATGTATGGAAGAACCCCGGCAGGCATCTGCCAATAAAAAGGGTCAATTTTTGGAGGGCTTATAAAAAGCCATTGCTTGTTGCTTTTACATCTATGTATGTAAGAACCCCGGCAGGCATCTGCCAATAAAAAGGGTCAATTTTTGGAGGGCTTGTCAAAAGCCATTGCTTGTTGCTTTTACATCAATGTATGGAAGAACCCCGGCAGGCATCTGCCAATAAAAAGGGTCAATTTTTGGAGGGCTTGTCAAAAGCCATTGCTTGTTGCTTTTACATCTATGTATGGAAGAACCCCGGCAGGCATCTGCCAAAAAAAGGGTCAATTTTTGGAGGGCTTGTCAAAAGCCATTGCTTGTTGCTTTTACATCCATGTATGGAAGAACCCCGGCAGGCATCTGCCAATAAAAAGGGTCAATTTTTTTAGGGCTTGTCAAAAGCCATTGCTTGTTGCTTTTACATCCATGTATGGAAGAACCCCGGCAGGCATCTGCCAATAAAAAGGGTCAATTTTTGGAGGGCTTGTCAAAAGCCATTGCTTGTTGCTTTTACGTTCATGTATGGAAGAACCCCGGCAGGCATCTGCCATTAAAAAGGGTCAATTTTTGGAGGGCTTGTCAAAAGCCATTGCTTGTTGCTTTTACATCCATGTATGGAAGAACCCCGGCAGGCATATGCCAATAAAAAGGGTCAATTTTTGGAGGGCTTGTCAAAAGCCATTGCTTGTTGCTTTTACATCCATGTATGGAAGAACCCCGGCAGGCATATGCCAATAAAAAGGGTCAATTTTTGGAGGGCTTGTCAAAAGCCATTGCTTGTTGCTTTTACGTTCATGTATGGAAGAACCCCGGCAGGCATCTGCCATTAAAAAGGGTCAATTTTTGGAGGGCTTGTCAAAAGCCATTGCTTGTTGCTTTTACATCCATGTATGGAAGAACCCCGGCAGGCATATGCCAATAAAAAGGGTCAATTTTTGGAGGGCTTGTCAAAAGCCATTGCTTGTTGCTTTTACATCCATGTATGGAAGAACCCCGGCAGGCATATGCCAATAAAAAGGGTCAATTTTTGGAGGGCTTGTCAAAAGCCATTGCTTGTTGCTTTTACATCCATGTATGGAAGAACCCCGGCAGGCATCTGCCAAAAACAGGGTCAATTTTTGGAGGGCTTGTCAAAAGCCATTGCTTGTTGCTTTTACATCCATGTATGGAAGAACCCCGGCAGGCATCTGCCAATAAAAAGGGTCAATTTTTGGAGGGCTTGTCAAAAGCCATTGCTAGTTGCTTTTACATTCATGTATGGAAGAACCCCGGCAGGCATCTGCCAATAAAAAGGGTACATTTTTGGAGGGCTTATCAAAAGCCATTGCTTGTGGCTTTTACATTCATGTATGGAAGAACCCCGGCAGGCATCTGCCAAAAAAAAGGGTCAATTTTTGGAGGGCTTGTCAAAAGCCATTGCTTGTTGCTTTTACATCTATGTATGGAAGAACCCCGACAGGCACCTGCCAATAAAAAGGGTCAATTTTTGGAGGGCTTGTCAAAAGCCATTGCTTGTTGCTTTTAAATCTATGTATGGAAGAACCCCGGCAGGCATCTGCCAAAAAAAAGGGTCAATTTTTGGATGGCTTGTCAAAAGCCATTGCTTTTTGCTTTTACATCCATGTATGGAAGAACCCCGGCAGGCATCTGCCAATAAAAAGGGTCAATTTTTGGAGGGCTTGTCAAAAGCCATTGCTTTTTGCTTTTACATCTATGTATGGAAGAACCCCGGCAGGCATCTGCCAAAAAAAAGGGTAAATTTTTGGAGGGCTTGTCAAAAGCCATTGCTTGTTGCTTTTACATCCATGTATGAAAGAACCCCGGCAGGCATCTGCCAATAAAAAGGGTCAATTTTTGGAGGGCTTGTCAAAAGCCATTGCTTTTTGCTTTTACATCTATGTATGGAAGAACCCCGGCAGGCATCTGCCAAAAAAAAGGGTCAATTTTTGGAGGGCTTGTCAAAAGTCATTGCTTGTTGCTTTTACATCTATGTATGGAAGAACCCCGGCAGGCATCTGCCAAAAAAAGGGTCAATTTTTGGAGGGCTTGTCAAAAGCCATTGCTTGTTGCTTTTACATCTATGTATGGAAGAACCCCGACAGGCATCTGCCAATAAAAAGGGTCAATTTTTGGAGGGCTTGTCAAAAGCCATTGCTTGTTGCTTTTACATCCATGTATGGAAGAACCCCGGCAGGCATATGCCAATAAAAAGGGTCAATTTTTGGAGGGCTTGTCAAAAGCCATTGCTTGTTGCTTTTACATCCATGTATGGAAGAACCCCGGCAGGCATATGCCAATAAAAAGGGTCAATTTTTGGAGGGCTTGTCAAAAGCCATTGCTTGTTGCTTTTACATCCATGTATGGAAGAACCCCGGCAGGCATCTGCCAATAAAAAGGGTCAATTTTTGGAGGGCTTGTCAAAAGCCATTGCTTGTTGCTTTTACATTCATGTATGGAAGAACCCCGGCAGGCATCTGCCAAAAAAAAGGGTCAATTTTTGGAGGGCTTGTCAAAAGTCATTGCTTGTTGCTTTTACATCTATGTATGGAAGAACCCCGGCAGGCATCTGCCAAAAAAAAGGGTCAATTTTTGGAGGGCTTGTCAAAAGCCATTGCTTTTTGCTTTTACATCCATGTATGGAAGAACCCCGGCAGGCATCTGCCAATAAAAAGGGTCAATTTTTGGAGGGCTTGTCAAAAGCCATTGCTTGTTGCTTTTACATCTATGTATGGAAGAACCCCGGCAGGCATCTGCCAATAAAAAGGGTCAATTTTTGGAGGGCTTGTCAAAAGCCATTGCTTGTTGCTTATACATCTATGTATGGAAGAACCCCGGCAGGCATCTGCCAAAAAAAAGGGTTCATTTTTGGAGGGCTTGTCAAAAGCCATTGCTTGTTGCTTTTACATCCATGTATGGAAGAACCCCGGCAGGCATCTGCCAATAAAAAGGGTCAATTTTTGGAGGGCTTGTCAAAAGCCATTACTTGTTGCTTTTACCTCCATGTATGGAAGAACCCCGGCAGGCATCTACCAATAAAAAGGGTAAATTTTAGGAGGGCTTGTGAAAAGCCATTGCTTGTTGCTTTTACATCCATGTATGGAAGAACCCCGGCAGGCATCTGCCAATAAAAAGGGTCAATTTTTGGAGGGCTTATAAAAAGCCATTGCTTGTTGCTTTTACATCTATGTATGTAAGAACCCCGGCAGGCATCTGCCAATAAAAAGGGTCAATTTTTGGAGGGCTTGTCAAAAGCCATTGCTTGTTGCTTTTACATCAATGTATGGAAGAACCCCGGCAGGCATCTGCCAATAAAAAGGGTCAATTTTTGGAGGGCTTGTCAAAAGCCATTGCTTGTTGCTTTTACATCTATGTATGGAAGAACCCCGGCAGGCATCTGCCAAAAAAGGGTCAATTTTTGGAGGGCTTGTCAAAAGCCATTGCTTGTTGCTTTTACATCCATGTATGGAAGAACCCCGGCAGGCATCTGCCAATAAAAAGGGTCAATTTTTTTAGGGCTTGTCAAAAGCCATTGCTTGTTGCTTTTACATCCATGTATGGAAGAACCCCGGCAGGCATCTGCCAATAAAAAGGGTCAATTTTTGGAGGGCTTGTCAAAAGCCATTGCTTGTTGCTTTTACGTTCATGTATGGAAGAACCCCGGCAGGCATCTGCCATTAAAAAGGGTCAATTTTTGGAGGGCTTGTCAAAAGCCATTGCTTGTTGCTTTTACATCCATGTATGGAAGAACCCCGGCAGGCATATGCCAATAAAAAGGGTCAATTTTTGGAGGGCTTGTCAAAAGCCATTGCTTGTTGCTTTTACATCCATGTATGGAAGAACCCCGGCAGGCATATGCCAATAAAAAGGGTCAATTTTTGGAGGGCTTGTCAAAAGCCATTGCTTGTTGCTTTTACGTTCATGTATGGAAGAACCCCGGCAGGCATCTGCCATTAAAAAGGGTCAATTTTTGGAGGGCTTGTCAAAAGCCATTGCTTGTTGCTTTTACATCCATGTATGGAAGAACCCCGGCAGGCATATGCCAATAAAAAGGGTCAATTTTTGGAGGGCTTGTCAAAAGCCATTGCTTGTTGCTTTTACATCCATGTATGGAAGAACCCCGGCAGGCATATGCCAATAAAAAGGGTCAATTTTTGGAGGGCTTGTCAAAAGCCATTGCTTGTTGCTTTTACATCCATGTATGGAAGAACCCCGGCAGGCATCTGCCAAAAACAGGGTCAATTTTTGGAGGGCTTGTCAAAAGCCATTGCTTGTTGCTTTTACATCCATGTATGGAAGAACCCCGGCAGGCATCTGCCAATAAAAAGGGTCAATTTTTGGAGGGCTTGTCAAAAGCCATTGCTAGTTGCTTTTACATTCATGTATGGAAGAACCCCGGCAGGCATCTGCCAATAAAAAGGGTACATTTTTGGAGGGCTTATCAAAAGCCATTGCTTGTGGCTTTTACATTCATGTATGGAAGAACCCCGGCAGGCATCTGCCAAAAAAAAGGGTCAATTTTTGGAGGGCTTGTCAAAAGCCATTGCTTGTTGCTTTTACATCTATGTATGGAAGAACCCCGACAGGCACCTGCCAATAAAAAGGGTCAATTTTTGGAGGGCTTGTCAAAAGCCATTGCTTGTTGCTTTTAAATCTATGTATGGAAGAACCCCGGCAGGCATCTGCCAAAAAAAAGGGTCAATTTTTGGATGGCTTGTCAAAAGCCATTGCTTTTTGCTTTTACATCCATGTATGGAAGAACCCCGGCAGGCATCTGCCAATAAAAAGGGTCAATTTTTGGAGGGCTTGTCAAAAGCCATTGCTTTTTGCTTTTACATCTATGTATGGAAGAACCCCGGCAGGCATCTGCCAAAAAAAAGGGTAAATTTTTGGAGGGCTTGTCAAAAGCCATTGCTTGTTGCTTTTACATCCATGTATGAAAGAACCCCGGCAGGCATCTGCCAATAAAAAGGGTCAATTTTTGGAGGGCTTGTCAAAAGCCATTGCTTTTTGCTTTTACATCTATGTATGGAAGAACCCCGGCAGGCA
The DNA here is from genome assembly GCF_050947455.1 of Rhinoderma darwinii. Lineage (NCBI taxonomy): Eukaryota > Metazoa > Chordata > Amphibia > Anura > Rhinodermatidae > Rhinoderma > Rhinoderma darwinii. Next base: position 477,041 of record NW_027461699.1, read on the forward strand.
TCTGCCAAAAAAAAGGGTCAATTTTTGGAGGGCTTGTCAAAAGTCATTGCTTGTTGCTTTTACATCTATGTATGGAAGAACCCCGGCAGGCATCTGCCAAAAAAAGGGTCAATTTTTGGAGGGCTTGTCAAAAGCCATTGCTTGTTGCTTTTACATCTATGTATGGAAGAACCCCGACAGGCATCTGCCAATAAAAAGGGTCAATTTTTGGAGGGCTTGTCAAAAGCCATTGCTTGTTGCTTTTACATCCATGTATGGAAGAACCCCGGCAGGCATATGCCAATAAAAAGGGTCAATTTTTGGAGGGCTTGTCAAAAGCCATTGCTTGTTGCTTTTACATCCATGTATGGAAGAACCCCGGCAGGCATATGCCAATAAAAAGGGTCAATTTTTGGAGGGCTTGTCAAAAGCCATTGCTTGTTGCTTTTACATCCATGTATGGAAGAACCCCGGCAGGCATCTGCCAAAAACAGGGTCAATTTTTGGAGGGCTTGTCAAAAGCCATTGCTTGTTGCTTTTACATCCATGTATGGAAGAACCCCGGCAGGCATCTGCCAATAAAAAGGGTCAATTTTTGGAGGGCTTGTCAAAAGCCATTGCTAGTTGCTTTTACATTCATGTATGGAAGAACCCCGGCAGGCATCTGCCAATAAAAAGGGTACATTTTTGGAGGGCTTATCAAAAGCCATTGCTTGTGGCTTTTACATTCATGTATGGAAGAACCCCGGCAGGCATCTGCCAAAAAAAAGGGTCAATTTTTGGAGGGCTTGTCAAAAGCCATTGCTTGTTGCTTTTACATCTATGTATGGAAGAACCCCGACAGGCACCTGCCAATAAAAAGGGTCAATTTTTGGAGGGCTTGTCAAAAGCCATTGCTTGTTGCTTTTAAATCTATGTATGGAAGAACCCCGGCAGGCATCTGCCAAAAAAAAGGGTCAATTTTTGGATGGCTTGTCAAAAGCCATTGCTTTTTGCTTTTACATCCATGTATGGAAGAACCCCGGCAGGCATCTGCCAATAAAAAGGGTCAATTTTTGGAGGGCTTGTCAAAAGCCATTGCTTTTTGCTTTTACATCTATGTATGGAAGAACCCCGGCAGGCATCTGCCAAAAAAAAGGGTAAATTTTTGGAGGGCTTGTCAAAAGCCATTGCTTGTTGCTTTTACATCCATGTATGAAAGAACCCCGGCAGGCATCTGCCAATAAAAAGGGTCAATTTTTGGAGGGCTTGTCAAAAGCCATTGCTTTTTGCTTTTACATCTATGTATGGAAGAACCCCGGCAGGCATCTGCCAAAAAAAAGGGTCAATTTTTGGAGGGCTTGTCAAAAGTCATTGCTTGTTGCTTTTACATCTATGTATGGAAGAACCCCGGCAGGCATCTGCCAAAAAAAGGGTCAATTTTTGGAGGGCTTGTCAAAAGCCATTGCTTGTTGCTTTTACATCTATGTATGGAAGAACCCCGACAGGCATCTGCCAATAAAAAGGGTCAATTTTTGGAGGGCTTGTCAAAAGCCATTGCTTGTTGCTTTTACATCTATGTATGGAAGAACCCCGGCAGGCATCTGCCAAAAAAAAGGGTAAATTTTTGGAGGGCTTGTCAAAAGCCATTGCTTGTTGCTTTTACATCCATGTATGGAAGAACCCCGGCAGGCATCTGCCACTAAAAAGGGTCAATTTTTGGAGGGCTTGTCAAAAGTCATTGCTTGTTGCTTTTACATCTATGTATGGAAGAACCCCGGCAGGCATCTGCCAAAAAAAGGGTCAATTTTTGGAGGGCTTGTCAAAAGCCATTGCTTGTTGCTTTTACATCTATGTATGGAAGAACCCCGACAGGCATCTGCCAATAAAAAGGGTCAATTTTTGGAGGGCTTGTCAAAAGCCATTGCTTGTTGCTTTTACATCTATGTATGGAAGAACCCCGGCAGGCATCTGCCAAAAAAAAGGGTCAATTTTTGGAGGGCTTATCAAAAGCCATTGCTTGTTGCTTTTACATCTATGTATGGAAGAACCCCGGCAGGCATCTGCCAAAAAAAAGGGTCAATTTTTGGAGGGCTTGTCAAAAGCCATTGCTTGTTGCTTTTACATTCATGTATGGAAGAACCCCGGCAGGCATCTGCCAAAAAAAGGGTAAATTTTTGGAGGGCTTGTCAAAAGCCATTGCTTGTTGCTTTTACATCCATGTATGGAAGAACCCCGGCAGGCATCTGCCAATAAAAAGGGTCAATTTTTGGAGGGCTTGTCAATAGCCATTGCTTGTTGCTTTTACATCTATGTATGGAAGAACCCCGGCAGGCATCTGCCAAAAAAAAGGGTCAATTTTTGGAGGGCTTGTCAAAAGCCATTGCTTGTTGCTTTTACATCCATGTATGGAAGAACCCCGGCAGGCATCTGCCACTAAAAAGGGTCAATTTTTGGAGGGCTTGTCAAAAGTCATTGCTTGTTGCTTTTACATCTATGTATGGAAGAACCCCGGCAGGCATCTGCCATTAAAAAGGGTCAATTTTTGGAGGGCTTGTCAAAAGCCATTGCTTGTTGCTTTTACATCTATGTATGGAAGAACCCCGGCAGGCATCTGCCAATAAAAAGGGTCAATTTTTGGAGGGCTTGTCAAAAGTCATTGCTTGTTGCTTTTACATCTATGTATGGAAGAACCCCGGCAGGCATCTGCCATTAAAAAGGGTCAATTTTTGGAGGGCTTGTCAAAAGCCATTGCTTGTTGCTTTTACATCTATGTATGGAAGAACCCCGGCAGGCATCTGCCAATAAAAAGGGTCAATTTTTGGAGGGCTTGTCAAAAGCCATTACTTGTTGCTTTTACATCTATGTATGGAAGAACCCCGGCAGGCATCTGCCAAAAAAAAGGGTCAATTTTTGGAGGGCTTGTCAAAAGCCATTGCTTGTTGCTTTTACATCTATGTATGGAAGAACCCCGGCAGGCATCTGCCACTAAAAAGGGTCAATTTTTGGAGGGCTTGTCAAAAGTCATTGCTTGTTGCTTTTACATTAATGTATGGAAGAACCCCGGAAGGCATCTGCCAATAAAAAGGGTCAATTTTTGGAGGGCTTGTCAAAAGCCATTGCTTGTTGCTTTTACATCTATGTATGGAAGAACCCCGGCAGGCATCTGCCAAAAAAAAGGGTCAATTTTTGGAGGGCTTGTCAAAAGCCATTGCTTGTTGCTTTTACATTAATGTATGGAAGAACCCCGGCAGGCATCTGCCAATAAAAAGGGTCAATTTTTGGAGGGCTTGTGAAAAGCCATTGCTTGTTACTTTTACATCTATGTATGGAAGAACCCCGGCAGGCATCTGCCAAAAAAAAGGGTACAATTTTGGAGGGCTTGTCAAAAGCCATTGCTTGTTGCTTTTACATCCATGTATGGAAGAACCCCGGCAGGCATCTGCCACTAAAAAGGGTCAATTTTTGGAGGGCTTGTGAAAAGCCATTGCTTGTTGCTTTTACATCTATGTATGGAAGAACCCCGGCAGGCATCTGCCAATAAAAAGGGTCAATTTTTGGAGGGCTTGTGAAAAGCCATTGCTTGTTGCTTTTACATCTATGTATGGAAAAACCCCGGCAGGCATCTGCCAATAAAAAGGGTCAATTTTTGGAGGGCTTGTCAAAAGCCATTGCTTGTTGCTTTTACATCCATGTATGGAAGAACCCCGGCAGGCATCTGCCAAAAAAAAGGGTCAATTTTTGGAGGGCTTATCAAAAGCCATTGCTTGTTGCTTTTACATCTATGTATGGAAGAACCCCGGCAGGCATCTGCCAAAAAAAAGGGTCAATTTTTGGAGGGCTTGTCAAAAGCCATTGCTTGTTGCTTTTACATTCATGTATGGAAGAACCCCGGCAGGCATCTGCCAATAAAAGGGGTAAATTTTTGGAGGGCTTGTCAAAAGCCATTGCTTGTTGCTTTTACATCTATGTATGGAAGAACCCCGGCAGGCATCTGCCACTAAAAAGGGTCAATTTTTGGAGGGCTTGTGAAAAGCCATTGCTTGTTACTTTTACATCTATGTATGGAAGAACCCCGGCAGGCATCTGCCAAAAAAAAGGGTACAATTTTGGAGGGCTTGTCAAAAGCCATTGCTTGCTGCTTTTACATCCATGTATGGAAGAACCCCGGCAGGCATCTGCCACTAAAAAGGGTCAATTTTTGGAGGGCTTGTCAAAAGCCATTGCTTGTTGCTTTTACATCTATGTATGGAAGAACCCCGGCAGGCATCTGCCAATAAAAAGGGTCAATTTTTGGAGGGCTTGTGAAAAGCCATTGCTTGTTGCTTTTACATCTATGTATGGAAGAACCCCGGCAGGCATCTGCCAATAAAAAGGGTCAATTTTTGGAGGGCTTGTCAAAAGCCATTGCTTGTTGCTTTTACATCCATGTATGGAAGAACCCCGGCAGGCATCTGCCAAAAAAAAGGGTCAATTTTTGGAGGGCTTGTCAAAAGCCATTGCTTGTTGCTTTTACATCCATGTATGGAAGAACCCCGGCAGGCATCTGCCAAAAAAAAGGGTCAATTTTTGGAGGGCTTATCAAAAGCCATTGCTTGTTGCTTTTACATCTATGTATGGAAGAACCCCGGCAGGCATCTGCCAAAAAAAAGGGTCAATTTTTGGAGGGCTTGTCAAAAGCCATTGCTTGTTGCTTTTACATTCATGTATGGAAGAACCCCGGCAGGCATCTGCCAATAAAAGGGGTAAATTTTTGGAGGGCTTGTCAAAAGCCATTGCTTGTTGCTTTTACATCTATGTATGGAAGAACCCCGGCAGGCATCTGCCAAAAAAAAGGGTCAATTTTTGGAGGGCTTGTCAAAAGCCATTGCTTGTTGCTTTTACATCTATGTATGGAAGAACCCCGGCAGGCATCTGCCAATAAAAAGGGTAAATTTTTGGAGGGCTTGTCAATAGCCATTGCTTGTTGCTTTTACATTAATGTATGGAAGAACCCCGGCAGGCATCTGCCAATACAAAGGGTACATTTTTGGACGGCTTGTGAAAAGCCATTGCTTGTTGCTTTTACATCCATGTATGGAAGAACCCCGGCAGGCATCTGCCAATAAAAAGGGTAAATTTTTGGAGGGCTTGTCAAAAGCCATTGCTTTTTGCTTTTACATCTATGTATGGAAGAACCCCGGCAGGCATCTGCCAAAAAAAAGGGTACATTTTTGGAGGGCTTGTCAAAAGCCATTGCTTGTTGCTTTTACATCCATGTATGGAAGAACCCCGGCAGGCATCTGCCACTAAAAAGGGTAAATTTTTGGAGGGCTTGTGAAAAGCCATTGCTTGTTGCTTTTACATCCATGTATGGAAGAACCCCGGCAGGCATCTGCCAAAAAAAAGGGTCAATTTTTGGAGGGCTTATCAAAAGCCATTGCTTGTTGCTTTTACATCTATGTATGGAAGAACCCCGGCAGGCATCTGCCAAAAAAAAAGGGTCAATTTTTGGAGGGCTTATCAAAAGCCATTGCTTGTTGCTTTTACATCTATGTATGGAAGAACCCTGGCAGGCATCTGCCAATAAAAAGGGTCAATTTTTGGAGGGCTTGTCAAAAGCCATTGCTTGTTGCTTTTACATCTATGTATGGAAGAACCCCGGCAGGCATCTGCCAAAAAAAAGGGTCAATTTTTGGAGGGCTTGTCAAAAGCCATTGCTTGTTGCTTTTACATCTATGTATGGAAGAACCCCGGCAGGCATCTGCCAATAAAAAGGGTAAATTTTTGGAGGGCTTGTGAAAAGCCATTGCTTGTTGCTTTTACATTAATGTATGGAAGAACCCCGGCAGGCATCTGCCAATACAAAGGGTAAATTTTTGGACGGCTTGTGAAAAGCCATTGCTTGTTGCTTTTACATCTATGTATGGAAGAACCCCGGCAGGCATCTGCCACTAAAAAGGGTCAATTTTTGGAGGGCTTATCAAAAGCCATTGCTTGTTGCTTTTACATCTATGTATGGAAGAACCCCGGCAGGCATCTGCCAAAAAAAAGGGTCAATTTTTGGAGGGCTTATCAAAAGCCATTGCTTGTTGCTTTTACATCTATGTATGGAAGAACCCCGGCAGGCATCTGCAAAAAAAAAGGGTCAATTTTTGGAGGGCTTGTCAAAAGCCATTGCTTGTTGCTTTTACATTCATGTATGGAAGAACCCCGGCAGGCATCTGCCAATAAAAGGGGTAAATTTTTGGAGGGCTTGTCAAAAGCCATTGCTTGTTGCTTTTACATCCATGTATGGAAGAACCCCGGCAGGCATCTGCCAATAAAAAGGGTCAATTTTTGGAGGACTTGTGAAAAGCCATTGCTTGTTGCTTTTACATCCATGTATGGAAGAACCCCGGCAAGCATCAGCCGCCTAAAATGGTTAATTTTTGTACCTTTTTTAACAATGCATTAAGCATACAACATGCACAAGTGCAGTGGTTTCTGTTAGTTATCACCGTGTCCCATCCGTTTTCCTAGAGCCATACATGTTGGCGTAACTTTGACACTAACTTTGCCTTAACCCCTTCCCTCTTTAGCCACTTTTGACCTTCCTGACAGAGCCTCATTTTTCAAATCTGACATGTGTCACTTTATGTGGTATTAACTCCGGAATGCTTTCACCTATCCAAGCGATTCTGAGATTGTTTTCTCGTGACACATTGGACTTTATGTTACTGGAAAAATTTGCTCGATATGTTCAGTATTTAATTGTGAAAAACACCAAAAATTAGGGAAAAATTGCAAAAATTAGCATTTTTCTCAATTTAAATGTATCTGCTTGTAAGACAGGCAGTTATACCACACAAAATTGTTGCTAATTAACATCACCCATATGTCTACTTTAGATTGGCATCGTTTTTTGAACATCCTTTTATTTTTCTATGACCTCACAAGGCTTAGAACTTTAGCAGCAATTTCTCATATTTTCAAGAAAATTTCAAAAGGCTATTTTTACAGGGGCCAGTTCAGTTGTGAAGTGGTTTTGAGGGCCTTATATATTAGAAACCCCAAAAAAGTCACCCCATTTTAAAAACTTCACCCCTCCAAGTATTCAAAACAGCATTTAGAAAATGTCTTAACCCTTTACACATTTCACAGGAATTAAAGCAAAGTAGAGGTGAAATTTACAAATTTCATATTTTTCTGCAGAAATACATTTTTAATAAAAAAATTTTTATAAAACAGAAGGTTTTACCAGAGAAATGCAACTCAATATTTGTTGCCCAGTTTCTGCAGTTTTAGGAAATATCCCACATGTGGCCGTAGCGTGCTACTGGACTGAAGCACCGGCCTCAGAAGCAAAGGAGCACCTAGAGGATTTTGGGGCCTTATTTTTGTTAGAATATATTTTAGGCACCATGTCAGGTTTGAAGGGCTCTTGCGGTGCCAAAACAGTCAAAATCAACCAAAATTGACCCCATCTGGGAAACTAGACACCTCAAGGAAATTATCTAGGGGTGTAGTGAGCATTTTGACCGCACAGGTTTTTTACAGAAATTATTGGAAGTAGGCCGTGAAAATTAAAATCAACATTTCTTCAAAGAAAATGTAGGTTTAGCGATTTTTTTTCTCATTTCCACAAGGACTAAAGGAGAAAAAGCACCACAAAATTTGTAAAGCAATTTCTCCCGAGTAAAACAATACCTCACATGTGGTAATAAACGGTTGTTTGGAGACACGGCGTGGCTGAGAAGGGAAAGAGCGCTATTTGGCTTTTGGAGTTCACATTTAGCAGGAATGGTTTGCGGAGGCCATGTCACATTTACAAAGCCCCTGAGGGGATAAAACAGTGGAAACCCCCCACAAGTGACCCCATTTTGGAAACTACACCCATTGAGGAAATTATCTAGGGGTATAGTGAGCGATTTGACACCACAGTTTTTTTGCAGAAATTATTGGAAGTAGGCCCTTAAAATAATAATCTACATTTTTTCAAAGAAAATGTAGGTTTAGCTAATTTTTTCTCATTTCCAGAAGGACTGAAGGAGAAAAAGCACCACAAAATCTGTAAAGCAATTTCTCCCGAGTAAAACAATACCCCACATGTGGTAATAAACGGCTGTTTGGACACACGGCAGGGCTTAGAAGGGAAAGAGCACTATTTGGCTTTTTGAGATCACATTTAGCAGGAATGGTTTGCGGAGGCCATGTCACATTTACAAAGCCCCTGAGGGGACAAAACAATGAAAACGCCCAAAAAGGGACTCCATTTAGGAAACTACACCTCTTGAGGAATGCATCTAGGGGTGTAGTGAGCATTTTGACCCCACAGATGTTTCATAGAATTTATTAGAATTAGGCAGTGAAAATAAAAACAATCCTTTTTCTTCAATAAGACGTAGCTTTAGCGAAAATTTTTTCATTTTCTCAACAAATAAAGGAAAAAAAGAACCCAACATTTGTAAAGCAATTTCTCCCGAGTACGGCAATACCCCATATGTGGTCATAAACTGCTGTTTGGGCAAACCGCAGGGCTCAGATGGGAAGGACCGCCATTTGGAGTGCAGATGTTGCTGGATTGGTTTCTGGGCACCTGTGGGCCCAAAACAGTGGAAACCCCCCAGAAGTGACCCCATTTTGGAAACTACACCCCTCAATGCATTTACCAAGGGGTGTAGTAAGCATTTTAACCCTGCAGGTGTTTTGTAGAAATTAGTGTGCGCTCAATGTTGCAGAGTGAAAATGGGATTTTTTTCCATAGATATGCCAATATGTGGTGCCCGGCTTGTGCCACCATAACAAGACAGCTCTCTAATTATTATGCGGTGTTTCCCGGTTTTAGAAACACCCTACATGGGGCACTAATCTTTTGTCTGGACATATGACAGGGCTCAGAAGTGAAGAGTACCATGCGGAGTGGAGGCCTAATTTGGCGATTTACTAAGTATTGGTTCACAACTGCAGACGCTCAGATGTGAAATAATAAAAAGAAACCCCTGATAAGTGACCCCCACTATGGAACTGCACCCCTCAAGGCATTTATTAAGGGGTGTAGTGAGCATTTTCAACCCACAGGTCTTTTCCATAAATGAATGCGCTGTGGATGGTGCAAATTAAAAATGTATATTTTTCCCTAGATATGCCATTCAGGGGCAAATATGTCATGCCCAGCTTATGACGCTGGAGACACACACCCCAAAAATTGTTAAAAGGGTTCTCCCAGGTATGACGATGCCATATATGTTGAAGGAAACTGCTGTTTGGGGACGCTGCAGGGTTCAGGGCCGAGGGAGCACCATTTGGCTTTTGGAGAGCGGATTTTGCTTGGTACAATATTTGTTTGAGTATTGCTGGTGTTTTATAATGTGGGGGTACATGTAAGCGGGGCGGAGTATATAAGGGGCATAGTCAGGTGGTATAAAAAAATAAAAATAATCCATAGATGTGTGTTACGCTGTGAAGCAATCCTTTCTGCACAGGCCAGTGTCGCACTGATAAATGGTGTCATTTCTTATCCCCCTTTTGGTCCACACTCCGCACCTTTGTAGTTTGGGGAATTTTGCTGGGAAAGTATTATCCTGGTATAATACGGGCACCGTCGCTTCCAGCGGATATGTTTGGGCCCTCCCCTTCCTGGTTCCCTAATTTTAGGTCCTTGATAAATCGCCTCTTGAAACTGAAGAAATGTTCCCCTCGGGCACAACTGCATATTTTTTTATTTCCTGACTTATTGGAGCCATAACTAATTTTATTTTTTAAACAGGGGAGTTGGATCCAGCGCTGAGAGTGCAATATCTGTTAAAACGGGAGTCTGATCCCAAGTTTTATTTCGTCTTAATTAAAATCGTAGCAGAGAAGCTACGAGCAGCAGTTAGTGACAAGTGGGTATCGTCCAAAGTGCAGAGGGAATAAGAAAAGATAGGAGGTAGCCTACGCGTTTCAGACCTTCTCTAGGTCCTTAGTCATAATTTATCTGCTCGTTTAGCATGGACACGTGATCAAATACACAACCCCCGCTGTTCTACAATTAACAAAGTCCTGAATGTCGTATTCAATTAAGGTGGCGACACTTTGGAATTTCTTACAAGTCTGAATAAAGTTACAGGCTGTGCAATCCCCACATCTATATGTGCCCAGAACCTTCCGGTCCAATCATGTTCCATGACCAGAGTGTCCTCCCACCAGCCGAGGTACAGATTAGCATAAGTAGGTGCTGCTGGACTCCCCATCGCCGTACCCCGCTGCTGATTTAAAATGCGATCTTAGAAGACAAACATGTTACTTTCCAACACCAAGTGCAGTAGTTGAAGGACAAAGTCATTGTGAGCCACATATTGAGTGCCTCTTTACATAAGAAAATAGCCCACTGCTTGGCAGCCCAGCCCATGTGGTATCGAGGAATATAATGCCTCTACATCCAAGCTTGCCAGCATAGTTCCTCTTTCCAAAGTAATACCATCAATTTGTTTAAGTACGTCCATCATATCACGTACATAAGATGTCAGACTAAGAACAAAAGGACGCAGGACTACATCAATATATGTGCTGACATCCTGGGTTAGATTATTAATGCCTAACACAATAGGCCTACCACGTAACGGGGGATAACCCTTGTGGATTTTTGATAGACTATAGAAACATGCCATAGTTGGAAATTGTGGAAGGAGAAAACTAAGTTCACTGGGATTTATCAGTGCATTACTTTTTGAGTTGAGTAGTATGTCCTCACACATCTTTTTTGTAATCCTCCCTAATCATAATCACGATATTCCCACCCTTATCGGATGCTTTTAAAATTATACTTTGCTTCTTCTCTAACACAGTTAAAGCCTCACGTCGCAACCCAAATTTTTTTTATAAAAAGTGATCAAAAAGTTACATGTAGCCCAATAAAAACTACAGCTTGTCCCGCAAGTAACAAGCCCTTGCACAGCTTTGTCGATGAAAAAATAAAAAAGTTATGGCTCTTAGAATATGGCAGCCTAAAAAAGATACGATTTATGTGGTAACGCTGTAAAACATTAAAACCGATATACATGGTATTGCCGTAATCCTATCAACCCGCAGAATAAACTTAATATGTCATTTATAGCGCATGGTGAACGCCATAAAAACAAATAAAAAACATTGCCAGAATTGCCATTTTTTGGTTACCTTGCTCGCAAAAAATTAAATAAAAACTGATCAAAAAAATCGCATGTACCCCAAAATGGTACAAGTGAAATCCACAAATTGACCCACAATAAATTAGCCCTCACACAGCCCGGTGGAGAAAAAATAAACAAGTTCTGGCTCTCAGAATATGAAGACACAAAAAGTGCAAAGTATATTCTAAAAGCGGATAAGATCGTGCACCATTTATCAGTGCGACACTGGCCAAACATCTATGAATTATTTATTTACCGCATTATTATACCCTCTTATTAAATACTGATGTACTCCGCACAGCTCACATATGCCCCCACATTATAAAATGAAATGTCAGAAAAACCCCAAACAGAACAACTACCAAGCAAAATCTGCACTCTAAATGCCAAATGGTGCTCCCTCCCTTCTGAACCCTACAGTGTGCCCAAACATCAGTTTACGTCCACATATATTAAATCGCCATACCTGGGAGAACCCGATTAATAGTTTATGAAGTATTTGACTTCAGTGGGACAAACTGGGCACAACATATTGTGCACTTAAATGGAATTAGTGGCCATTTTCACTTTGCACTATCTGCTACGCATTAATTCCTACTTGATAAATGCCAAGAGGGGAGTAGTTTCCGAAACTGGGTCACTTCTTGGGGGTTTGTTTTACTATTTGACCTCGGATCCCTGAAATTGTGGAACATTGCTGTGAAAATAACCAATAAAGAACTCCAATGTGCATGGTGCTCTTTCAATTCTGAGCCCTGTCATACTTCTAGGCAAATTCTAAATGCCTTCAGCGGTGTGGTTTCCAAAATTGGCTCACTTCTCGGGGCTTTTATCACTGTACTCTGGTACCTCAGGGGCTTTGAAAATATTGTATGGCGCTCGAAAGCTATCCAGTAAAATGTGAGCTCCAAATGCCAAATAGCGCTCCTTCCTTTCTGAGCCCTGCCATGTGCCCTACTGCCATACTCGGGAGATATTGCGTAACATATCTTGGGGTGTTTTTCTCCTATTACCCCTTGTGAAAAGGAAAAATTAGGAGCTAAATCTAGATATTTTTGGAAAAAATAAAAATTTTAATTTTCAATGCCTAATTCTAATCAACCTAGGAAACACCTCTGGGGTCAAAATGCTAACTACACCCCTAGATGAATGCCCTGAGGAGTGCAGTTTCAAAAATTGAGTCACTTCTCTGTGTTTTCTACTGTACTTGTACCTCAATGGTTCTGCAAATATGACATGTCGCCTAAAAAACAATCCTGCAAAATCTGCAGGCAAAATAGTGCTCCTGCCCTTCTGAACTCTACCGTGTGTCCAAACAGCACTTTAAAACCACATATGGGGTATTAACGTACTAGGGAGAGATTGATTTACAAATGTGTGGGAGGTTTTTCTCCTTTATGCCTTGTAAAAATGAAGAAATTCTACAATTTAGTGGAAAAAGTGTAGAGTTACATTTTCACGACCTAATTCCAATAAATTCTGCAAAAGACATGTGGGGTGCTCACTATATCCCTGGATAGATTTCTTGTGGGTGTAGTTTCCCAAATGGGGTTACTATAGTTAAATACACAAATGGGACCAGGTTTATCGGTTGCAGTATTTTAGCTGGAACAGACCTTGGCGGTTACAGTTTCAAAGTGGTACAGGCGGTTTTTGAACTGTAAATACGCATGGCGCAACTCATTTCATTTTCGTTACACAGACTCACGACACGTGAGACACTCTCCTTGACTGAGCTTCTGGCCACTCTCTATTCGACAAGTATCCACAGCCTCCGCCTGCCTTAGTTCAGGAGCTCTTTCCCTTAGGAGGAGGTCCGTAACCACATGCAGCAGACACAAGATCTCCCAATCAAAAGTCACTCGGATCAGCCGGTTTTGGTCAAGGTTACTGGTGCATACCGCCCAGCAGGATTTTATCAGCAATAAAAGCTTGCACAACTAACTCCTTCCAAAATCCTTTCTGCTGTTTCGGTTCCGCCGCCAGTCCCATGCAGTATTTCATCCTCACAGTTGACAGAATGCTCCACTGTACTCTCTCAATCAAGAACCATCACTCTCCACTGACGTGCTCTCTGCAGCCAACAACAACAATGAAGCATGGCACACACTAAATCACCTCCTTTTATAGAATTAGCTCTGCCTACTTACAAAGTCTGTGCAGCATTATCTCAGGTGTCCACATCAAGACAAGAGTCTACCAACATCTCTCACATGCCTACCATATTGCCAAATCATCACAGCTTTAACCCCTTCCCGACATTTGTCGTATGGATACGTTATGGAAAGCCAGTGCTTCCCGCAAATTGCCATATCCATATGACAAATGGATGGCACGGATTTAGAAGTTGAGTCAGTGCTATCATCCCTGGTTGTCAGCTGTATGTTACAGCTGACACCATGATATAATGGCGGGGACCGAAATGAGCTCTGATGTCCGCCGTTAACCCCTTAAATGCAGCAGTCAAAAGTGACCGCTGCATTTAAGGTGTTTGTAGCCAATTGCCTCCCCAGGTGGCGAAATTGCCAGGGGGCAGATGGCTGCAATGCCAACCGGAGGCCTAACACTGGCCTCCCGATCTGCCTAGTACGGAAGCCTCATAGGCCCCACCTGGAGGCGGGTCCTAAATGGCTTCCGGTACTGATGGGAAGAAAGAGCTGGCTCAGAAGCTGAGCCTGCGTCATCAGTCGTGGGTGTTAGCCTAATCGGCTTGCTATCAGTGAACGACTGACTGTTTTAATACATTGCGCTACATAGGTAGTGCTATGTGTTAGAAGATAAATCAGAAATTAGACCTTCAAGTCCCATAGTGGGTCTAAAAATAAATGTAAAAAAAGTACAAAAAAAGTTGTAAAAAATAAAATAAAAGTTTCAAGTAATAAAATAAAACACAATAGCCTATTTTCCCTTATTAAGTCCTTTATTATTGAAAAAATATATAAACCATACATATTTTGTATCGCCGCGTCCGTAACGGCCTGAACTGTAAAAATATTATGTTATTTATTCTATGTGGTGAATGCCGTAAAAAAATTAATATATAGAACAATACCAGAATTGCTTTTTTTTGGTCACTTTGCCTACCAAAAATTGGAATAAAAAGTGCTTAAAAAGTCGCATGTATGCAAAAATGATATAAAAACTATAAAAACTATAGCTCAGCTTGCAAAAAACAAGCCCTCATATAGCTCCATCAACGAAAAATTAAAACGTTATGGCTCTCAGAACATGGTGACAGAAAAAATATTTTTACTAAACTAACTTATTTTGCAAAAAGTTGTAAAACAGAAACAAAGTGCTACAAATTTGGTATCGCCGGAATCGTACTGACCCGCACAATAAACGTAACATGTAATTTATAATGCATGGTGAACGCTGCATAAAAAAAAGGAGAAAACTCTGCCAGAATTGCTGTTTTTTGGTCACCTTGCCTCCCAAAAATAGGATAAAAAGTGATCAAAAAGTCTCATGTACCTCAAAATGGTAGCAGTAAAAATGACAGCTGGTCCCGCAACAAAACAGCCCTCATCCACTACGTCTATAATAAAAATAAAATAAAATTAGGGAAACAGGAATGGGAGGGCCCAAACATATCTTCTGGAAGCGAGGACACCTGCATTATACCAGAACACTTCCCAGCAAAATTCCCCAAACTGCAGAGGTGCAGAGTGTGTACCAAAATGGGGATAAGAAATGACACCATTTATGAGTGCGACACTGGCCTGTGCATAAAAGATTACTTGACAGCGTAACACACATCTATGGATTATTGTTTTTCTATTTTTTACCCAATTATTATGCCCTGATGTACTCCGCACAGCTTTCATGTACCCCCACGTTATAAACTGAAACACCAGTAATACTCCAAACAAAACTACTACCAAGAAAACTTCAAATGGGCGCTCCCTCCCTTCTGAGCCCTACAGTGTGCCCAAAAAGCAGTTTACTTACACAAATATACCCGGGAGAACCCATTTAACAATTTTTGGGTTGTGTGTCTCCAGTGGCACAAGCTGGGCACAACATATTTGCCACTGAAATGGCATATCTAGGGAAAAATTGCAATTTTACTTTGCACCATTTGTAGCGCATTAATTTATAGAAAAGACCTGTGGGTAAAAATGCTCACTACTTTACTACTTTGTAAATCGCCAAATTAGGCCTCAATTTTGCATTGTACTCTTTCCGTCCTGAGCTCTGTCGAATGTCCAAGGAAAAGATTAGGGCCAGATGTAGGATATTTCTAAATCTGGGAATCACAGCATAATAGTTAGAGAGCTGTCTTTTCATGGTGGCACAAGCTGGGTACCACATATTGGCATAGCTATGGAAAAATTGCCATTTTCACTCGGCAACATTGAGTGTACACTAATTTCTGGAAAACACCTGCAGGGCTAACATGCTGACTACATAACTAGGTGAATAACTTGAGTGGTGTCATTTCCAAAATGAGGTCACTTCTGGTGGGTTTCCACTGTTTTGGTACCATAGAGGCTTTGCAAATGCGACATTGCGCCCCGATACCAATCCAGCAAAATCTGCACTCCAAAAGCCAAATGGCGCTCCTTCACTTCTGAGCCCTACCATGTACCCAAACAGTAGTTTATTACCACATATTAGGTATTGCCATATTCGGGAGAACTTGCTTTACAAAGGTTGAGGTATTTTTTCTCCATTTTTTGTTAAGAAAATAAAAATGTTGCGCTAAATCTAAGTCTTATTGGAAAAAAATTAAATTTTTATTTTCACTGCCCAATTCTAATAAAATCTATAAAAGTCCTTTGGGGTCAAAATGCTCACTACACCCCTAGATAAATTTGTAAAGGGGTATAGCTTCCAAAATGGAGTCACTTTTGGGAAGTTTCCAAAGTTTTGGTCCCACAGGGACTTTGGAAAAGCAACATGGTCCCAAGAAAACAATCCAGCAAAATCTGCGCTACAAAAGCCAAATCGCACACCTTCCCTTCTGAGCCCTGCTGTCTGCCCAAACAGCAGTTTATTACCACATATGGGGTATTTCCATACTCTGGAGAATTTGTTTTACAAATCTTGGGGGCTTTTCTTCTTTATTCCTTGTCTAAATTGGTTTTTTTTCAGCAAAAATGACATCTTTATTTTCACGTCCAAATTCTAACAAATTCTATGAAGCACCTTTGGGGTAAAAATGCTAGATGAATTTCTCAAGGCGTGTAGTTTCCCAAATGAAGTCACTTTTGGGAAGTTTCCATTGTACTGTAACCTTAAGGGGCTTTGCAAATGCGACAAGGCACCAAGAAACCAATCCAGCAAAATCTGCACTTAGTAACTATTTTGTGTGGTATAACCATATGTATTACAAACAGATACATAGAAATTTGTAAAAATGCTAATTTTTCGCAAAATTTTTGTGTTTTTCACAAATAAATACTGAATGTATCTACCAAGTTTTACCAGTAACAAAGTCAAATGTGTCACGAGAGAAGAATCTTACAATCGCTTGGATAGGTAAAAGCATACAAATATTTGCTAAAATTGACATGTTTGGAGGATTGACATGTCCTCATTAAATCCAGTGACTCACAGGTGACGTCTTCGCTGATTGTAGACGTTCTCTTTCCGTTTCTTCCCTTTCCAGCCAAGATTGTTATGACGACTTGCCATAATAAATGCAGAGTCTGCTGCCCAGACTATTTTGGCCGATTGCTTCTGCAGCAATTCCCAGCATTTTAAGTAACAAGAATAAACTCAGACCCCAGACCAAACACCAAAATGAATTCATACCCCAGACCAGACCCCTATATAAATTCAGAATTTAAACAGTACTCCTATATAAATTAAGATTCCAAACCTTACCGCTTTTATAATCCAATTCCTAACAAGACCCCTTAATTTTAATGGGACAGGGGTGCAATACCGTGCATAGCCACTAGAAATGTAACAGCACGTGCTAATACGAACGAGAAGGTAAACCATGAAAACAATGAAGAGGCTGCAGCTCTCATACAAGGGTTGCAGACCCTTCAAATAGCTGATCGGCGAGGGTGACAAGAGTCGAACCCACCCCGCTCTAATATTGACAGCCTATCCTAAGTACAGGCCATCAGTTTTAAAAACCCAGATAACCCCTTTGAATAATAAAATTCCTGCTTTCTGCAGCTGTCACTGTGTACTGTTTGCTGTATATAAATTTATATAACTTCCACTTAGTGCAATGCAACATCCAGTAAATCCATATACAGAAAGCTGCCCTAGTTGTACCTGCAGGCACCCAGAATGTTATTATTTCAATAAAGCTGTGTAAAGGGAAGCAGGGAATGAACTCTCTATCAGAAAAACGGAGCTTGGCTTAAAAAGATAATTGGTGCATTTCTGGGATCACATATAACACCGCTAACTTGAGAAATATAGAAACATTTATGCCCGATAAACATTATTATGACAAATTATTCACTTAATTAATGACTAATAAAAGAAACACCTTGAACCTTCTACATGCTGTGGATTTCTCAGGTATTAATGGGTTTCATACATACTGTAGTTATATGAGGTTCACTGGCAACCATTGAATGATGAGGACATGAGACATTTGTAAATCACTTAAGCATTTCTTGATGTCGCTCCCTGTCTTTACAGTTTACCTAATGGGCCAGCAATGGTTTTAGGAGTGACCAGGATTAAGGGACCAGGCAGGAATTCTTTGGTCCTCTTGACTTCAAATGCTGCAGAGAATGTGGTATCCATAAAATTATCATGCAGCCATTTTTCATGAATACATCTGGGTGTTGGTCTTCTACCCCCTCTGGGAGGCCTATGATTAGAGATGAGCGAACTTATCAAAAGTTTGGTACGGCTAGTTCGCCAAATTTCACTAAAAAGTTCGATTCGGACCGAACTAGTTCGGACCGAACCTGTTATTTCCGTGCGCCGAGCATAGTACTGTCCAGGGTGCTGATAGAGTTAATGGGCTGCACTAACTCTTTCAGCAACCTTGACAGTACATGCTCGGCGCGCGGAAAATAAAATTTTAATGTAATAAAAAAAAAAATAATACGTTCATACTTACTTTCCTCCTGTCCGGCCTCCAGCGATGACGTTCCATCCATGTCGCCGCTGCAGCCAATCACCGGCTGTAGTGGTGGTCACGCACGTCAGGATGACGTCAGAAGGCCGGCCTCCAGGGATGACGCTTCATCCCACGTGACCGCCTCTGCAGCCAATCACAGGCTGCAGCGCACTCTACACTACACTACACTACACTACATTACAAATCTTCGTGGGAATGTCTTAGGTGAGTTTATGTATGTATGTTTGCATGTATGTATGTTTGCATGTATGTATGTTGTCATGTATGTATGTTGTCATTTATGTATGTGTATATGTGCATGTATGTTGTCATGTATGTATGTTGTCATGTATGTATGTTGTCATGTATGTATGTGTATATGTGCATGTATGTTTGCATGTATGTATGTTTGCATGTATGTATGTTTGCATGTATGTATGTATGTATGTTGGCATGTATGTATGTTGTGATGTATGTTTGTATGTATGTTGTCATGTATGTATGTATGTATGTTTGCATGTATATATTTGCATGTATGTATGTATGTTTGCATGTATGTATGTTGGCATGTATGTATGTTGGCATGTATGTATGTTGGCATGTATGTATGTTGGCATGTATGTATGTTGGCATGTATGTATGTATGTATGTTTGCATGTATGTTGGCATGTATGTATATATGTGCATGTTTGTATGTATATTTGCATGTATATATTTGCATGTATGTTTGCATGTATGTATGTTGTCATGTATGTATGTTGTCATGTATGTATGAGTATATGTGCATGTATGTTTGCATGTATGTATGTTGTCATGTATGTATGTGTATAGGTGCATGTATGTTTGCATGTATGTATGTTGGCATGTATGTATGTTGGCATGTATGTATGTTGTCATGTATGTATGTATGTATGTATGTATGCATGTTGTCATGTATGTATGTATATATGTGCATGTATGTTTGCATGTATGTTGGCATGTATGTATATATGTGCATGTATGTATGTATATTTGCATGTAAATATTTGCACGAATATATTTGCATGTATGTATGTATGTTTGCATGTATGTATGTTTGTATGTATGTTTACATGTATGTATGTTTGCATGTATGTATGTTGGCATGTATGTATGTATGTTGGCACGTACGTACGTACGTACGTACGTACGTACGTACGTACGTACGTACGTACGTTGTCATGTATGTATTTATGTATATATGTGCATGTATGTTTGCATGCATGTTGGCATGTATGTATATATGTGCATCTTTGTATGTATATTTGCATGTATATATTTGCATGTATGCATTTGCATGTATGTATGTATGTATGTTTGCATGTAAGTATGTTTGCATGTATGTATGTTGGCATGTATGTATGTTGGCATGTATGTATGTTGTCATGCATGTATGTATGTATGTTGTCATGTATGTATGTATATATGTGCATGTATGTTTGCATGTATGTTGGCATGTATGTATATATGTGCATGTATGTATGTATATTTGCATGTAAATATTTGCACGAATATATTTGCATGTATGTATGTTTACATGTATGTATGTTTGCATGTATTTACGTTGGCATGTATGTATGTATGTATGTATATATGTGCATGTATGTTTGCATGCATGTTGGCATGTATGTATATATGTGCATGTTTGTATGTATATTTGCATGTATATATTTGCATGTATATATTTGCATGTATATATTTGCATGTATGTATGTTTGCATGTATGTATGTTTGCATGTATGTATGTATGTATGTATGTTTGCATGTATGTATGTTTGCATGTATGTATGTTGGCATGTATGTATGTTTGCATGTTTTTATTTTTGCATGTATATTTGCATGTATGTTTATATATATGTGCATGTATGTAATTATGTTTGCATGTATTTACGTTTGCATGTATATTTGTGCATGCTTGTATATATGTATGTATGTATGTATGTATGTATGTATGTGTTTCTTTGCATGTTTGTTTGTATGTATGTTTTCATGTGTGTGTGTGTATGCATGTATGTATGTATGATAGTTTGCATGTATGTATGTATATATGTTTATGTTTGCATGTATGTATATTTGCATGTATATATGTGCATGCTTGTATATATATATGTATGTTTGTATATATGTATGTATGTATGTTTGCATGTATGCTTGTTTGTTTGTATATATGTCTGTATGGCCATGTATGATACTGTCTGCTGGCGCCCTGTATCTAAGTCAACTTCGCGGCAGGCTTCTATACATGGTATAACAGTCAGTATCACACATTAAACTGAATCTAAGAATACGACATGTTTTATTTCATTTTTTTTTATTTCTTTTTTTACAGGTTTGGTGTTTGGACTACGTCGGTTTCGAGGACTACTTAGATGATGGGTTTTTTTTCTACAATAAAATGGTTAATGAGGGTTGTGTTGGGGGTGCTGTATTTCAATAAAATATTTTATCTATATCTTTGCCTTTTTCTTTTCAAATTTTATTGCTACCACTTTAGTAATGGCCGCTGTCTGAGTGACAACATCCATTACTAAGGCGAGGCTTAGTGTTAGCCGGTGCAGAGGCTAACACTAACCACCATTATTACCCCGGTACCCACCACCACCAGGGGTGCCGGGAAGAGCCAGGTACGATCCAGTACCCGACCATCTGTTGTGATGGCTGGGATCTGGGGCGGCCGCAGGCTGGTATTATGAGGCTGGGAAGTGCCAAAAACAGTGGATCTTCACACCCTTGTAATGCTAGGCTGCTGCTGCTGTGTTGTATCTGGCTGGTTATAAAAGTGGGGGGGACCCCACGTCATTTTTTAAAATTATTTATTTTTTTTTTTTTATTTTTTTTTAAAAAAAGACATGGGGTTCCACCCAATTTATCATAACCAGCCACATACAACACAGTGTTATTAGCCTGGGAATGGACAAAACCAGTGGCCCTTCCCACTCATGTAATGCCAGACTGCTGCGGCCTTGTATATGGCTGGTTATTAAAAATGTGGGGGACATGTCTATTGTTAAATTTAAAAAAAAAAACGACGTGGGGGTCCCTCCCATTTTTATAACCAGCCCGATACAACACAGCAGCAGCAGCCTAGCATTACAAGGGTGGGAAGGACCACTGTTTTTGGCCCTTCCCAGCCTCATAATACCAGCCTACGGCCGCCCCAGTACCCGACCATCACAACAGATGGTCGGGTACTGGATCGTACCAAGATCTTCCCGGCACCCCTGGTGGTGGTGGGTACCGGGGTAATAATAGGTGGTTAGTGCTAGCCTCTGCACCGGCTAACACTAAGTACCGCCTTAATAATGGACGCTGTCAATCAGCCAACTGCCATTATCTAGGCACTAATAAAGTTTTAAAAAAACCACAAAGACAATTCTTTTTTATTGAAATAAGAAATCCCCAACAAAACCCTCGTTAACCATTTTATTAAAATTTGAAAAATGTAGATCTACGCAGTAGTCCAACGTATCGAAGATGTAGTCCAATCGGTACATCAAAATCTGCAACAACATAAAAAAACAGTTATCAATGTGAACAATACCAATACTTCTACTCACCTACACACATATATACACGCACACACAAACAAACAACCATACACAAACACACACATATATACACAAACACAACAAGATATACACACACACACACACACACACACATATAAACAGACAAACACACACACATATACACGAACTAACACATATACAAACAAAAACACACATATCCAAACACACACATATACACGAACACACACATATACACAAACACACACACACATATACACAAACACACACACATATATACACAAACACACACACACACACACACACACACACACACACATACACAAACACATATACACAGTTATACACAAACACAACAAGATATACACAAACACACACACACATATACACGAACTAACACATATACACAAACACATATACAAACAAAAACACACATACCCAAACACACACATATACACAAACACACACATATACACAAACACATATACACAAAAACACCCATATATACACAAACACACACACATAAACACACACCCATATACACACATATACACAAACACACACATATAAAAACACACACACACAAACATATACACAAACACACCCATATATACACACACATATACACAAACATATACACACACACATATACACAAACACACATATAAAAACAAAAACAGACAAAGACACATACCCAAACACACATATATACACAAACACACACATACACAAACACACACACACACACTGTTTCTTTTAAATGCTGCTGGGGAACCCGCTCGATCCACTATATAAGGCTGCGCTACAGTGCAGCATTTAAAAGAAACAGGATCCTGACCTGTCCATAGAGTTTAAGGCAGCACAGAGTATTTCAGGAGATGAGCGTGCAGATTCAGTGCTGCTGTGAACTCTGCTCTTACCATTACGTAGCTCTCAGTCTGTTACCTCTCCTCCACTCCTGTCCTCAAGAACACCTTCACATGATTGGCAAGTCACCACGTAATGGTAAGAGCAGAGTTCACAGCAGCACAGAGTATTTCAGGAGATGAGCGTGCGGATCTTGTGCGGGGTGGTGACTTGCCAATCATGAGAAGGTGTTATTGAGGACAGCAGTGGAGGAGAGGTAACAGACTGAGCTACGTAATGGTAAGAGCAGAGTTCACAGCAGCACAGAGTATTTCATCAGAGGAGCGTGCAGATTCTGTGCTGCTGTGAACTCTGCTCTTACCATTACGTAGCTCTCAGTCTGTTACCTCTCCTCCACTCCTGTCCTCAATAACACCTTCACATGATTGGCAAGTCACCACGTAATGGTAAGAGCCGAGTTCACAGCAGCACAGAGTATTTCAGGAGATGAGCATGCGGATCTTGTGCGGGGTGGTGACTTGCCAATCATCTGAAGGTGTTATTGAGGACAGGAGTGGAGGAGAGGTAACAGACTGAGCTACGTAATGGTAAGAGCAGAGTTCACAGCAGCACAGAATCTGCATGCTCATCTCCTGAAATACCCTGTGCTGCTGTGAACTCTGCTCTTACCGTTACGTGGTGACTTGCCAATCATGAAGGTGTTATTGAGGACAGTAGTGGAGGAATCCAAAGGAATAAAGGAGAAAAATCACCCCAGCATTTGTAAAACAATTTCTCCTGATTACGTAAATACCCCATATGTGGTAATAAACTGCTGTTTGGACCCACACCAGGGCTTTTGGAGCTCAAATTTAGCTGGAATAGTTTTTGGGTGTCATGTCGAATTTGCAAAGCCCCTGAGGTACTAAAACCGTGGAAACCGCCCAAAAGTAACCCCATTTGGGAAACTACACCACTTAAGGAATCTATCTAGGGGTATAGTGAGCATTTAGGCCCCACACGTCTTTTGCAGAATTTATTAGAATTAGGCCGTGAAAATTAATATCAACATTATTTCCACTAAAATGTTTAATTTTTTCAATTTCACAAAGGATAAAGGAGAAAATGCACCCCAACATTTGTAAAGCAATTTCTCCCGAGTACGGCAATACCCCACATGTGGTCATAAATGTTTTTTCATTAGAAAATAAATTAACCCTTTCCGGACTGATCCATGTTTTGCTTTTTCTTTTTCATTTTCCTCCCCGCTTTCCGAGAGCCACAACGTCTTTATTTTTCCGTCAATAGAGCGGTGTGGGGGCTTATTTTTTGCGGGACGAGCTGTAGTTTTTATTGGTACCATTTTTTGGTACAGAAGACTTTTTAAGCACTTTTTATTACATTTTTTGGTAGAGCAAAGGTGACCAAAAAACGGCGATTTTGCCATTTAAAATTCTTTATTTTTCACGGCGTTCACCGTGTGAGTTAAATAATGGTATATTGTAATAGCTTGGACTTTTACGGACGCAGCAATACCAATTTTGTGTATTTTTTTACATTACTTTAGAGAAAAAATATGAAAAGGGTTTATTTTTGGACTTTAAATATTTATTTCATTTTTTCCACTAATAATAACTATTTACTTTTGTTTTTACACATTTTATTAGTCCCGCTGGGAGACTTGAACCAGCAATCATTAGATCACTGGGAGAATACACTGCAATACTAATGTATTGCAGTATATTGTGATTTTTACATGATCCTGTAACAGCGCGATCGCTGTTTCTGTCCGTTAGTCCCGGGTATCAGCTGTAATATACAGCTGACACCCGCAGCGTATGGCGCGGGCTCAGCGCGTGAGACGCTCCATATATCACCCCCCACACCACGACATGCTATTAAGTCATGGTGCGCGAAGGGTCTAATGCGCAGCCGATGGTGGAAAGTGAAAATTACAATTTTCCACTGATGTGCCATTTTAGTGCACTATATGTTGTGCCCAGTTTGTGCTACAAATACCACAAATAAAATATTAACAGGGTTCTCCCGGGTATGGCGATGCCATATCGGTGGACGTAAACGGCTGTTTGGGCACGCTGTAGGGCTCAGAAGGGAGGGACGCCATTTGGCTTTTGGAGCGCAGATTTTGCTTGGTAGAAGCTCTGGCGTTTTGCTGGTATTTCAGTTTATAATGTGGGGGCAAATGTAGGTTGGGCAGAGTACATCATGGGCATAATAAGAGGGTATAATAATGGGGTAAATAAATAATAATCCGCAGATATGTGGCCAGTGTTGCACTTATATTATAAATGGCGCCCGATCTTATCCGCTATTGGAACGCTCTGCACATTTTGCATCGCCATATTCTGGGAGCTGGAACTTTTTTTCTTTTTTCACCACCGGAGCCGTGTGAGGGCTTATTTGTTGCGGGACAATCTGTAATTTTCATTGGTACCATTTTGGGGTACATGCGATTTTGTTGATCACTTTTTATTCCATTTTTCGGCAAGCAAGGTGACCAAAAACCATCAATTCTGACAATGATTTTTATTTATTTTTTACAGCGTTCACCCTGGGCTATAAATGACCGTTATATTTTATTCTGCGGGTCGGTTCGATTACGGCGATACCATATGTATATAGGGTTTTTTATGTTTTGCAGCGTTTGCGCAATAAAATAACTTATTTAGAAAATTATTTATTTTCTGTGTCACCATATTCTGAGAGCCGTAACATTTTTATTTTTCAGTCAAAAAAGCTGTGTAAGGGCTTGTTTTTTGCGGGACGGGTTGTAGTTTGTATCGGTATAATTTTGCCGTACATGCGACTTTTTGATCACTTTTTATTGTATATTTTGTGAGGGGTGGTGACCAAAAAATAGTGATTTTCGCATTGTTTTCCATTTATTTTTTTTGCGGTGTTCACCGTGCAGGATAAATAATATTATAGTTTTATAGTTGGGGTCGTTACAAACGCGGTGATACCAAATATGTTTACTTTTTTTTTACGTATTCATTTTTTTTCCTATAATGAAAGACTTATTATAGGAAAAAAAGCAGTTCATGTTTATGTCACTTATAACTTTTATTTTTACACTTTTTTTAAAACATTTTTATCCTTTTTTTTACTTTCTTCACTTGTCCCACTAGGGGACACTTAGACTTGCAGCTCTGATCGCTGCTGGAATACATTACACTAGACACGAAGTGTAATGCATTCCAACTGTCATTGTGACGTAACAGTCACACTGACAGGAAGCCTACGACGACCACCCTCGGGGTGGTCCTCATAGGCTTCTGTACATGGCAACCCGGAAGCCATTGTCTGGCGTCCGGTTGCCATGGGTACGATCGCCAGCCCCCGTGATTTCACATGGGGGCTGCCGATCGAGGCTAAACACCTTAATTGTGGCGTTCAAATCGAACGCCGCAATTAAGGGGTTAACTGACGAAATCAGCTGCGACAGGCCGCTGATCGGCAACGGGGAATGCAGGGCAGACGCCCTGCACAGTTAACCGCCGCTGCGGTGTAGCGCCCATTATGCACGCGACCGTAAAAACACCCGTTATTGCGGGTCGTAATTACGACCCGCAATAACGGGCTCATAGACTTCTGTTACCCACGGGTACCTTCCCGTTTTCTCACGGGAAGGTGCCCGTGCCGTTAAAAAAATAGAACATGTTCTATTTTTCTATTTTACGTGCCGTGCTGCTATACATTATAATGGAAGCACGGCTCTCAAAAGCGGCTGGCTGCCCGTGGCCGGCCGTCCCCGGCCGTGCTCGTAATTACGAGTCGTAATTACGAGCATGGCCCGTAAAATAAAAAAATACAACATGTTCTATCTTTTTAACGGTACGGGCACCTTCCCGTGAGAAAACGGGAAGGTACCCGTGGCTAACAGAAGTCTATTGGCCCGCTATTTCGGGTCGTAATTACGACCCATAATAACAGGTTTTTCTACAGTCGTGTGCATGAGGCCCCGTAATGACGGGTGACTACATGTGTGCACCCGCATTACGGCAGCGTTGCTAGTCGACGTCAGTAAATAGTCACTGTCCAGGGTGCTGAAAGAGTTAACTGATCGGCAGTAACTGCTTCAGCACCCTGGATAGTGACTACCGATCACAATATAGAGTAACCTGTAAAAAAAAAACACGTTCATACTTACCGAGAACTTTCTGCTTCTTCCAGTCCGGTCTCCTGGCCGTTGCCTTGGTGACGCGTCCCTCTCGACATCCGGCCCGACATTCCTTGATGACGATGCAGCCCATGTGAGCGCTGCAGCCAAGCACAGAATGCAGAGGCCTCTGCAGCCAATCACAGGCTACAGAGGCCTCTGCAGCCAATCACAGGCTGCCGCGTCAGAAAAGAAGGTCGGACAGGAGGAAGAAGAGGGACTCGTCACCAAGACAACGACCAGGTACGTATGAAATGCTTTTTATTTTATTTTTAATCAGCAGCCTCTTTTCTCTATCAGTGATTGATAGAGACAAGTGGCTGCCGATTTTTATAATATTTTTGACCGGGTTCGGTCAAAACGGGTTCGGCCAAACCCGGTAAAGTTCGGATTCGCTGCAAACAGAACTTTTCCGGAAGTTCGGACCGAAACCGGGTTCGGTTGTCCCGGTTCGCTCATTTCTACCTATGATCTATATACTATTCCAACTTAGTTGGTTCCCGAAGTTATCCGCCTTCTGGTGCCACAGATCTACTTTTTAGAACAGGAGAGCAACTGGCAGAGATTATGTGCAGTTATCTCTGAGCTATTTATGCTGAATACGTTCACATCAGGTCTGACCGTCTCCTCTCAGGATGAATAGATCAATTCTTACCACCTCTTTATTCCCTCGAGAGCTGAGCACAGGAGATGCAGCATGTAGGATGTTCTTACTGGTGCAGAGCCCCAGCACCTTATGAGGGTCTTCAGGTTTTTAGTCATATTTATTACAAAGATTATGTATTTTAATATAATATTAATTGTTTCCTCAATGTCACACAGACAGAAATTATTATCTATCAAATGTTCAGCAGCTGCAGATCCGTCCAGATTGTAATAACTAGACACACACTAAACCAACTGTGAGAGATGAACATTACAAGTTCCATGCACCAAGACTGAACCATATCTCTGACTTTTACAATTTATTATGGGTTTTAATTCTATCCCTGATCTCCTTTCTTGGCAGTACTGGGTAAGAGTCTGTCCACGGAAACATTATGAATATAGAAACTACATTCAAAATATAAATAACAATCAAACATTAAAAATATTGTTAAAGCCATACTGAAATATGCAAATTATGTGTGTGGTCATAAAAGCAGCTCACGCCGGGTATATCTATTGTGATGTCACTACTATTAATGATGGTAAATCTATACTTGAAATATGCAAATTATGGGTGAGGTCATAAAAGCATCTATTGTGATGTCATAGAGCTTGGGTATATGCAATGATGCTGGTCACAGAGCTGCCACTCAGTTGGATGTGACCGGTAAGTTCTCTATCATTTCTCTATCTGTACCTGACTCTGATCGATCCATTATATTAGGAACATTGAATCCATGTCTTCAAGATATGGTTTATTAGAGGTTGTAATATCTTTTTTTGTTTCATTATACAATTGAATTGCTTAAATATCATAGAAAGAACACAGGCTGTAAGAAATGGCAGCCTACATTCAGCCGATAATAGATTTGCAGGGTAACAGCACATCATTTTGGTTCCCTGCAGCCCTGAGAACTTATTTTGGCTCTCGATTGTAAAGGAGAAATTACAGTATGGTCATATTAGGGGACTGTTATGTAGTAAGTCCTTATATTAGTGTAAATTCCCTAAAAAGAATTCCATAAATTAACACAATGTAATAAAATTCAGAATTTTGATCAAGTAATATAAAAAAAACATGTAAAAGCCATTGAAAATGCCATATTAAGATCTGTAAGTTATAACGAGTGTAGTTAGGTAATCCACCTACACTATATGGCCAATAGTATTTGGACACCTCTCCTAATTATTGAGCCAAGAATCAGCTGGATGGGTGTAAAACACGTCGCCGTTGAATTTTGGAGCATGGGAAACATGTTCTGTTGAGTAATAAATCACGGTTCACTATCTGGCCATCTAATGGACGAATTTGCGTTTTGTGCCTGCCCGGAGAATGCTACCTACTGGACCGTATAGTGCCTATTATAAAATGGAGTGAAGTTTGTATAATGGTCTGGATTGTTTGTAAGGGGTTGGATTAAATCCCCATTTTTCCAGTAGGGGTTAATAAGACTTTTAAACAATTGTATGCTTCCAACTTTGTGGTAATAGTTTGGGTAAGACCCTTTCCTGTCCTAGTATGACTGTGCCCCTGTGCACAAAGAGGGTCCCTAAAGACATGGTTTGACAAGTTCGATGTGGAGGAACTTGCGTATCTGCACAGAACCCGGACCTCAATCCCAACAAAACCTTTGGAGTGAATTGGAAAGGCAATTGCGAGCCAGACCTTTTTGCCCAACATCAGTGTCTCAACCATTGGTGTCCATATACTTTTGGCCATATACTGTAGTGTACCGAGTGTATATCTATTGTGATGTCACCGAGCTTAGGTATAAAGTATAGTGCTGGCCAGAGGGCTGTCATTTATCAGGTGGATGTGACCGGTACGGTAAGTACTTTATCATTGCTACGTCTCTAGAACAGTCTCATCTATCAGTCTCTTTATGAATATTGGATTCTTACATGTAATTCTAGTGTTTGTCGTGTTATTTGTGTTTTTTATTTGGCATACTTATACACTAGGAAATTGCTTAAATAGCAATATTGTGGCCTGTCACATCTGCTCCATAGACAGAATGCAGATTGCAGACAGAAATTGGTGTCTGTATTCTGCTGGTAGATTCATAAAGCAACCACAAAGCAAAGAATGTGAATCTCTGGGAACTTATTATCACACCCTCCAGTTTATAACACCAGTAATTCTCATAATAAATGTTTATAAGGGAATTCATATTTATGAAGTTTAGGTTTTCTGTCTGTAGACTATACTATTTACATATCAGGTCAATCCTGAATATTAGCTGGTATGGCTATGCAACCAACCTACATCAGGTGCCGCTATTGTGATGTCTTGAGATGAGTCTAGATAGTCGTGTATCTTACTGCGTCTATGGTAGTATTGGTTTTATTACAAGATTTAAACTATTTGATGTTTGAATCATGTACATAAATAAATGATTATAAGGAGTATTGCTTTTTTTTTATTTTTTATTTTTTTTAGTAATAAAATATTAGTAAGTCCAGGAATAAACAGCCTAATAGCATTCGTCAGACTAAATTGTAGAAGGATAGTGCTAATCCCCTGGAAACGTGTCCTTATTAACAATTGAAATTAATAATTATGTATATAATCATAATAATAATAATAATAACAATAAAAAAGATAACAATAAAAAGTATTTATTACTAACTCCAATTACTTAGGTTCTAAATTCTGGTTATCAATTAATATTAAAAAAAATTCAACCCTTTAAAATGCCATATGGTCAATTTAACAACCAATACATTGTTTCAGCTTCCAAACCTAATACAATGTTATCAACAGGGGCTCCCAGGTCCAAGACCCCAAGTCATGTGATCCTCTGACACTTATGATTGACAATATTCTGTTATAGGAATACCCTATTTAATAACTAATTTTTCCAGCTAGTTTCATCACAAGTAACGACTCCCTTATAGTTTTCTGGTCTTTCTAGGTCTTGCTGTTGGATTGACACTGTGTTACTTACTGTGTTGCTTATACGGTTAGCGATTTGTCCTATTTTCGGAGAACTAGAGGCGATTAGTCAAATTCTATCTTGACTGTCTCCTGGTTTTCTACCAAGGACATTGGTGCAGTTTGGCACCCGGGCATTAAACAACCATGCCCTTTTGGAAAAAATCTAAGAAATATCACGTCTCCCAAATTCCTGATGAAGGAAATCTGATGGGAGACATACCAACTATGGAGGAGCCTAACATCTCGCTCCAGAAGTTTTCTGTCATCAAAGATATGGCAGATGAAAAATCCAGCGATCTTAGTCACAGCAAATATTGTGACATTACATCAAAGAACACCAAGAAGAGCGCATTCAGCCTGCTGACCCGCCTGCGCTCCAAAAATATCCGTAAAAGGTATGTAACTAATAATTCTCATACATTGCTCAGATATCCAGAGCTGTGGTATAACAGTCACTAGATCTTTAATTCTCCCCATATCTTCACAGAAACTTTGGCAGCAGCGCTGTGATCGGCGCTAGAGAACTGGATCGCTATTTCCCAGATAGACGGTTGAGACTATATGTTGCCACCTGGAATATGGAGGGAAAGGTGAGAAGTAATGTACAATATTTATTGTGACCCATCAGTATGCCCGAGCTCAAGTTGGATGAAATGGGCCAGTAACCATGTCTCTTTAGTTTGTAGTTGAATATCACATAGACAGGTTATATTCTACCCTATGTCAGTTGAGTTGGCGCTCTTTGTATACAATATTAATGTTTGTATATTTTGAACAGGATTACCCGCAAAATGTGGAGGATCTGCTGTTACCATCAGATGATACGAAAGACATTTATGTTATTGGCGTTCAGGAAGGATGTCCAAACAGGTAAGTCTTCTCAGGTTGTCTTACACCAGCCTATGACTGCAGATGGACAGCAGGGCGGCTGATACAAATTCTCTCTCAATGCTCTACTTATTGTATTATCACTCCTTAATTTTCAAAATGTATCCCCAGAGGTTATTATTATATGGAGTGTTGATACAGATGAGTTGAGTATCTTAATCTTGTGTCATTTATTAATATGTAAATCTGAAATTGTGTCTTCTTGTAGACGGGAATGGGAGATAAAATTACAGGAGACCCTTGGACCACACTATGTATTATACCACTCCTCCGGGCTCGGAGTCCTGTATCTCACCATCTTTGTTCGACGGGAACTAATCTGGTTCTGCTCAGGTAAGATTCACATTCCTACGTCTACATAAGAAGTCTTGAATGTAGTCATTAGCTGGAACATCTTATTTAGTTATTAGAATTAGATGCCTAAGAGCTTGGCTCTCAGATTCTTGACTTCTGAGTATTGGAGATCTAAAAGTTCACACCACAGTTACAAAGTATGAAATTATGTTCTAGTAATATTTCCATAGTTTAATTGGAAATAATTGCTATTCCATTGTTGCATGTAGTACTCTTAACCATTGACCCGTCTTTTTGTGTTTAATTTCTTATACAGAGGTAGAGCACACCCATGTAACAACCAGGCTATTCCACCATGTGAAAACTAAAGGAGCCTTGGGTGTTGCCTTCACCGTCTTTGGAACATCTTTCCTTTTTATTAATTCACATCTGAGATGTAAGTATTTACAATATTAATATATGACCATGTACAGTTTTACTTTGTATAAAATTGCTGCTATTTGATAATTAACTGAAATATATGGGATGATATCAAGAGATCTGTACTTATGTTTTGGTAAAAATAAAAGGTTTGTTCCAGTTTGATCAAACTTTTTCTAATCTATCAATCTCATTCTATGTTGTGAGTGGCCAGTAATACAGATACACGCAGGTAGAATTAGTGCAGGAGGGGGTGGCGGCGGCTGGTTTCAGTTGCGCCGCCTCCCCCTCTGAGAGGCAGCAGGGCGGACGGTGCGGCCGTATAATCCCTCACACCCACCCCTCCTCTCCATTAGCGGCGGTGGCGCGCTGCAATGTGTTTTTTTGAAAATAATATGCGATTGGGGCCGCCCATATGATCATCCGCCACTGCTAATATGTATTTTTTTGTTGGCAGTTGGGGCAGTCAACAAGAGGATCCAGGACTATAAAACCATTACTGAGGGTCTCCGTCTGCCTCAAATTATTCCGGAAAGAATCAACTCCAATGCCTGTGAGTATTACTTATGTGGTTGAACCTATGGATCCTTTTATCTCTCTATTTGTCTCCGTTGAGTCTAATGCAGTCATGTGCTATAATTTTTTTATTTATTTTTATTCTACAGTGGACGTCACCAGCCGCTTTGATCGGGTGTTTTGGTTTGGAGACCTCAATTTTCAACTTAAAGAGGACAGAAAAAATGTGGAATCTCTTCTGCAGAAGATCGAAGGAAAAGATATGTCCAGTCTCCTCAAACACGACCATCTGAATGAAGCCAAGAACAATGGTATATTTACTAGTAGACAGATCTCTATCACTCCTCAACCTTCATTAAAGGGGTTCTCCACCTTCTGACAACTGATCACCTATCCACCGGATAGGTCATCAGTATATCATCGGTGCGGGTCCGACACCTGGACGCTGCACCGTTAAGCTGCTCCAGTGGCCTGCGGGCACCGGATGTTATGCCACACAATGCTATGTACGGAGCCGGTAGCAGTTGGCTCCTTACATAGCATAGCTGCCATGATGCATAACTGCAGGTCTGCCTCCTATTCACTTGAATAGGAGCAGAGTTGCAGTACTGCAGCTCGGCTGCAATTCCGTGGCCGGCGCCAACTGCATCCGGCATGTACGTCCGGTGCTCAAAGGCACCGGACCAGCTGATTAGTGCAGGGTCCGGGTGTCGGACCACCACAGATCATGTACTGATGACCTATCTGGTGAGTATGTCATTAGTTGTTAGAAGTTGGAAAACCCCTTTAATACCACAACCACTTCCACAGATTAATACAAATCACTGACATGATGGTTGATATGTTCCCCAAATTCTTATATAGTGCTAAAATTATCAATTGCTCCTTTTTTTTTTTAATACTGACTACTTTTTTTTCTTTCAACTTAAGGGTCCATATTTC
This sequence comes from Rhinoderma darwinii, assembly GCF_050947455.1. Classification (NCBI taxonomy): domain Eukaryota; kingdom Metazoa; phylum Chordata; class Amphibia; order Anura; family Rhinodermatidae; genus Rhinoderma; species Rhinoderma darwinii. The sequence continues at coordinate 510,369 of NW_027461699.1, forward strand.
TAGGGTTCAAGGAGCACACCATTGATTTCCTTCCTACATATAAGTTTGACATTGGCACAGACACCTATGATACATCAGCAAAGCAGAGAATTCCATCATATACGGTAAGATATCTTATTTCCAGGTCTACAGAGCTTGAGAGACAATAGAATCCATGGGCCAGAGCACCCATTATATAATGAATCCCCTCCCCCAATGTAATGAATTGTTATTATTATAGCTGGAAGAGTAATTTCTTATGAACAAAGCTTTCAGTTAATTTTACTTTTATGTAGTGAGTTTGTCATCACAGTTTCCCAGTGTAATATGTCGTTGCCCAGTATGGGTCAAGGATACTTATTTAATGAAATCTGTGTGACCAAGTCAAACCTAAAATGCAATAAAGTCTCAATATTTTGCAATATAAATAAAGTAGGCCCAACATTTAGGTCTGTGTTGTTTTGCAGTTTAATAATCTATTATAATATGATTTCACTAATGATATTTGTTATTTTCATGACCTCTACAGGACAGGGTGTTGTTTAAAAGCCAATGTGAGGGAGATGTGCGAGTCCTGAGATACGACTCTTGCCCTGTTTTGAAGACCTCAGACCACCGACCTGTTTTTGGCATCTTTGAAGTAAAGATCAGGCCCGGTTCAGATGAGTAAGTCATGTTTTCCTCCATGTTGTTGGTATGATACTTTCAGTAGCCGTCATTACTACATGGTCCTTATAGCCAGAGCTCACACTTTGGGGCAGGTGGCTGTACACCTTGGTGACAGTACTGGAGGATTATAGGATGTGAAACTAAGCAAAGTGTGGTTACCTGCTAACATTATCATATGTCTTACATAAATATATTTCTCATTCCAGCATCCCCTTGGCTGGTGGACGCTTTGATCGTAAAATCTATGTAACGGGCATTAGGAGGAAAGGACAAAAAAAGTAGCTGCATCTGTTCATGTCCTTACAGGTAAGAGCTTTGTAGTTGTCTATTATGTTTGCGGTGAAAATGTTCTTCCATCTCTTAGGTTTTCCTCTGTATCTGTAATTTATTTTATCAACTAATTTAACTAAAGTGTAAATAAGTATTTTCAATCTTAAAATTCCAACTCCTTGTATTTAGACACGTTTTCATTTCTGAATGAAGGTTGTGGGCTTTGGGGAACAACTTCCCCAACTGTAAGCATGTATGTAGTATAGTACAATGAGTTTCCTAAAGGAACCGGTCATCTGAATGGATGGAACAACTGGATTTTATGATGCATTAGCTTCTAAGCAAAAATGATGGATACAAGAAACATTGCTATTGATGGAAGACATTACTTGGCATCTTGCAGGACTCCTAAGGAACAGTTACAATCTCCGGGGCATAAAACATCGGAATATTAGAAAGTTCCGGTAACATGCTGAAGAGCACAGCTCTAGTATTCGGCACACAGACAAATATGATTCAAAACTTCTTTCGTTTTATTTGTATTGTATTCAAATGCCATGGGCGGAGTGCAACGTTTCGGTCCTAGAAGACCTTCGTCAGGCGCTGGAACCCTGTTGGCGTGGATGTATCCTGCTGATGAGCACTGCTGTTCTTATCGCGGCTTACCGCTCGTTTTTGGCGCGGTAAGCCGCGATATGAACAGCAGTGCTCATCAGCAGGATACATCCACGCCAACAGGGTTCCAGTGCCTGACGAAGGTCTTCTAGGACCGAAACGTTGCACTCCGCCCATGGCATTTGAATACAATACAAATAAAACAAAAGAAGTTTTGAATCATATTTGTCTGTGTGCCGAATACTTCTCTACATACGATTGGGTTGGGACCCTATTCGTGCACCTCCTATAGGTCTTGTGCACTCTGAACCAATACCGAGCACAGCTCTAGGTCAGACCCACTGCTTGCATCAACCATCTTCAAGGTTTGTAGTGTGACGCCAAGGATCAATTAAGAAATTTATTTACCTCAAATCACCTTAAAAAGTCTTCTAGATTTTGTGTCTGCTAAGAAACACACATTATAGAACATTAATAGCAAATATTTGTCTTGCAGCATAAACATCAATTCCGCAGTACATCTGGCGAGAATAGCGCTCCCTGTCACCGGAGGAGCTACCATCAATGCTGATAGAAAGGTAAGTTCCTCTGGATGTGTCCCCTCTCTATATTTATCAAGCAGCCTGAATGATCAATATTTAATAGGGTTGTGTGCTTCTCCCCCCAGAACAAGTCAGCAGATATCAACAGAACATCAACACCAATAACAACCAAGGGCAGAATCCGCCATCTTACAAGAATTCCAATGGCGAGACTTAACATTTCTACAACATCTGTCACAGAAGAGACATCAATGTGGTCACCAGGGCATCAATATCACCCAGAAGACCAGGTTCAGAACAGGACAATATGTCATCTCTTCTTGTGTCTGTCGAATCCAGATTTTCCACCCCTAACTGATACTACAGTATATACTGTGACATATTCCGTAGTTTTTGCTGGATCTTGTATTACCATCATCTTTACCATTATATATTTTGATCCACAAAAACCTTAAATAAATCATTAACATCAATCCATAAGTGTGACTGGTAATTGTTATGTGCGCGGCTGCAACTTACACAATACAGAGTGTATGGAACGTGCCGCCATATGTACTGGATTATATACTTTAGGACAAAGAGTGCTAGGAGATGTAAAACATTGATATATTTGATAGTTGCTTAACCACTTAAGGACGCAGCCTAGTTCGGGACTTAGGGCTCAGAGCCCATTTTTCAAATCTGACATATTTAACTTTATGTGGTAATAATGTCGAAATGCTTAAACCTATCCAAGCGATTCTGAGAATGTTTTCTCGTGAGACATTGGGCTTTATGTTAGCTGTAAAATGTTGTTGATATGTTCAGTGTTTATTAATGAAAAATTGCAAAATTTAGAGAAAATGTAGAAAAAATAGAATTTTTCTAAAGTAAAAAATGCATCTGCTTGTAAAACAGATGGTTATACCAACCAAAATATTTACTAGTTCACATTTCCCATAATTCTACTTTAGATTGGCATGATTTTTTGAACATAAACAGCAATTTCTCATATTTTTAAGAAAATTTCAAAAGCCTTTTTTTTAAGGTACCTGTTCAGTTCTGAAGTGGCTTTGAGGCACCTATGTATTAGAAACACCCACAAAACTTCCCGTTTTAAAAACTAGACCCCTCAAAGTATTCAAAACAGCATTTAGAAAGTTTTTTTTAACCCTTTAGGCATTTCACAGGAATTAAAGCAAAGTGGAGGTGAAATTTGCAAATTTCATTTTTCTTGCTGAATTTAATTTTATTCTATTTTTTTCTGTAACACAGGTTTTACCAGAGAAACACTACTAAATATGTATTTTACAGATTCTGCCGTTTTTAGAAATGTCCCACATGTGGCTCTAGTGTGCTCTTGGACTAAAACACAAGCCCCAGAAGCAAAGAAGCACCTAGTGCATTTTGGGGCCTCATTTTTATTAGAATATATTTTAGGCAGCATGCCAGGTTTGAAGAGGTGTTTAGGTGCCAAAAAAGTAGGAATCCCTCAAAAGTGACCCCATTTTGGAAACTGCACCCCTCAAGGAATTCATTTATGGTTGTTGTTACCATTTTGACCCCACAGTTTTTTCACAGAGCGTCTTTGAATTGGGCTGTGAAATTAAAAAGATGAAATGTTTTCCAATAAGATGTCATTTTTGATCAAAATTTCTTATTTTCGCATGGAAAATGCCCCATTTTGTTGCCCAATTTGTCCTGAGTGCGGTAATATCCCATTTGTGGTGATAAACTGCCGTTTGGGCCCATGGGAGGTCTCAGAAGGAAAGAAGCGCTATGTGTTCTTTGGAGTCCAGATTTTGCTGGATTGGTTTTCGGGTGCCATGTCGAATTTGCAGAGCCCCAGAGGTATCAAAGCAATGGAAACCCACCAGAAGTGACCCCATTTTGGAAACTAAACCCCTCAAGGAATTCATTTATGGGTGTTGTGACCATTTAGACCCCACAGTTTATTCTCAGAATTTATTTGAAATGGGCTGTGAATTAAAAAAAATGTGTGATAAACTGGGCCCATGGGAGGGCTAAGAAGGAAAGGACCACCATTTGGCCTACTGGGGATTTTCTGGTACTAAGTCATGTATGCAGAAGCCCCTGAGGTACCAGTACAGTTGAAACCCCCGAGAAGTGACCCCGTTTTAAAAACTACACCCCTTAAGGCATTCATCTAGAGGTGTAGTGAGCATTTTGACCCCACAGGTATTGTGTAAAAGATAATGCGCAGCAGATAGTGCAGAGTGAGATTTGCAATTTTCTATACATATATGCCATTTCAGTGTCCGATATATTGTGCCCAGCATGCGCCACCGGAGACATACATCCCATAAACAGTAATGTGGGTTCTCACGGGTACAGCAATACCCTACATGTGGATGTTAACAGCTGCCTGGGCAGACAGCAGGGCCCAGAGTGTAAAGATGAGGGGGATAAGCTGTGCGGAGTGCATCATGGTAAGTAAAACTGGGGTAGATTGAAAATCAAGGGATGTATGATACATTTTAAAACACTTTCATACAGAGCCCTGGTTTTTCGGGACACGTGTCATATTGATATATTGTGTCTTACCCTATCCCCCTCTTATAGCATACTTTGCACTTCTTTTGACTTTTTCCCTTCTTGCCAGTTTGGGGAACTCCTCCTGGAAAGTATTGCCCTGGTACGATGTGTGTTGCCTTGCTTCCAGAAGTACTTGGTGCCCCCCTTCATGGTCCCTAAAGATTAGGTTCTTGATAACCACCTCTTGAAATTCCAGGAAAGTTCCCATCTGGCCTTTACATCGATGTAGTAGGTACGCATTAAACAATGCAATCTGAATGATGTGCACGGCCAGCTTCTTATACCACACCGCATGGCGCTGTAGGGCTTCAGGACTTGATCTGACAAGTCCACCCCTCCCATGCACCTATTGTAGTCCAGGATGCAGTCTGGTTTGGGGTTCTCTGTACTGGTACCTCGTACAGGTACATGGGCACTGGTATGGCCATGTATTGTTGTCAATACAACGACATCTCTCTTGTCCTTGTACTTAACACACAATATGTTGCTGCTAGAATGTGCCCTGCTTCCACCCCTTCTTGTTTGCCCAAGCAGTGTCTTAGGGAGGTGTAATGTCAGGATAGGGAGACAGACAGGTGAGCCCTAATCTATCCGCCACTCAGACCCTGCCTACTTTCACAGCCCGTCCTAGGCGACGGTGTACAAATGGGCGACGGTCCATATGCTCAATATGTGCACGACAGACAAACAAGACAAGGGTACACAAAAGCAAAGGGAAGTGGGGCAGTTGTCCACGGCAAAACCGTGAGCAACAGAGTAGTGGATGAGCCGAGTCAAACCAGGAGTGTACGTGTTAACAAATGCAGAGCAGGAGAATAGTCAGTCAAGCCAGGGTCAATATGAAGCAGAGGTCAATGGTAACAGCAGAAACAGCAGAGCCAGGAAACAAGAGAATCACAGGCAAAGGACAAGCATCAAATGAAGTTATAAGTAGACCAAGGGCGGGAGCTAGAACCGTCTGGCCAGGCTGCGATAGGCTCTCCCACTCCTCAGCCTACCAGCCTGAGTGGTAGCAGATCGAGTCACTCTAGCAGACCTAGACACAGATGCAGGCTTATTAACCACGGGCATTGACACAGAAGCTGTGTCAGGCAAATCCTTCACAGGAGGCCTCTCCGATTTCTTCTAGCAGTGCCGCATGCCACAGTACTTCTGGAAGCGAGGCACTTGAAGAGTAGGACGCTGGTATAAAAATTATCCAGTTAGAGGTGGTAAACCTGGTCCAGCAGTGGGTGCACCAAATCCCACCCAATTTTTGCGTTAACTCCCAGTAAGGGGGGGCATTCTAAGGGCTGAATACTGCTGTCCTTGTAAGTATACCCTGATGCACTCTCGCACAACTTATACATCTTCACGCCATACCTTGCCCTCTTACACGGCAGGTACTGGTGGAATTGAAGCCTCCTGTTAGGGATCTGCCAGGTACTTCATCTAGCTATACTCCTGGGATTAATCAATCCACACCTGAGGCCAGACCTGCTCGACTGACACCATCTCCCACCAACCAGGGTGGCAGGCTCAGGAGTGGGAGAGCCTATCGCGGCCTGGTCTCTCGGAGTTAGCTCCGCCCCCTGCCCTTTATTACCTGCCCTGTGCTCTCCCTCAGTGCTTGTAATTCTTTTGGATTCCTGGCCCCACTGCTGCTTGCTCCAGCCTGCTTCTGCCGTGCTTCTGCCTTGCTGCAGTTCTGCTTTACCTGCTTGCTTGCCCTGGCTTGCTTCTGTCTCCGTGCCTGCTCGGGTGTACTCACTTCGTCCTGGTCCTGACTGTTCGTTCGCCGCCCCGTTTCCTCGTGGCGTTCCGTGGCTACTGCCCCTTCCCTTGCGTGTTCCCTGTTTGTCTTCCTGTGCACTTAGCCAGCGTAGGGACCGCCGCCCAGTTGTACCTCGTCGCCTAGGGCGGGTCGTTGCAAGTAGGCAGGGACAGGGCGGTGGGTAGATTAGGGCTCACTTTCCCTTCACCTCCTTCCTGCCATTACATAATTACAAGCCCTTACCTAGTCTACCATTTCTCCTACGCTGACGCTATCATGGACCCCCTTGAGACCCTGACCCAGCAGATGCAGGGCCTCTCCCTACAGGTCCAGGCCCTGGCCCAAAGAGTCAATCAGGGTGACGCTGCTTTAGTAGTACCCCTCACCTCACCTCTAGAACCCGACCTCAAGTTACCTGACCGGTTTTCAGGGGACCGTAAGACGTTTCTCTCCTTCCGGGAGAGTTGCAGACTGTATTTCCGCCTAAAGCCCCACTCCTCAGGTTCCGAGAACCAGCGGGTGGGTATCATCATATCCCGACTCCAGGAAGGGCCCCAAGAGTGGGCCTTCTCCTTGGCTCCTGACGCCCCTGAACTTTCCTCTGTTGATCGTTTTTTCTCTGCCCTCGGACTCATTTACGACGAGACTGACAGGACTGCTTTAGCCGAGAGTCAGCTGGTGACCTTACGTCAGGGTAGGAGACCGGTTGAGGAATACTGTTCTGATTTTAGGAAGTGGTGCGTAGCTTCTCAGTGGAACGATCCGGCCCTAAGGTGCCAGTTTAGGTTAGGATTATCTGACGCCCTGAAGGATCTGCTGGTTAGCTACCCCTCGCCTGACTCCCTTGACCAGGTTATGGCCCTAGCAGTACGACTTGACCGACGTCTCAGGGAACGTCAGCTAGAACGCTTCAGTGTGCTCCCCTCTGACTTTTCTGCGATTCCCCCCGAGGTCCCGTCTCCTCGCCCCTCCACGGAGGACTCGGAGGTACCTATGCAACTCGGGGCCTCCATGTCCCCTCGACAACGTAGAGAGTTTCGCAGAATGAATGGTCTCTGCTTCTACTGTGGGGACGACAAGCATCTACTGAACACCTGTCCCAGGCGCAAGAATAAGAAGCCGGAAAACTTCCGCGCCTAAGTGATCATCGGGGAGGTCACTTGGGCGCACAGGTATTTCCCGTTAATGTGAAACGCAATAAAATTTTGCTTCCCTTTCAGGTCTCGTTTGCTGGCCGGTCTGCCACGGGCAGTGCTTTCGTGGATTCTGGCTCATCTGCTAATATCATGTCTGTGGATTTTGCTATGTCTCTAAAGATGCCTTGTATTGATTTACCTTATCCCATCCCTGTAGTAGGAATCGACTCAACCCCCCTTGCTAATGGTTATTTTACTCAGCATACTCCTGTTTTTGAACTCCTGGTTGGCTCCATGCATTTGGAGCAGTGCTCTGTACTGGTGATGCAGGGATTATCGTCTGATCTGGTATTAGGTCTTCCCTGGTTGCAGTTGCATAATCCCACATTTGATTGGAATACTGGGGATCTCACCAAATGGGGTAATGAATGTCTTATGTCATGTCTTTCTGTTAACTCTATTTCTCCCCGGGAGGAGGTAAACACGCTTCCTGAGTTTGTTCAGGACTTCGCCGATGTGTTTTCTAAAGAGGCCTCCGAGGTGTTGCCCCCCCATAGAGATTACGATTGCGCTATCGATTTGGTGCCTGGTGCCAAGCTTCCTAAGGGTAGGATATTTAATCTTTCATGTCCTGAACGTGAAGCGATGAGGGTGTATATCCAAGAATGCCTGGCCAAGGGTTTCATTCGCCCCTCGACTTCTCCTGTAGGTGCTGGCTTCTTCTTCGTGGGGAAGAAGGATGGTGGTCTTAGGCCGTGCATTGATTATCGTAACCTGAATAAGGTCACCGTAAGGAACCAGTACCCACTTCCTTTGATTCCGGATCTTTTTAATCAGGTTCAGGGAGCCCAATGGTTTTCTAAGTTCGATCTACGGGGGGCATATAACCTTATCCGCATCAAAGAGGGGGATGAGTGGAAAACTGCGTTCAACACACCCGAGGGTCATTTCGAATACCTGGTCATGCCCTTTGGGTTGTGTAATGCCCCTGCTGTCTTCCAGAATTTTATTAATGAAATCCTGAGAGAGTACCTGGGTAATTTTCTTGTTGTGTACCTTGATGACATACTGGTGTTTTCCAAGGACTGGTCCTCCCACGTGGAGCATGTCAGGAAGGTGCTCCAGGTCCTTCGGGAGAATAATCTGTTTGCTAAGACTGAAAAATGTGTCTTTGGGGTACAGGAGATACCATTTTTAGGGCAAATCCTCACTCCTCATGAATTCCGCATGGACCCTGCCAAGGTTCAAGCTGTGGCGGAATGGGTCCAACCTGCCTCCCTTAAGGCGTTACAGTGTTTTTTAGGGTTCGCCAACTATTACAGGAGATTTATTGCCAACTTCTCGGTCGTCGCTAAGCCTCTTACGGACCTTACCCGCAAGGGTGCCGATGTCCTCCATTGGCCCCCTGAGGCCGTCCAGGCCTTTGAGACTCTCAAGAAGTGCTTTATCTCGGCCCCCGTGCTGATTCAGCCCAACCAAGAGGAGCCATTTATTGTGGAGGTTGACGCTTCCGAGGTGGGAGTGGGGGCCGTCTTGTCCCAGGGTACCAGCTCCCTCACCCATCTCCGCCCCTGTGCTTACTTCTCTAGGAAGTTTTCGCCCACGGAGAGTAACTATGATATTGGTAACCGCAAACTTCTAGCCATTAAATGGGCTTTTGAGGAGTGGCGGCACTTCCTGGAGGGGGCCAGACACCAGGTAACGGTCCTTACGGATCACAAGAATCTGGTTTTCCTAGAATCGGCCCGGAGGCTTAATCCTAGACAAGCTCGGTGGGCACTATTCTTTACCAGATTTAATTTCTTGGTTACCTATAGGGCTGGGTCCAAGAATATTAAGGCTGACGCTCTGTCACGTAGTTTCATGGCCAATCCTCCTTCCGAGAAGGATCCCGCTTGTATTTTACCCCCTGGTATAATCGTCTCTGCCACGGATTCTGATTTAGCTTCTGATATCGCGGCTGATCAGGGTGCAGCTCCCAGGAACGTCCCTGGGGACAAACTGTTTGTTCCCCTGCAATACCGGCTGAGGGCACTCAGGGAAAACCATGACTCCGCTCTATCTGGTCATCCTGGCATCTTGGGCACCAAACACCTCATTACCAGAAACTATTGGTGGCCTGGGTTGCCTAAAGATGTTAGGGCTTACGTCGCCGCTTGTGAGGTTTGCGCTAGGTCCAAAACCCCTAGGTCCCGACCTGCGGGCCTACTACGTTCCTTGCCCATTCCCCAGAGACCTTGGACCCATATCTCCATGGATTTTATCACCGATTTGCCTCCATCTCAGGGCAAGTCGGTGGTGTGGGTGGTAGTCGACCGCTTCAGCAAGATGTGCCACTTTGTGCCCCTTAAGAAGCTACCTAACACCAAGACGTTAGCTTCTTTGTTTGTGAAACACATCCTGCGTCTCCATGGGGCCCCAGTCAATATCGTTTCTGACAGAGGGGTACAATTTGTTTCCTTATTTTGGAGAGCTTTTTGTAAAAAGTTGGAGATTGATCTGTCCTTCTCCTCCGCCTTCCATCCCGAAACTAATGGCCAAACGGAAAGGACCAACCAATCCCTGGAACAATATTTAAGGTGTTTCATCTCTGACTGTCAATTCGATTGGGTCTCATTCCTTCCCCTTGCTGAATTTTCCCTGAATAACCGGGTCAGTAACTCGTCAGGGGTCTCCCCGTTTTTCTGTAATTTCGGGTTTAACCCAAGGTTCTCCTCCGTCTCCCCTGGTTGTTCCAATAATCCTGAGGTAGAGGAGGTTCATCGGGAACTGTGCACTGTCTGGGCCCAGGTTCAGAAGAACCTAGAGGCGTCCCAGAGCGCACAAAAGATTCAGGCGGATAGTAGACGTTCTGCTAACCCCCGGTTTGTCGTCGGGGATTTGGTCTGGTTGTCGTCCAGGAACTTGCGCCTTAAGGTCCCGTCCAGGAAGTTTGCTCCCCGATTTATTGGACCTTATAAGATCATTGAAGTCCTCAACCCTGTATCCTTCCGTCTGGAGCTCCCCCCATCCTTTCGCATACATGACGTCTTCCATGCCTCCCTCCTTAAACGCTGCTCCCCGTCCTGGTCCCCCTCGAGGATACCTCCTGTTCCCGTTCTCACCCCTGAGGGGGTGGAATTCGAGGTGGCCAAGATTATGGACAGTAGGATGGTCCAGGGCTCCCTCCAGTACCTGGTCCATTGGAGAGGATACGGGCCGGAGGAGAGGACTTGGGTACCTGCCCGTGATGTTCACGCTGGGGTATTGATCAGGAGGTTCCACCTCCTCTTCCCCACTAAACCGGGTCCCCTTAGTAAGGGTCCGGTGGCCCCTCATAAAAGGGGGAGTACTGTTAGGGATCTGCCAGGTACTTCATCTAGCTATACTCCTGGGATTAATCAATCCACACCTGAGGCCAGACCTGCTCGACTGACACCATCTCCCACCAACCAGGGTGGCAGGCTCAGGAGTGGGAGAGCCTATCGCGGCCTGGTCTCTCGGAGTTAGCTCCGCCCCCTGCCCTTTATTACCTGCCCTGTGCTCTCCCTCAGTGCTTGTAATTCTTTTGGATTCCTGGCCCCACTGCTGCTTGCTCCAGCCTGCTTCTGCTGTGCTTCTGCCTTGCTGCAGTTCTGCTTTACCTGCTTGCTTGCCCTGGCTTGCTTCTGTCTCCGTGCCTGCTCGGGTGTACTCACTTCGTCCTGGTCCTGACTGTTCGTTCGCCGCCCCGTTTCCTCGTGGCGTTCCGTGGCTACTGCCCCTTCCCTTGCGTGTTCCCTGTTTGTCTTCCTGTGCACTTAGCCAGCGTAGGGACCGCCGCCCAGTTGTACCTCGTCGCCTAGGGCGGGTCGTTGCAAGTAGGCAGGGACAGGGCGGTGGGTAGATTAGGGCTCACTTTCCCTTCACCTCCTTCCTGCCATTACACCTCCCTTTAAAATGGACCAGGGACTCATCAATAGAAATACAATTCTCGGGGGTGTATGCTTTGGAAAACCGGGCACTAAAATGGTCTAATAGGGGTCTCCGTTTATACAAACGGTCAAAACTGGGGTCATCTCGGGGTGGGCGCTGCTCATTATCAGTATAATGTAAGAAGCGAAGTATTGCCTCATAACGCATCCTGGACACGGCCATACAGTACATTGGGGTGTGGTATAAGAAAAAGCCTCTTTTTTTTTTTTTTTAAGTTACCAGTTTAGTTCTGAAGTGGCTTTGGGGGGGCCTATATATTAGAAACCCCTATAAAACACCCCATTTTAGAAACTAGGCCCCTCAAAATATTCAAAACAGCATTCAGAAAGTTTATTAACCTTTTAGGTGTTTCACAAGAATTTAAAGCAAAGTAGAGGTGAAATTTACATATTTCAGTTTTTTTGTAAGAAAATTGTTTTTATTCCTTTTTTTTCTGTAAAACAGAAGGTTTTACCCCGAGAAACATTACTCAATACCTATTGCCCAGATTCTCCAGTTTTGAGAAATATCACAGATGTGGTCCTAGTGTGGTAATGGACTGAAGCACCGGCCTCCGAAGCAAAGAACCACCTAGAGGATTATGAGGCCTCCTTTTTATTAGGCACCATGTCCAGTTTGAAGAGGTCTTGTGGTGCCAAAACAGTGGAAACCCCCCAAAAGTGACACTATTTTGGAAACTAGACCCCTTGAGGAATTCATTGTAGTTTTCATGGGGTGCATGTGACTTTTTGATCAGTTTTTGCTCTATTTTTTTTTTTTTTTTTTTTAAAACAATCCAATTTTATTGATACGAACACAGAAATGAAATAACACATTAACATTCACATTACAATTTTCCAACATCGTATACAATAGTGACAGCATATCAGGAAATCCCCAACTTCCCCCCTTTCCCCCCTTTCCCCCCTCCCCGCACAGCCCCCCACTATATCTCCGCCGTTTGTTTCTAGTACCATTCCTGGTCAGAGCACATGTCTCTTATCAAGTTTCCCCACCACCCCTTCTTTACTCCAGACTCTATCACCTCCAGTTCCTCAGACGACTCTCGCCCTTAGTCTGCTCAGTTCAGGTGTCAGCACCTCAGGACAGGCCATCCATCTGCTCCATTGTTTCTCAAATTTTTTTTCCGTGCCCCTTTTAGAAAATATCTTATGCTCCATCAGGATATTATAGTTCAACATTCCTACAATTTCCCTCATCCTTGGTGGCTCCGCGTCCAGCCAGTGTTTAGCAATGCATTTCCTCGTTTGATATAATATCTTGGCAATTGCCAGGCTTGCCATTCTGTCACTCTCCAATTCTCCCACCGCTCCCAACAACATAACTTTAGGGTCTGCCGCCAATTCCCAACCATACACCTGCTTTATCAGGTCCAATATTTCCCCCCATAGGGTCCTCAGGGCCTCACATGACCAAAACATATGCAATATGTCCGCCTTCTCCTCCGTGCACCTACGACATTTAGCATCCGCTCTAATACCCATCTGTTTTAATACCCACGGGGTGCGGTACACTCTGTGTATCAGGAAGAGTTGTGATCTCCTTTGCGCCAGACTGAGCGATAAGTGACATGTGGACGCTAATATCTCCCACTCCTCCTCGGTCAATGGACCGACATCCTGTTCCCATTTCGCTTTTACCAGCACCATTGTGTTTCCCAAGTGTTTGGACAGTAAGCTCCTGTACGCCATTGAGATCAGGCCTTTGGTCGTGTCAGCCCGTCCCACATACTCTAGGACCCCAAGAGCACAGACCGTCAGGTCCACCACATGCGCCTGCGCCTGTAGGGCATGATGGATCTGCAAATATTGGTAAAACATATTGTGCTCCAGTGGAAATAGGTCTTTCAACTGCTGAAATGATCTCAGCCCGTTATCATCATACAGGTGTTGTAATCGCCTAACCCCTGCCGATTCCCATTTTTGCATGCCCTCTAATTGGTATAATTCCCACAAGACCGGATTATGCCATAGGGGAGTATATTTGGTACACATTCCCACTCCCAGGATCTGTTTGCACTGCCACCATATTTTATGTATCAGGAGTAACGTTGGTTTAGCACTCGCCAATCTCTTAAAGGTATGCGCTTCCAGACCCTCTAGTGGGTTGAGTCCTCCCCCCAAATATGACAATAAACGTGCACTGGAGCCCCAGGTCTCTGTGTCCTCCCACCCCTTAAATTGTTGGCTCTGGGCAGCCAGGTAATATATCCAGGCATTTGGCAGCGCTACCCCCCCCCCCCCTTCGTCTTTAGGCAATTGCAATTTCTCCAATTTAATCCTTGGAACCCATTTTTTCCAGACCAGATCCCGAAAGAGATTGTGCAATCGTCTGAACCAGTGCTTAGGTATCCATACTGGGGAGTTATGAAGAATATATAAAACTTGAGGCATAAGGATCATCTTGATTAGATTAGTCCTCCGCAGAGCAGAGAGCGGGAGCCTGTTCCAGGCATCCACCTTATGTTTCACCTTGAGCAGCAGTGGTGAAACATTCAAAGACATATAGTCTGGGACCCTAGCCGTCACCTTAACCCCTAGGTACGTAAATTCAGAGACTATCGGAATCCGGGGTCCCACTCCAGTATCTACCATATTCACCGTGTCAAGTGGCATCAGAGCAGACTTGGTCCAGTTAATATTTAATCCTGAGAACTCCCCAAACCTTGTGATCGTATCCATTATTACCTTCAGTGTATTCTCAGTGTCCGTCATATATATTAAAATATCGTCTGCATATAGTGAAATTTTTTCCTCCATTTCCCCATATTGCAAGCCTCTTATATGCTCCTCCTGTCTTATGAGGCACGCCAGTGGCTCTACCGCCAAGGCGAATAGCAATGGTGACAGTGGGCACCCCTGGCGCGTACCCCGGGCCAGTGAAAATTTCTCGGACATTGCACTATTCACCCGTATGCGGGCTGTAGGGGCCACATACAACAACTGTACCCACTTCACGAAGTTAGGGCCGAATCCCATCTTTTCTATTACTCGCCATAGGTACCCCCATTCTACGCAGTCAAACGCTTTTGCGGCGTCTAACGTTAGCACCGCCCTTCCTCCTTGATCATCCGGTGTCGCCTGAAGTTTTAAAAACAGCCGCCTGAGGTTGACAGCCGTCGATTTGGAGGGCATGAACCCCGATTGGTCTTCATGCACAACATGCTTTACCACCCTGTTCAGCCGCAGCACCAATATCTTTGCCAAAATCTTGACATCCGATGTCAACAAGGATATTGGTCTGTAGGACTCCGGTAATTGACTGTCTTTCCCCTCTTTTGGGAGAACCACTATCGTAGCCTCATATAGGGAGTCTGGTATTTTACCTCTGTCAAAACTATCCTGCAAAGTACTCAAGTATTCTGGCGCTAGTTCCGTCCCATATTCCTTATAGATTTCCCCCGGTAACCCATCTGGACCCGGAGCTTTCTCATTTGCCATATCCCTTATCGCCTGTTCCAACTCCTCCAGTGAAATAGGTGCCTCCAAGCTTTCACAGTCCTCCCGGCCCAAGGTAGGCAAATTAATGTTTCCCAGGTACTCGTCCAATTGCTGTGTGTCGTAATGCACTTTGGATGTATATAGGTCAGTATAAAACCGCTGAAATATTTGCAAGATTTGCCACGTGTGTGTGTCTCCACCCTCCCCCCCTCCCCCCTAAGGCCATGAATGAAATTATTACTCCCATGCGGCTTTGCCATCCTAGCGAGTATTCTCCCCGCCGTTTCCCCTTCTTCATAATATTTCTGTTTAAGGAATAATCGTTTATTATCCACCATTGTTAGTTAGTTTAACAACGTCTGTGCCTCCACCCAATGTCTAAGTGTCTCCTCGGACCCCTCTTCTACATGTCTCCCTTCTGTTTCTGTCACCCGAACCTCTAAACTTTCTCCCAATTGCCTAGATTTAGTTTTAATTCGTTTAATATGTTGAATGAATACTCCCCTCAACCATGCTTTCATGGCATCCCATAACACCCCTCGCAGCACTGACTCAGTATTAAAATTTAAATATTCTTTAACCAGGTTCCGTATTTCCCCGCCATCCATCAATCTTAGCCAAAACGCATTCAGCTTCCAATTCCCGGGGTTCCTGGTATGCCTTACACCCACTTCCATCGTCACCGCCATCGGAGAGTGGTCTGACAACGCCCTCTGTAGGTATTCAATTTGCGCTATGTACGGCACTGCTGAAGCTGAGCATGCTACCAAGTCTATTCGCGAAAGTGACTGAAATGTGGATGATGCACACGAGTACTGCCTCACCCCTGGAAGTTTATCTCTCGGAATATCCCGCAGACCCAATTCCTCATTTAATCTTCCAAAGGCAGTCAGGTCTCCTCTTTGCCCCCCTCCTCCCCTATGAAACCTATCCAACCCTTCAGACATCACTGCATTAAAATCCCCCATTACGATTAGCGGTACCTCAGGCCACCTAGAGAGTTTCTCCGTAACTCGTTTCAGTACAGTGCTAGAATAAGGCGGAGGGATATACAGCACTACTAGAATACAGTTTTTGTTCTATTTTTAAGAGGCGTGGAGACTAAAAAGCAGCAATTCTTCTATTGTTTTTTATTCTATTTTTTTTACAGCGTTTACCGTGCGCTATAAACAACATATTCACTTTATTCAGCATGGCGATACGATTACGGCGATACCAAATGTTTATAGTTTTTTTTTATGTCTTATGGTGTTTGCACAATAAAATAATTTTTATTAAAAATCATTTACATTTATGTTGCCTTATTCTAGGAGCCATACAGTTTTTGTCTTTTTTTCCATCAGGAAAGCCGTGTGAGGACTTGTTTTTGCGTAACGAACGGTAGTTTAGATCAGTACCATTTTTAGGTACATGCGACTTTTTGATCTCTTTTTATTCCATTTTTTGAGAAGTGAAGTGACCAAAAAACTGTGATTCTGGTATGGTTTATTATTATTTTCTTTTACGGCGTTCACCGCGCGGGATAAATAACGAAATACTTTTGTAGTTCAGGCCGTTACGGATGCGGCGATATCAATTATGTATAGTTTATTTGTTTATTTATTTATTTTTATTAATAATAAAAGACTGATAAGGGAAAAAGGGGGATTTTTACTTTTGTTACTTTTAAAACTTTTATTTTCTTATTTTTACACAACTTTTTTTTAACTTTTTTTAACTTTATTACTTTGTCCCACTAGTGTACTTGAGGGCAGGAGGCCCTGATCCCTATTCTAATACACTGCACTATATGCGTAGTTCAGTGTATTACAGCTGTCAGCTACTCACTGACAGCAAGGATTCCATAAATGGCACAGCTGGATGCCATTGTTAGGCGTCCGGTTGCTATAGCCACCATCGCCGGCCGCTATCGTGTAGCGGGCCGATGATGGCAGCTTAACCCCTAAGAAGCCGCTATCGCTATTGCAAGCGGCTTCCAAGGGGCTAATCAGCGGGGACACAGCGATCAGTCTCCGCAGAAGGAGCTGCGGCGACTGTTGTACGAGTTAGCAGCTGTTACAGCTCCTGTATGTGTCGGGAAGATGGCCGAAATGGCCGTTCCTCCCGCGACATACTATTCCAGCGCTGAGCGCGAACGATGCACTTAGCACGAAGGAATAGTACGTCGCTGAGCGCGAAGGGGTTAAGCATCCGTTTCCTAAAATGTAATATTAGACTCCCTTTACAAGCGGAGACAATACGATTAAGCAAATATTTTCTTTACGTTTCCCAGTATATAATATGGTACAATAAATGGTGCCGTGAAAAAGTACAACTTGTACTTCAAAAAACAATCCCTCATACGTTTTTTTTGGACCAAAAAATAAAAACTTATGGCTTCTGGAAGTTGGGGAGGAAAGAGCGAAAATGAAAAACCAAAAATAACTGTAAAAGTCAGGGGTTAAATATGAGGTTATAGGTAACATAAGTAATAATTCATGGCGTGATATATTTAGTAAAGTCCAGTTCATCTCATTCCACTATTGGACAGGAATAGTTGGTACACTGAAACTTGTAGAATTTCTAATTCTCTTGATGTAGGGATATGAATCTTGGACAATATGGGTGTAAGTATTAAAGGGGTTCTCTGCAAATAAACCTTGATCACTATAAAATAAAAAATGTTATACAACTTTATAATATCCTTTGTGCTAAAATTTCTGTTTTAACCTTTGCTGTAATGGGATGAAAACACGGAGTGAAAACCCAAAGAAGCCAAATACTTCTCATGGATAGTAATATGCTACAATTGTATCCAGCCTAACCAATAATCTGTAAACTAAACAGCATGGACTCTAAGGCCTCATGCACACGACTGTAATGGCTTTTATTCTACTCAAATACGCATCCCTATTCATCCAAAGTCATCTGCGACTCATTCGCATATAGGCACGCTGTCCACAAATACGTACCGTCATGCATCCTTAGTTCAGGTCTAATACACTGCACTATGTATGTAGTGTAGTGCAGTGTATTAGAATAGCGATCAGGCTTTCAAGTCCCCTAGTAGAAAAAAATATTTGAAAAAGTTATTAAAAATGTTGAATAAAAAAAAATTGTTTCAAGTTACATAAACAAAAAAACGCCTTTTTTCCCATAATAAAAGTTTTATTATAGGGAAAAATTTAAAACATTAAAAAAGTACACGTATTTGGTATCGCCGCTTCCTTAACGTTCCCAACTATAAAACGTTAACATTAATTTTCCTGCATGGTGAACGCCATAAGTTTTTTTTATAGAAAACAATGCCAGAATCACAGATCACCTTGCCACCCAATTCACTGATTGTGACTAAAGAGTAAAATTTGTAAACTTTATTAATATCTCGTTAAAATCAGGGGTACAATCACCACCGTGACAAAAGCCCAATGTGCTCAAAAATTTCTTTGAAAATGATTTTATATTTTATTCACTGATTCTATTGTAAACCCTGCAAAATGAATATTTTCGTATGATATATGGTGTTAGAACGTTTAAACATTGGTGTAACTGTAAAGGATCTGTCAGGCACAACTTCTGTGTATACGCCCATGGGTAATCAGTCTGCACCTCGTTCTATGTCTCTGAGACTGACTCCATCTTCCACCACTCAAGATGGCAGGCTTAGGAGTGGGAGAGCCTATCACAGCCTGGCCAGACGGAGCTAGCTCCCACCCTCTGTCTATTTATACCTGCCTTTCCTGTTCCTCCTTTGCTTATGATTCTTCTCGTGTGGTTTCCTGGCCTTGCTGCAGCTCCTAGCTATTTGACCTTGCTTCATACTGACCCCGGCTTACTGACTACTCTCCTGCTCTGCGTTTAATACCTCGTACATTCCTGGTTTGACTCGGCTCGTTCACCTCTCTTGTTGCTCACGGTGTTGCCGTGGGCAACTGCCCCATTTCCCTTTGCTTGTGTCCCCTTGTCTGTTTGTCTGTCGTGCACCTACTGAGCGTAGGGACCGTCGCCCGGTTGTACCCCGTCGCCTGGGGCGGGTCGTTGCAAGTAGGCAGGGACTGAGTGGTGGGTAGATTAGGGCTCACTGTCTGTTTCCCTACCCCCCTGCCATTACATAATCACAAGCCCATATACCTAGGCTACCCTGGTCCCTCACTCTATTATGGACCCCCTTGAGACCCTGGCTCAGCAAATGCAGGGTCTCTCCCTACAGGTCCAGGCCCTGGCTCAGAGGGTCAACCAGCGTGACGCTACCATGGTAGTGCCCCTCACCTCTTGAACCCCACCTCAAGTTGCCTGACCGGTTCTCAGGGGACCGGAGGACTTTTCTCTCCTTTCGGGAGAGTTGTAGGCTCTATTTTCACTTAAAGCCTCACTCCTCAGGTTCTGAGAGCCAGCGGGTGGGTATAATTATGTCCCGGCTCCAGGAAGGGCCCCAAGAGTGGGCCTTCTCCTTGGCTCCTGACGCCCCTGAACTTTCCTCCGTTGATCGTTTCTTTTCTGCTCTCGGACTCATTTATGACGAGACTGACAGGACTGCCTTTGCCGAGAGTCAGCTGGTGACCTTACGTCAGGGTAAGAGACCTGTTGAGGAGTATTGTTCTGACTTTAGGAAGTGGTGCGTAGCTTCTCGGTGGAATGACCCTGCCTTAAGGTGCCAGTTTAGGTTGGGTCTGTCGACCGCCCTGAAAGACCTGCTAGTTAACTATCCCTCTTCTGACTCCCTAGACCAGGTTATGGCTTTAGCGGTACGACTTGACCGACGTCTCAGGGAACGACAACTTGAACGTTTTTGTGTTTTCCCCTCTGACTCCCCCATGATGCCTCCCGAGGTTCCGTTGCTTCGCTCTTCCACGGAAGACTCGGAGGTACCTATGCAACTCGGGGCCTCTGTGTCCCCCCGACAACGTAGAGAGTTCCGCAGGAAGAATGGTCTCTGCTTCTATTGTGGGGATGACAAGCATCAAGTGAACAACTGTCTTAGGCGTAAGAATAAGCAGCCGGAAATACTTCCACGCCTAAGTGATCATCGGGGAGGTCACTTGGGCGCACAGGTATTTCCCGTAAATATGAAACGTAATAAAATCTTGCTTCCCTTTCAGGTCTCTTTTGGTGGTAGGTCTGCTACCGGCAGTGCCTTCGTGGATTCAGGGTCTTCTGCTAATATCATGTCTGTGGAATTTGCTATGTCTCTAGCTATGCCTTTGATTGATTTGCCTAAACCTGTCCCGGTAGTGGGTATCGACTCCACTCCTCTTGCTAATGGTTATTTTACACAGCATACCCCTGTTTTTGAACTCCTTGTTGGCTCCATGCATTTGGAGCAGTGCTCTGTACTGTTGATGCAGGGATTATCGTCCGATTTGGTTTTAGGCTTTCCCTGGTTGCAGTTGCATAATCCCATGTTTGACTGGAATACTGGGGAGCTTACCAAATGGGGTAATGAATGCTTGACGTCATGTTTTTCTGTTAATTCTATTTCTCCCCCTGAGGAGGTGAACACGCTACCTGAGTTTGTTCAGGACTTCGCTGATGTTTTCTCTAAGGAGGCCTCTGAAGTGTTACCTCCTCATAGAGAATACGATTGCGCTATCGAGTTGGTACCAGGAGCTAAGCTCCCTAAGGGTAGGATATTTAATCTTTCTTGTCCCGAACGTGAAGCCATGAGAGAGTATATCCAGGAATGCCTGGCCAAGGGTTACATTCGCCCCTCTACTTCTCCGGTAGGTGCTGGCTTCTTCTTCATAGGGAAGAAGGATGGTGGTCTTAGGCCATGCATTCACTACCGTAACTTGAATAAGGTCACTGTAAGGAACCAGTATCCCCTTCCTTTGATTCCTGATCTCTTTAATCAGGTCCAGGGGGCCCAATGGTTCTCTAAGTTTGATCTACGGGGGGCGTATAACCTTATCCGCAACTAAGAGGGGGATGAGTGGAAGACTGCGTTCAACACGCCCGAAGGTCATTTCGAATACCTCGTCATGCCCTTTGGGTTGTGTAATGCTCCCGCGGTCTTCCAGAATTTCATAAATGAGATTTTAAGAGATTACCTGGGGGTATTTCTTGTAGTGTACCTTGATGACATACTGGTGTTTTCCAAGGACCTGTCCTCCCACATTGAGCATGTCAGGAAGGTGCTCCAGGTCCTTCGGGAAAACAAACTGTTTGCGAAAACCGAAAAATGTGTGTTTGGGGTCCAGGAGATAGCATTTTTGGGTCAAATCCTCACTCCTCATGAATTCCGCATGGACCCCGCCAAGGTCCAGGCTGTGGCGGAATGGGTCCAACCTGCCTCCCTGAAGGCGTTACAGTGTTTCTTGGGGTTCGCTAATTATTACAGAAGATTTATTGCTAACTTCTCGGTCATCGCTAAGCCTCTTACGGACCTCACTCGCAAAGGTGCTGATCTCCTCCACTGGCCTCCTGAGGCTGTCCAGGCTTTTGAGGTCCTTAAGAAGTGCTTTATCTCGGCCCCGGTGCTGGTTCAGCCCAACCAAATGGAGCCATTTATCGTGGAGGTTGACGCATCCGAGGTGGGAGTGGGGGCTGTCTTGTCCCAGGGTACCAGGTCCCTCACCCATCTCCGTCCCTGTGCCTACTTCTCCAGGAAGTTTTCTTCCACTGAGAGTAACTATGATATTGGCAACCGCAAACTCTTAGCCATTAAATGGGCATTTGAAGAGTGGCGCCACTTCCTGGAGGGGGCTAGGCACCAGGTAACGGTCCTTACCGACCACAAGAATCTGGTTTTCCTAGAATCTGCCCGGAGGCTAAATCCGAGACAAGCTCGATGGGCGCTATATTTTACCAGATTCAACTTTTTGGTTACCTATAGGGCTGGGTCTAAAAATATTAAGGCCGATGCACTGTCGCGTAGCGGAGGAAGATCCTGCTTGTATTTTGCCTCCTGGTATAATCATTTCTTCTATTGATTCTGATTTTGTCTCTGAAATTGCGGCTGATCAAGGTTCAGCTCCCGGGAACCTTCCTGAGGACAAGCTGTTTGTTCCCCTGCAATTCCGGCTAAGGGTACTTAGGGAAAATCATGACTCCGCACTATCTGGTCATCCAGGCGTCCTGGGTACCAAACACCTCATTGCCAGAAACTATTGGTGGCCTGGGTTACCTAAAGATGTTAAGGCCTACGTCGCCGCTTGTGAGGTTTGTGCTAGGTCCAAGGCTCCCAGGTCCCGACCAGCGGGTTTACTACGTTCTTTGCCAATTCCCCAGAGACCTTGGACCCATATCTCCATGGATTTTATCACCGATTTGCCTCCGTCTCAAGGCAAGTCGGTGGTGTGGGTTGTAGTAGACCGCTTCAGTAAGATGTGCCACTTTGTGCCCCTCAAGAAACTACCCAATGCCAAGACGTTAGCTACCTTGTTTGTCAAACACATCCTGCGTCTCCATGGGGTCCCTGTCAATATTGTTTCGGACAGAGGGGTAAAATTTGCTTCATTGTTTTGGAGAGCCTTCTGTAAAAAGTTGGAGATTGATCTGTCCTTCTCCTCTGCCTTCCATCCTGAAACTAATGGCCAAACCGAGAGGACTAATCAATCTCTAGAACAATATTTAAGGTGTTTTATCTCTGACTGTCAATATGATTGGGTGTCATTCATTCCCCTCGCCGAATTTTCCCTTAATAACCGGGTCAGTAACTCGTCAGGGGTCTCCCCCTTTTTCTGTAATTTTGGGTTTAATCCACGGTTCTCCTCCATTTCACCTGGTAGTTCCAACAATCCCGAGGTAGAGGTCGTTCATCGGGAACTGTGCACAGTCTGGGCCCAGGTTCAGAAGAACCTAGAGGGGTCCCAGAGCGTACAAAAAACTCAGGCTAAAAGAAGACGTTCTGCTAATCCCTTGTTTATGGTCGGGGATCTGGTGTGGTTATCGTCTAGGAACTTGCGCCTTAAGGTCCCGTCCAAGAAGTTTGCTCCCCGGTTTATAGGGCCGTATAAGGTCATTGAAGTCCTCAATCCTGTCTCCTTCCGACTGGAGTTGCCCCCATATTTTCGAATACACGACGTGTTTCATGCCTCCCTCCTTAAACGCTGCTCCCCGTCCTTGGCTCCCTCGAGGAAACCTCCTGTTCCCGTTCTCACCCCTGAGGGGGTGTAATTCGAGGTGCCCAAGATTGTGGACAGCAAGATGGTCCAATGCTCCCTCCAGTACCTGGTCCATTGGAGAGGATACGGGCCTGAGGAGAGGACTTGGGTACCTGCCCGGGATGGTCACGCTGGGGTATTGGTCAGGAAGTTCCACCTTCGTTTCCCCAATAAACCAGGTCCGCTTAGAAAGGGTCCGGTGGCCCCTCATAAAAGGGGGGGTACTGTAAAGGATCTGCCAGGCACAACTTCTGTGTATACGCCCATAGGTAATCAGTCTGCACCTGAGTCTATGTCTCTGAGACTGACTCCATCTTCCACCACTCAGGATCGCAGGCTTAGGAGTGGGAGAGCCTATCGCAGCCTGGCTAGACGGAGCTAGCTCCCGCCCTCTGTCTATTTATATCCTGCCTTTCCTGTTCCTCCTTTGCTTGTGATTCTTCTCGTGTGGTTTCCTGGCCCTGCTACAGCTTCTAACTATTTGACCCTGCTCCATACTGACCCTGGCTTACTGACTACTCTCCTGCTCTGCGTTTTGTACCTCGTACACTCCTGGTTTGACTCGGCTCGTTCACCAATCTTGTTGCTCACGGTGTTTCCGTGGGCAACTGCCCCATTTCCCTTAGCTTTGTGTACCCTTGTCTGTTTGTCTCGTGCACTTACTGAGCGTAGGGACTGTCGCCCAGTTGTACCCCGTCGCCTAGGGCGGGTCGTTGCAAGTAGGCAGGGACAGAGTGGCGGGTAGATTAGGGCTCACTTGTCCGTTTCCCTTCCCCCATCATTACAGCTTGGTTCTGATGCTGTAATTACTTAGGATATATTTATAATAACAAAATTGCAGGGCAGATGGAATTGTTTTGAATTTATTGTATATTTAATGGGAACCTGTCAGGTAGTTTTACCCCCTTAAACCGCCGCCATGATGTAATACATGACCTGTCAATATTTCCAAACATTCCCCCGTATGTTTTTTTCAGATGCAGCAAAATCCATAAACTTTTAAAACGACACACATTATATGCTAATTACCCATTAAAGGGTCATGTGGTGGTGCCGCTATCTTGAAAAATAACGTAGTCCTGCCTCCAAACCCATATTTCCATGCTTGATTGACATCCCTCTAGCTGTTACACATCACTACCAGTCTCTTCCAACTTTCTCTTATGAGCCATTGCCTTGTACTCCTTGGGCACGCACTGTGCAGCGATGTGTACTCTGCCCAGCTGCACCGCACATGCCAGAACAAGGCAACGGCGGATCTATAAGAGTTGGAGGAGGCTGCTAGTGATGTAGAACAGCCAGGAGGATGCGAATCAAAATCTGGGAAGCACCATTTCAATTTTCACCTCAGGCAGCAGAAAAGCTAGAATTGGCCCTGGGGGAGGGACAGCATTTGCAGGGCGGGATAGGGCTAGCAGGCATGTGTCACGATAGGCACATCTGCTAGTGGTAGAAGTTAGAACACGCCTCTTAGACGATGCAGGCACCCCCAGAGAGGAACAGGAAAGCAGGGTGGTGGTCATGCGATGTGGTTAGTGTGGTACTCGACTCCTAACTTTAAACTGATCAGCCGACGCTAGGGAGGGATTAATTATACACCATGGGGGGGTCCATCTAACTTACTGCTGAGGACTCTATGGGGGATAATAATTTCCCCCCTTAGAGCACTCAACAGTCAGACGCTGAACCCCCCCTACTGTATAATAAATAATAATAATACTGAGGACTCTATGGGGGATGGGGGGATTATTCCCCCCTTCATAGTGTCCTCTGCAGTCACTTATATGGTTAAACCCCCTATTCAGAATAATCCCCCTCTTCCCACAGACGTCAGAGTCAGACACTCAGACCCCCCTATAGAGCCCCAAGCAGACAGTCAGACAATCTGACCTCCCCTTGAAATATAATCCCCCCCATACAGCCCTCAGTAGTTATTTTACTACAAGGGGACGGCTGTCTGACTACTTAAAAGGGTTTTTTCATGAGGGACATTTATGACATATCCACAGCATATGTCCTAAATCCTAAATGTCAGATAGATGCGGGTCCCACCTCTGGGACTTGCACCTATCTCTAGAACGGGGCCCCCTAAACCCCGTGCTACATCTTTCTGCTCTCGCTGCCTCCCGGCCACTTTCTTACTTCATGGTCGGGAGTTACGAAACCCTAAATTAATAGGTGAGTAAATAATGCTTCTTTTATTACATAGGTCAGATAATGGGTACGTGAAGAATTTGGAG
Organism: Rhinoderma darwinii; assembly: GCF_050947455.1. NCBI lineage: Eukaryota > Metazoa > Chordata > Amphibia > Anura > Rhinodermatidae > Rhinoderma > Rhinoderma darwinii. Next base: position 535,583 of record NW_027461699.1, read on the forward strand.
AATAATATAGCGAGCTATGGTAAATTTACTAGATAAGACTTTTGAACATAACAACACAAGTATTGTTAAGTTCAAATAAAGGCCTCCTCCTCCCCTTCAGCCTTGCCTCTCCATCTCCAAAATTAGTGTCTTTACCAATATATCTTTTGTGTCACTTATTGTAAATAGCAGCAAATAGTAAAGTTCCCATAGTCTAGGACCACATCATCTAGAAAACAAGTCAGTCCAGAATTCTTAAATAAATAATTTTGAAACCCCTGTTGAAATCACATACTACTCTGTCTGGTACACAGAAGTAGAGACTGGTGGCAAATTTACCAACACCAAGTTCCCGTAGAGTCACTGGTTTCAAACACTAAAAAAAAGCTAGTGAACACCATCATGTAAAATCAACTCAGATGACTTCCTAACCAGCAAATGGTGTCATACCACGACACCTACACAGAATTTTGAAAAAAGCAGACCTCTATACTCCCAATACCTTCCCAAGGTTATTGGTCTCTGGCATTTCCCTAAAACAAACATGATACCATCTCAGACCACACAAATGCACCTCGAGAGAGGAGCAATAACATAAGCATTACATCTCTCTTTATTGTCCTGACCAAATCCAGCTAAGGGGACCTGCCCTAAGTCATTCCACTACACATGCAGCACCAATATCCAAGAAGGGCATAATAATTGAACAAAACAAACCATTTCTGACCAGACATCTCTATTGGAAATTAGGTGAAAATAATGGAAATGACACAGTGACATGATAGCAATCTCATAATATTACCATTTTGACCATCATGATTTGAGGTACATCTAACTTCAATGTAACAGAATAACGTAAAGAAAATCTATAAAAAAAAATCTAATCACAGAAGAATTAGTTCACCCAGTAGTGTACAATCTAACTGTTTTATAGCTCTACAGATATAAAATGTATTGCTTCTTTAGTAACACACATGATAGCTACTCATTGGAAAACGTACAAGGCCTGGATATCCTAAATCTACAAAATTTATTTTCACACATAAGCTCTACTAATCTTCTTCAGTCCGGCTCCTTTATCTCTAAACCTATTGAACCACTAGAGGCATTGGCTTTAAAGAGACTCTGTCACCACATTATAAGTGCCCTATCTCCTACATAAGGAGATGGGCGCTGTAATGTAGGTGACAGCAGTGCTTTTTATTTAAAAAAACGATCTTTTTTCACAAAGTTAGGAGCGATTTAAGTTTATGCTAATGAGCTTTCTTAATGCCCAAGAGGGCGTACTTTTACTTTTGACCAAGTGGGTGTTGTACAGAGGAGTGCATGACGCTGACCAATCGGCATCATGCACTCCTCTCCATTCATTTACACTGCACTAGCTATATAGATATATCGCTATGTGCAGCCTCATACACAAACCCTAACATTACTACAGTGTCCTGATAATGAATACACATGAAATTCAGCCTGGACATCATGTGTACTCAGAATCCTGACACTTCTGAATCTTTTTTTGTGAGATTCCAGCAACGGATACGAAATCTCGAGAGATCACGGAGCTAAACGAGATTTGGTTTCACTTGCCGGAATCTCACAAAAAAAGAGTCAGAAGTGTCAGGATTCTGAGTACAAATGACGGCCAGGCTGGATTTCATGTGTATTCATTATCAGGACACTGTAGTAATGTTAGGGTTTGTGTATGAGGCTGCACATAGCGATATATCTATATCGCTAGTGCAGTGTAAATTAATGGAGAGGAGTGCATGATGCTGATTGGTCAGCGTCATGCACTCCTCTGTACAACGCCCACTTGGTCGAAAGTAAAAGTACGCCCACTTGGGCATTAAGAAAGCTCGTTAGCATAAACTTAAATCGCTCCTAACTTTGTGAAAAAAGATTGTTTTTTTTAAATAAAAAGCATTACTGTCACCTACATTACAGCGCCCATCTCCTTATGTAGGAGATAGGGCACTTATAATGTGGTGACAGAGTCTCTTTAAGCACAATATACATATGTGTCTCTAACCATTTATAAAACAGCTCTTGGAATATTAGGTGAATAAATAATGCTACTTCTATTATATTGGTCAGATAGTCGGTACGTAAAAAATTTGGGCAAAGAGATAGCGAGCTATGGGAAATTTACTAAATAAGACTTTTGAACATAACAACACAAGAATTGTTATCTTCAAATAAAGGCCTCCTCCTCCCCTTCAGCCTTGCCTCTCCATCTCCAAAATTGGTGTCTTTACCAATCCTTTGCGTTACTTATTATAAAAAGCAGCAAACAGTAAAGTTCCCATAGCCTAGGACCTTGTCATCCAGTAAACCAGTCAGTCCAGAATTCTTAAAAAAATAGTTTCAAATCAGATATCACATACTACTCTGGTACAAATAAGTAGAGACTGGTGGCAAATTTACTAAAACCAAGTCCCTATGGAGTCACTGGTTTCAAAGACTAAAATAACATAGTGAAGACCATCATGTAAAATAAACTCATATGACTTCTTAACAAGCAAATGGTGCCATACCACGACACCTACATGGAATTTTGAAAAAAACATGTCTCTATTCCCAATACCTTCTGTTACGTCTATGGCCGGGGGTCGTCGTTCTGACTTACCCCTTGACGATCCCTGCCAAGGACGTCTCTCTTCTCTGCGTTCGCTCCCTCCAGTGAGACGCCGGCACTCTCTTCCCGGTCCTCAGACTGTGTCCCGCAGGGAGCGCGCGTTCGCGCGTGCACGGCCTTAAAGGGCCAGTACGCGTCCAGCTGTCTAAGATCAATTATCAGCCCAAATGGCTGCTGCACTATAATAAGGGGCCCTGCCCACTGGTTCCTTGCCTGAGCGTTGTTGTATACCCTAGTTTGTCTTGCTAAAGTTCTCCCAGTGTCTTCCAGTTCCCAGTGTTACCCGTTCCTGCTGCCTGTACCCTGTATCCCAAGCTATCGTTACCTGCTGTGAAAGTCAAGTCGTGTCTTCCCGCTGCATCCGCGGCATCACCTGCTGTGAAAGTCAAGTCATGTCTTCCCGCTGCATCCGTGGCGTCACCTGCTGTGAAAGTCAAGTCTTGTCTTCCCGCTGCATCCGCGGCGTCACCTGCTGTGAAAGTCAAGTCGTGCTCCTGCCACTGTCTACATTGCCTCAGGTACCCATTCAGAACTATAGACATTGTTTTGTACCTTGTTGGCCAGCTGCTACCCCGCTACGCGGTACTGCCCAGTGGGTCCATACCCCGCGCCGTGACACCTTCCAAGTTTATTGGTCTCGGGCATTTCTCCAAAACAAACATGAAACCATCTCAGACCACACAATTGTACCTTGAGAGAGAAGCAATAACATAAGCATTACATCTCTCTTTATTGCCCTGACCAAATCCAGCTAAAGGGACCTACCCTAAATTATTCCACTACACATGCAGCACCAATATCCAAGAAGGGCCCAATAACTGAACCAAACAAACCACTTCTGACCGGACACTGTCCTCACTCTGACACTTAGTCCGCACTGAGCGACTGCTTTATAGCAACGTGTCAATCAGTCCTCTCACTGTCAGTGAACATTGGCGAAATTTTAAAAGTGTGTATGTTTTCCTTTCATTGTCCTTTTAGGAATAATTAATAAAAGTTATATTTTAGCCTACACTAATGCAGCTAGCCGTAAAATAGGGCTTTTGTTTGCTTTAATAGCAAATATGTTTACAATTTTGTGGTAATACCCAAGAAGGGCCCAATAACTGAACCAAACAAACCTGTTCTGACCAGACACCTCCTTTGGAAATTAGGTGAAAAAAATGGAAGTTACACAGTGACGTGATAGCAATTTCATCATATTACTAATGTGACCATCATGATTTGAGGTACATCTAACTTCAACGTAACAGAATAACATATACAAATATAATTTAAAAAATCTGAAATATGTGCAAGTTTAAAACAAAATTGAAAACTATACAAAAAAATCTCAACTTTTTTACAGTACACAGGAAAATGCAGATGAATTAATTTAGCCAGAAGAGTACACCCCTTTACAATCTAACTTTTTTTTATAGCTCTACAGATACAAAATGTATTGATTCTTTAGTAACACACATGATAGCTACACATTGGAAAACAAACAAGGCCTGGATATCCTAAATCTACACAATTTATCATCACACAAAAGCTCTCAAAATCTGCTTCATTCCTGGTTCATTATCTGTAAACCTATGACACCACTACAGGCATTGTCTTTAAGCACAATATACATATGTGCCTCTAACCATTTGTAAAACAGCTCTTGGAATATTAGCTGAGAAAATAATGCTACTTCTATTATATTGGACAGATAGTGGGTACGTAAAAAATATGGACAAAGAGATAGCGAGCTATGGGAAATTTACTAGGTAAGACTTTTGAACATAAAAACACAATTATTGTTATGTTCAAATAAAGGCCTCCTCCTCCCCTTCAGCCTTTCCTATCCATCTCCAAAATTGGTGTCTTTACCAATCTTTTGTGTCACTTATTGTAAATAGCAGCAAATATTAAAGTTCCTATAGCCTAGGACCTCATCATCCAGAAATCCAGTTAGTACAGAATTCTTAAAAAAATCGTTTCAAACCCCTGGCTATCAGATATCACACACTACTCTGGTACACAGAAGTAGAGACTGGTAACAAATTTACCAAAACCAAGTACCTGTGGAGTCACTGGTTTCAAAGACTAAACAAACACAGTGAACACCATCACTAAAATCAAATCAGATGACTTACTAATGAGCAAATGGTGCCATACTATGACACCTACACAGAATTTTGAAAAAAGCAGACCTCTTTATTCCCAATACCTTACAAGGTTATTGGTCTGTGGCATTTCTCCAAAACAAACCTGATACCATCTCAGACCACACAATTTTACACAGAGAGAGAGAGAGTGAGAGAGAGAGAGAGAGAGAGAGAGAGAGAGAGAGAGAGAGGAGCAATAACATAAGCATTACATCTCTCTTTATTGCCCTGAACAAATCCAGCTAAAGGGACCTGCCATAAGTTATTCCACTACACAAGAAGTACCAATATCCAAGGAGTGCCCAGCAACTGAACCAAACAAACCACTTCTGACCAGACATCTCCATTGGAAATTAGATGAACATAATGGAAATGACACAGTGATATGATAGCAATCTCACCATATTACCAATGTAACTATAATGATTTGAGGTACATCTAACTTCAATGTAACAGAATAACATATAAAATATAGTAAAAGAATCTAGATAAAATCTCCATGATTATATACAACCAATCAAAACCAAATGAGAGGACAACATTAACATAAAATGTGTGCAAGTATAAAACAAAATTGAAAACTATACCAAAAAATCCCTACTTTTTTACAGTAAACAGGAAAATGCAGAAGAATTAATTCAGCCAGAAGTGTACACCCCTTTACAATATAACTTTTTATAGCTCTACAGATACAAAATGTATTGATTCTTTAGTAACACACATGATAGCTACACATTATAAAACTTACAAGGCCTGGATAACCTAAATCTACACAATTGATCATCACACAAAAGCTCTCCCAATCTGCTTCAGTCCGGGCTCTGTATGTCTAAATCTATGGCACCACTACAGGCCAATGCTTTAAGCACAATATACATATGAGTTTCCAAACATTTGTAAAACAGCTCTTGGAATATTAGCTGAGTAAATAATGCTTCTTCTATTATATTGGTCAGATAGTGGGTACGTGAAGAATGTGGACAAAAAGATAGCGAGCTACGGGATATTTACTAGATAAGACTTTTGAACATAACAACACAACTATTGTTATGTTCAAATAAAGGCCTCCTCCTCCCCTTCAGCCTTGCCTCTCCATCTCTAAAATTGGTGTATTTTCCAATCCTCTGGGTCACTTATTGTAAACAGCAGCAAACAGTGTCACGTTGGGTGCGTGGACCCACTGAGCCGTACCGCATTGATGGAATAGCAGCTAGCCAACAGGATACAAAGTCAAAGTCTATAGTTCGGATAGGTGTACCTGTGGTAACTTCAGACAGTAGCGAAGATTGGCTCGGATGGGACATTGGTAGTTGGCCCTTTAAGACCGGGCACGAGCTTGCGCGCACACCCTATGGGACACAGCAGAGTGAAGCAGAAGTGAGTGCTGGTGTCTCGCTAGTAGGAGATGCGGGCCAGAGCTCACTGATCCATGGCTGCGGCCATCAGGAAGTGAGTAATCCTGACGGTCCGTGGCCATGGGTGTTACAAAACGTGGGTTTTACAAACATGGGTGTAAATTTCCCATAGCCTAGGACCTCATTATTCAGGAAACCAGTCAGTCCAGAATTCTTAAAAAAATGATGGCCACGACCGCAGACCTCTCTTCTCCTGCCAAAGTCTCCCTCCCCGGAGACGCCAGCACATGCATTTGCCCTGCCCTGCAGATAAACCTGGACTTTTAAAAGGGCCCTTCTCTTTCATTCCTTGCCTGAGCGTTGTTGTGTATTCCCATGTTAGTCTTAGCAAGTGGTCCCTTAGTCGTATCCTATTACCAGTGTTTCCGTGCCCTGCTACCTGTATCCTGTATCCCATGCTGTGTTTGCTCCTGAGCCTTATTTAGTGTTGGAGTCGTGTTGTGCCACCTGTCACGCCTGCTGTCATACACCATGTATGGTGTCATCTGCCACACTTGATATCATTCGCCACATGTGGCGTCATCTACCTTCAACTTCCATCTGTGCCTACTGTCTGGACTATTTCAGGTAAACTTGTGCTGGGACTTTGTATAGACTGTTGTTTGGCCAGCTTCTACTCTGCTACGGCGGTGCGGCCTAGTGAGTCCACATACCCACATATCGTGGCAGTACACTCAGGCTATGGACCCCACTGGTCAACCGTATAGCATGACGACGTCACAAGTCATGCAGGCAGACATGCGAGACCTCCGGTCATGACAGGATCAAACCATTTAGGCGGTAAATGCCATTTCACATCGGTTGGATGCGCAAGCTGCAGTCTTCACAGCAACTGCTTCTATTGCTCCTGCTGTTCCTCTTGCTATGCCTCATGTCAGTACCAGTGTTTATCCCTTATTCTCTCTGCCACTAGCTCCTTGCTATGACAGAGACCCGAGGACCTGCAGGGGATTTCTGAACCAATGCCAGATCCAATTCAGACTGCATGCAAGGCCTTTGCTTCTGATGATTCAAGGATCGCCTTCATAATCTCTCTCCTTACTGGCAAGGCCCTGGTATGGGCGAAACCCATTTGGGAATGTCAGGGACCAGAGACCCATGACTTACAGTGTTTCTTACAGACTTTTCATACAGTATTTGAGGAACCTGGGAGAGTCTCTTCTGCAGCTGCATCTCTGCTGACCCTTCGCCAGGGAGACATCTCCGTGGGTGAGTACTCCATTCAGTTCCGTACCCTGGCTGCAGAACTAACCTGCAACAACTAGGCCTTGCTGGCTAACATTTTGGCAGGGACATTCTTCAGGCCACCTGGATTGACATGAGGATCCAGTAACGGTCCCAAGAGGTTGGCCGGGAAATAAAATCCCCTCTGTTGGCTCCTACTTTCCAGCAACCCCTGCTGCCCTCATCCGTTGTTCCACCAGAGGAGCCTATGCAAGTGGACCTCCTCAAATTGTCAGTCCAGGAGAGACAACACGGACACACTTCGAGACTCTGTCTGTATTTCGGCCTCGGGGGCCATTATGTGCATTTGTGTCCCCAGAAGCCAAAAAACTCCAGTGCCTAGAATTGGTTGGAGAGACAACTGTAGGCGGAATGGCGCTAAATGAATAAAAATTGCTCCCAAACTGTCCATTCCCGTAACCATAGTGTCCGGCGAGAAGACGCACCGGGTCTCTGCCTACCTGGACTCAGGGTCCGTGGCAAACTTTATCCAACAAGACCTAGTGTATCATCTCCTGTTACCCACAATCCCTTTGGAGACGTCTCTGGCTGTTGCCTCAGTGAAAGGACTTCCTCTGCCTGATACGATCGTGTCTGAGACCAAGCCACTGAAGCTCCAAGTTGGAGCCGTTTATACTGAACTGATTCAATTTCTTGTCTTGCCTAAAGCCGTCAATCCTATTTTGCTGGATCTGCCTTGGCTCCGGTTGCATGCCCCAGCCCTGGACTGGAATTCCGGAGAAGTTCTCTAATGGGGCTCCAAATGTCTCCACCGCTGCCTGTTACAGATTCACCCTGTCCAGCCTCCTCTGTCTCATTCATTAGCAGCATTACCTCCTCATTTTGCTTAGTTTGCAGATGTCTTCAGCAAGAAGGAAGCTGAGATGCTTCCCCCAAATCAGTCTTACGACTGTCCGATTGAACTGGTCCCAGATGCTTCACCTTCCCGTGGATGGGTATACCCTCTCTCCTTGCCGGAGACCCAGTCCATGTAAGCCTTTGTCAAGGAGAATCTGGAGAGGGGCTTCATAGGAGAATCCTTCTCCCCGGCCGGGGCTGGGTTCTTCTTCGTTAAAAATAAAGACGGATCTCTTCGACCCTGCATTGACTACCGTAGTCTCAACCAGTTCACGGTCAAGAATAAATACCCATTGCCACTGATCGCCTCCTCTTACCTGCTGCTGGCCGTGACCACAGACCTCTCTCCTCCTGCCGACGTCTCCCTCCCCAGAGACACCAGCACATGCATCCGCTCTGACCTGCAGTGACTACTAGGGTGCGCGCTCTCGTTCCCGACTTTAAAGGGCCAGCGTGCGCACATGTAATTAATTATCCCCAGATCACCCTAGATTTTAAAAAGGGCCTTGCCCTTTCACTCCTTGCCTGAGCATTGCTGTGTATTCCCATGTTAATTTTAACAAATGGTCCCTTAGTCGTATCCTGTTCCCAGTCTTCCGGTGCCCTGCTACCTGTATCCTTTTGTTCTTGAGCCTTATTTAGTGTTGGAGTTGTGTTGTGCCACCTGTCAAGTCTGGTGTCATCTGCCATGCCTGATATCATCCTCCATGTGTGGCGTGATCTACCTTCAAGTTTGATCTGTGCCTAAGTATCTGCTACTTTCTGGACTATTTTAGGTAATCTTGTGCTAGGACTTTGTATAGACTGTTGTTTGGCCAGCTGCTACTCCACTACTGCAGTGCGGCCTAGTGGGAACACATACCCACAAATTGTGACAACTATCACGTAAATTCAAATCATATGACTTCCTATATAGCAAAAGGTGTCATGCCACGAAAACTACATGCAATTTTGAAAAAAGCAGACATCTCTATTCCCAATACGTTCCAAGGTTATTGGTCTTGGACATTTCTCTGGCAAATTTCTATGATTATACACAACTAATCACAATCAAATGAGAGGTCAACATTAACATGAAATGTGTGCAAGTTTAAAACAAAATTGAAAACTATACCAAAAATCTCAACTTTTTTACAGTAAATAGGAAAATGCAGATGAATTAATTAAGCCAGAAGAGTACACCCCTTTCTAACCCCAATCTAACTTTTTTTTTATAGCTCTACAGATACAAAATGTATTGATTCTTTAGTAACACACATGATAGCTACACAATGGAAAACAAACAAGGCCTGAATATGCTAAATCTACACAATTTATCATCACACAAAAGCTCTACAAATCTGCTTCAGTCCGGGTTCTTTATCTATAAACCTATGGCACCACTACAGGCATTGGCTTTAAGCCCAATACACATATGAGTCTCTAACCATTTGTAAAAATGCTCTTGGAATATTAGCTGAGTAAATAATAATTATTTTATTATATTGGTCAGATAGTGGGTACATAAAGAATTTGGGCAAAGAGATAGTGAGCTATGGGAAATTTACTAGATAAGACTTTTGAACATTAAAACCCAATTATTGTTATGTTCAAATCAAGGCCTCCTCCTCCCCTTCAGCCTTGCCTCTCCATCTCCAAAATTTGTGTCTTTACCAATTCTTTGCGTTACTTATTATAAAAATCAGGAGACAGTAAAGTTCCCATAGCCTAAGACCTCATCATCCAGGAAACCAGTCAGTCCAGAATTCTTAAAAAAATAGTTTAAAATCCCTGCCTATGAGATATCACATACTACTCTGGGACAAATAAGTAGAGACTGGTGGCAAATTTAATCAAAAAACAAGTCCCTATGGAGTCACTGGCTTCAAAGACTAAAATAACATAATGAACACCATCATGTAAAATAAACTCATATGACTTCTTAACAAGCAAATGGTGCCATACCACGACACCTACATGGAATTTTGACAAAAAAAATATGTCTCTATTCCCAATACCTTCCTATATAAAACTTACTAGATAAGACTTTTGAACATAACATAAGAATTGTTATCTTCAAATAAAGGCCTCCTCCTCCCCTTCAGCCTTGCCTCTCCATCTCCAAAATTGGTGTCTTTACCAATCTTTTGTGTCACTTATTGTAAATAGCAGCAAATACTAAAGTTCCTATAGCCTAGGACCTCATAATCCGGAAATCCAGTCAGTACAGAATTCTTAAAAAAATAGTTTCAAACCCCTGGCTATCAGATATCACATGCTACTCTGGTACACAGAAGTAGAGACTGGTGACAAATTTATCAAAACCAAGTCCCTGTGGAGTCACTGGTTTCAAAGACTAAAAAAACACAGTGAACACCATCACTAAAATCAAATCAGATGACTTCCTAACCAACAAATGGCGCCATACTATGACACCTACACAGAATTTTGAAAAAAGCAGACCTCTTTATTCCCAATACCTTTCAAGGTTATTGGTCTGTGGTATTTCTCCAAAACAAACATGATACCATCTCAGACCACACAATTTTACTTTGATAGAGAGGAGCAATAACATAAGCATTACATCTCTCTTTATTGCCCTGAGTTGACCAAATCCAGCTAAAGGGACCTACCCTAAGTTATTCCACTTCACATGAAGCACCAATATCCAAGGAGGGCCCTGCAACTGAACCAAACAAACCACTTCTGACCAGACATTTCCATTGGAAATTAGATGAACATAATGGAAATGACAGTGATATGATAGCAATCTCACCATATTACCAATGTAACTATAATGATTTGAGGTACATCTAACTTCAATGTAACAGAATAACATATAAAATATAGTAAAAGAATCTAGGTAAAATCTCCATGATTATACACAGCCAATCAAAATCAAATGAGAGTACAACATTAACATGAAATGTGTGCAAGTATAAAACAAAATTGAAAACTATACCAAAAAATCACAACTTTTTTACAGTAAACAGGAAAACACAGAATTAATTCACCCAGAAGTGTATACCCCTTTACAAGCACTTTTTTTTTACAAAATGTATTGATTCTATAGTACAACACATGATAGCTACGCATTGGAAAACGTACAAGGTCTGGATATCCTAAGTCTACACAATTTATCATCACACAAAAGCTCTCAAAATCTGCTTCAGTCCTGTTTCTTTATCTAAACCTATGGCACCACTACAGGCATTGGCTTTAAGCCCAATATACATATGAGTCTCCAACCATTTGTAAAACAGCTCTTGGAATATTAGGTGAGTAAATAATGCTACTTCTATTATATTTGTCAGATAGTGGGTACATGAAGAATTTGGAAAAAAAGATAGCGAGCTATGGGAAACTTACTAGATAAGACTTTTGAACATAACAACACAAGAATTGTTATCTTCAAATAAAGGCCTCCTCCTCCCCTTCAACCTTTCCTCTCCATCTCCAAAATTGGTGTCTTTACCAATTCTTTGCGTTACTTATTATAAAAATCAGCAGACAGTAAAGTTCCCATAGCCTAAGACCTCATCATCCAGGAAACCAGTCAGTCCAGAATTCTTAAAAAAATAGTTTCAATTCCCTGCCTATGAGATTTCACATACTACTCTGGGACAAATAAGTAGAGACTGGTGGCAAATTTAATAAAAAAACAAGTCCCTATGGAGTCACTGGCTTCAAAGACTAAAATAACATAATGAACACCATCATGTAAAATAAACTCATATGACTTCCTAACAAGCAAATGGTGCCATACCACGACACCTACATGGAATTTTGAAAAAAAAATATGTCTCTATTCCCAATACCTTCCTATGGAAAACTTACTAGATAAGACTTTTGAACATAACAACACAAGAATTTTTATCTTCAAATAAAGGCCTCCTCCTCCCCTTCAGCCTTGCCTCTCCATCTCCAAAATTGGTGTCTTTACCAATCTTATCTGTCACTTATTGTAAATAGCAGCAAATACTAAAGTTCCTATAGCCTAGGACCTCATAATCCTGAAATCCAGTCAGTACAGAATTCTTAAAAAAATAGTTTCAAACCCCTGGCTATCAGATATCACATACTACTCTGGTACACAGAAGTAGAGACTGGTGACAAATTTACCAAAACCAAGTTCCTGTGGAGTCACTGGTTTCAAAGACTAAAAAAACACAGTGAACACCATCACTAAAATCAAATCAGATGACTTCCTAACCAGCAAATGGCGCCATACTATGACACCTACACAGAATTTTGAAAAAAGCAGACCTCTTTATTCCCAAAACATTTCAAGGTTATTATTCTGTGGTATTTCTCCAAAACAAACATGATACCATCTCAGACCACACAATTTTACCTTGAGAGAGAGGAGCAATAACATAAGCATTACATCTCTCTTTATTGCCCTGACCAAATCCAGCTAAAGGGACCTACCCTAAGTTATTCCACTTCACATGAAGCACCAATATCCAAGGAGGGCCCAGCCACTGAACCAAACAAACCACTTCTGACCAGACATCTCCATTGGAAATTAGATGAACATAATGGAAATGACACAGTGATATGATAGCAATCTCACCATATTACCAATGTAACTATAATGATTTGAGGTACATCTAACTTCAATGTAACAGAATAACATATAAAATATAGTAAAAGAATCTAGATAAAATCTCCATGATTATACACAGCCAATCAAAATCAAATGAGAGTACAACATTAACATGAAATGTGTGCAAGTATAAAACAAAATTGAAAACTATACCAAAAAATCCCAACTTTTTTACAGTAAACAGGAAAACACAGAATTAATTCACCCAGAAGTGTATACCCCTTTACAAGCCATTTTTTTTACAAAATGTATTGATTCTATAGTACAACACATGATAGCTACGCATTGGAAAACGTACAAGGTCTGGATATCCTAAGTCTACACAATTTATCATCACACAAAAGCTCTCAAAATCTGCTTCAGTCCTGGTTCTTTATCTAAACCTATGGCACCACTACAGGCATTGGCTTTAAGCCCAATATACATATGAGTCTCCAACCATTTGTAAAACAGCTCTTGGAATATTAGGTGAGTAAATAATGCTACTTCTATTATATTTGTCAGATAGTGGGTACATGAAGAATTTGGAAAAAAAGATAGCGAGCTATGGGAAACTTACTAGATAAGACTTTTGAACATAACAACACAAGAATTGTTATCTTCAAATAAAGGCCTCCTCCTCCCCTTCAGCCTTGCCTCTCCATCTCCAAAATTGGTGTCTTTACCAATTCTTTTCGTTACTTATTATAAAAATCAGCAGACAGTAAAGTTCCCATAGCCTAAGACCTCATCATCCAGGAAACCAGTCAGTCCAGAATTCTTTAAAAAAATAGTTTAAAATCCCTGCCTATGAGATATCACATACTACTCTGGGACAAATAAGTAGAGACTGGTGGCAAATTTAATCAAAAAACAAGTCCCTATGGAGTCACTGGCTTCAAAGACTAAAATAACATAATGAACACCATCATGTAAAATAAACTCATATGACTTCCTAACAAGCAAATGGTGCCATACCACGACACCTACATGGAATTTTGAAAAAAAAAATATGTCTCTATTCCCAATACCTTCCTATGGAAAACTTACTAGATAAGACTTTTGAACATAACAACACAAGAATTGTTATCTTCAAATAAAGGCCTCCTCCTCCCCTTCAGCCTTTCCTCTCCATCTCCAAAATTGGTGTCTTTACCAATTCTTTGCGTTACTTATTATAAAAATCAGCAGACAGTAAAGTTCCCATAGCCTAAGACCTCATCATCCAGGAAACCAGTCAGTCCAGAATTCTTAAAAAAATAGTTTCAAATCCCTGCCTATGAGATATCACATACTACTCTGGGACAAATAAGTAGAGACTGGTGGCAAATTTAATCAAAAAACAAGTCCCTATGGAGTCACTGGCTTCAAAGACTAAAATAACATAATGAACACCATCATGTAAAATAAACTCATATGACTTCCTAACAAGCAAATGGTGCCATACCACCACACCTACATGGAATTTTTAAAAATAAATATGTCTCTATTCCCAATACCTTCCTATGGGAAACTTACTAGATAAGACATTTGAATAGAGATGAGTGAATCGGGACAACCGAACCCGGTTTCGGTCCGAACTTCAGGAAAAGTTCGGTTCGCAGCGAATCCGAACTTCACCGGGTTCGGCCAAACCCGTTTTGACCAAACCCGGCTACATTTTTGGCGCCTGCCACATGTTACATCTAAAATGGAGGATTTCACAAGATCACCTGACATCAGGCTACCCCATAATGCCTTGCAAACGGCTCTCCCAGCCAATCGGGAGGCAGCATAGGGGCGGGCTCAAGCCTGCAATAAAAGTCTATGCACGGAGCTCAGCGGCCATTTTACAGACAGGAGCTGTAGCGATAGCATCTCTGTGCAGTAAGGGAAAGCTTTAGGAATCTAAAAGGCAGGAATCCAGAAATCGAAGGGGCTCATCCACTACTCACTACTCAGCCAGTGTGTGAATACGTTTTTATAAGGGGCTCATCCCTGTTGCATCCAACTTGCAATACAGGCAGCCTTTGTAGTAGTGGTAGTAGTAGTACTACAAGGCCCAGCATTCCCTGAGTGCACTGCAGCGAGGCTGATTGAAATTCTCATTCATTGCCATTTGCCAAGCCAGTGTCAGTGTGTGAATACGCTTTTAGAAGGGGCTCATCCCCGGCCGTTAACATAACAAACAACCCAACTTGCGATACAGGCAGCCTAGTAGTAATACAAGGCCCAGCATTCCCTGAGTGCACTACAGCGAGGCTGATTGAAATTCTCATTCATTGGCATTTGCCAAGCCAGTGTCAGTGTGTGAATACGCTTTTAGAAGGGGCTCATCCCTGGCCGATAACAGGAATAACAATCCAACTTGCGATACAGGCAGCCTAGTAGTACTACAAGACCCAGCATTCCCTGAGTGCACTGCAGCGAGGCTGATTGAAATTCTCATTCATTGCCATTTGCCAAGCCAGTGTCAGTGTGTGAATACGCTTTTAGAAGGGGCTCATCCCTGGCCGTTAACAGGAATAACAATCCAACTTGCGATACAGGCAGCCTAGTAGTACTACAAGGCCCAGCATTCCCTGAGTGCACTGCAGCGAGGCTGATTGAAATTCTCATTCATTGCCATTTGCCAAGCCAGTGTCAGTGTGTGAATACGCTTTTAGAAGGGGCTCATCCCCGGCCGTTAACATAACAAACAACCCAACTTGCGATACAGGCAGCCTAGTAGTAATACAAGGCCCAGCATTCCCTGAGTGCACTGCAGCGAGGCTGATTGAAATTCTCATTCATTGCCATTTGCCAAGCCAGTGTCAGTGTGTGAATACGCTTTTAGAAGGGGCTCATCCCTGGCCGTTAACAGGAATAACAATCCAACTTGCGATACAGGCAGCCTAGTAGTACTACAAGGCCCAGCATTCCCTGAGTGCACTGCAGCGAGGCTGATTGAAATTCTCATTCATTGCCATTTGCCAAGCCAGTGTCAGTGTGTGAATACGCTTTTAGAAGGGGCTCATCCCCGGCCGTTAACATAACAAACAACCCAACTTGCGATACAGGCAGCCTAGTAGTAATACAAGGCCCAGCATTCCCTGAGTGCACTGCAGCGAGGCTGATTGAAATTCTCATTCATTGCCATTTGCCAAGCCAGTGTCAGTGTGTGAATACGCTTATAGAAGGGGCTCATCCCCGGCCATTAACATAACAAACAACCCAACTTGCGATACAGGCAGCCAAGTAGTAATACAAGGCCCAGCATTCCCTGAGTGCACTGCAGCGAGGCTGATTGAAATTCTCATTCATTGCCATTTGCCAAGCCAGTGTTAGTGTGTGAATACGCTTTTAGAAGGGGCTCTGAAATGTCTGGGAAAAAAAAGGTTGTGAAAGGACGGGGTAGAGGAAAAAACACTCATGCCGTCTCCTCTTCCAGTCCAAATGTTGGATCTGTTGGTGCCACACCCAGTACCAGCATTTGTGGCACAAGACATGTGCCCAGTTCCACTAGTAGCAGCTGCCATGTGCCTGCTGGTAGTAGTATCAGCAAGCCAGACTTGTCCATCTCCTCCGGTGGGCAGGTTACTTTAGACAATACGGCCATTGTGGACTGGTTGGCTGGCTCGCGGTCATCTCAGCAGGAAGACTCTGACGATCTGGCTTCATGCCAGGTTTCGTTGGATTCCAGATCCTCTACAGTTCCTTGGCACGGTGACAGTAGTAATATAGGTATTTCTAGCGTTTCCATTCCTTCATCTATGTCTTCGCTCCCCCTTCCTAGCGGGAAGCCATCTTTCCTGAGAGTCCTAAGAGACATCTCCTCGGGTGCGAAGGAAGATACTGAACAACATAGTGATGATGATGATGATTTGTTTTCCGCGAGTCAGCCAACGGAGTGTGTTGCAGCGGTGGTGGAGGTGGAAGCGGTGACCGAGACGCATAGCTGCGGTAGTGGGGGTGTTGGTGGTGGTAGCCGTGGTGGCAGACGCAGTAATGAGGGGGGGCATGGAGCCCGCCATGATGTCACATCACATTCACAACACAGTGACAGAAGTGGCGGGGATGATGAGGAAGGCTATGATGATGATGTTTTTTAGACAGGACGTGGGAACCAGGTGACGAGGTGATGACGGCGTCAGAGGAGGAGGGTAGTAGTGGCGGCACTGGACGTGATAAACAGCCAAGCCGAGGTAGGGGCAGAAGTCAATCTGCAAAACGTTGCAGCGGTAGGGTCAGCTAAGGAGCCGGTGACGGCGACACAGATGCTGGTGTAGGCTCCCGAAAAAAGCCTGCCAGACAAGGGGCAAGCTTGGGTGGTTGTGGTGGTGGTGGTGGTGGTGGACGTGGTACTACCTCTTTACGGTACTCTGCCGTGTGGCAATTTTTCTGTACCTTCCCGGAGGACGAAAACATGGCACAGTGCCGTATCTGCAAGCAGAAAGTAAGGCGTGGGCAGGGCAGCAATGTAGGAACTACTGCTCTACGTAAACACATGGAACGGCATCACAAGGCCATGTGGGACAATCAACATGCCCCACCATCATGTACATCTAATGAAGACCCCTCTTCCGCTGCTGCTGCTGCTGCTCCGCGTCCCTGTCATCTAAATAGTAGCCAGGCCTTATCCACCATGTCGTTGTCATCATCATCATCACTGTCATCTAGTGCTCCTCCTACGTCCCGTCACTTATCCATTATTGAATCGTTGTCCAATAAGCAACAATATATACCCAGTCATCCACTTGTCGTGCGGCTTAATTCACACCTGGCTAAGTTGTTGGTGGTGCAGTCGCTGCTGTACCACCTGGTCGACTCCGCCGGCTTCAAGCAATTGATGGCGTGCGCTCAGCCTAGGTGGCGAATACCTAGCCGACATTACTTCTCCAAAACAGCTGTCCCTGCCTTGCACAAGCATGTGGAGGAAAAGGTGTGCCAGTCCTTGCAATTATCCGTGTGCAGCAGGGTACATGCCACCGTCGACACGTGGAGCAGCAACTATGGGCAGGGACAGTACATGTCTTTCACGGCCCACTGGGTCAATATTTTGCAGTCCGATGCACCACCGCAGCAATGCCAGGCATTACCACCTCCACGCTTGTATCTTTCTGGTTCAACTCCGGACACCAGGCGCCTACCATCCTCCTCCTCCTACTCCTCCTCCTCCTCCTTCCCGTCCCCGACAGGACACAGCGTATCTTCCACTCCTCCTCCCTCCTCTTTTCATAGGTGCAAGGTGAAGCGCCACAACGCTGTCTTACACCTGCTGAGCCTGGGCGAGAAAAGCCACACAGGGCAGGAGCTGCTGCTCTGCATCAAGGAGGAAATCGCACGCTGGCTGTCTCCTCTGAAACTCACACTGGGCAATGTTGTCTCTGATAACGGCAAGAACGTTGTGGCTGCACTGGGCCTAGGTCACCTGACACACGCTCCTTGCATGGCACATGTGATCAATCTGGTCATAACACGCTTCTTAAAGTCATATGTTGGTTTGAAGGGTGTGCTGGCCATGTCCAGGAAGGTTTGCGTTCGCTTTAGACGTTAGTATGCATTTAAGCACGCCCTCCTGGACTTGCAGCGTCAAAACAATCTCCCAGAACACAGCCTGATTTGCGACGTTCCAACACGCTGGAATTCCACACTGCACATGTTGGACCGTCTGTACGAACAGCAGAAAACCGTGAATGATTTCCTGATGCAGCAGACGGGCAGCGTTTGGAGCCAGTGTAATTTCGAGCTCAGGCACTGGCAGCTGGTTAGAGACGCATGTCGCGTTTTGAGGCCCTTTGAAGAGGCCACACGATTTGTGAGCCGTGACGCTAGCGGAATGAACGATGTTATACCGCTGATATTCATTATGGAGCAAACGCTCACAGTGATGATTCAGCAAAGGATGGAGGAAGGATCACATCTGGCTATGGATGTTGAGGAGGAGGAGGAGGATGAGGATGAGGAAACAGGACCTGAAGAGGAGCCGGATTTGGAGATGGAATCACAGGAAGGGATAGGGGACGAGGAAGCCGCACAACATGACAGTGATGGTGGTGATGACGAGTCTGACGACGAACTTGATGATGGACAACCATGGCAGTATGGGGCGGAGAAGGAACCAACCGGGCCCTCTGAAACGCTGGCCAGGATGGCAAGCTGTATGCTTCGTTACTTGCGCGCTGACTGTCGTATTGTTAGCATGAAGCAAAGAGATGAGTACTGGATAGCCACATTTTTAGACCCTCGGTATGAAGCCAGAATGGGGGAGTTTTTTGTGCCTTCCGAGAGGGAGGCAAAATTGGCTTATTATCGAGAGAAGCTATGCAGCCAGCTTGTCACGGCTTTCAAACGGCAAACACCTGCTGCAAGCATGTCTGACCGGGGGGCCACTCTCCGCTCCCCACTGTCTCATCGTTCCACCGCCTCTGGCAGAGCTACCTCTGCAATAGGCGGCAGCCGCGGCAGCAGCAGCAGCAGCAGCCAATTCAGTTTGGAAAATATGATGACAACATTTTTACATCCAATACCCCGACCTGACACACATCGTAGTCACCAAAGGGATGTTCACCATCACCAGGTGCAGCACCTAAACAACCAGGTTCACTCGTACCTGGACTGTGCCCTTTCTCCGTCAGAAATGCTAATCCCAGACCCCATGGATCATTGGCAAGAACTGGCCCAGTTTGCCATGGGTGTACTGTCTTGTCCACCCTCCAGTGTAGCGTCAGAGAGGGTATTCAGCCTTGCCTCTCCATCTCCAAAATTGGTGTCTTTACCAATCTTTTGTGTCACTTATTGTAAATAGCAGCAAATACTAAAGTTCCTATAGCCTAGGACCTCATAATCCGGAAATCCAGTCAGTACAGAATTCTTAAAAAAATAGTTTCAAACCCCTGGCTATCAGATATCACATACTACTCTGGTACACAGAAGTAGAGACTGGTGACAAATTTACCAAAACCAAGTCCCTGTGGAGTCACTGGTTTCAAAGACTAAAAAAATACAGTGAACACCATCACTAAAATCAAATCAGATGACTTCCTAACCAGCAAATGGCGCCATACTATGACACCTACACAGAATTTTGAAAAAAGCAGACCTCTTTATTCCCAAAACCTTTCAAGGTTATTATTCTGTGGTATTTCTCCAAAACAAACATGATACCATCTCAGACCACACAATTTTACCTTGAGAGAGAGGAGCAATAACATAAGCATTACATCTCTCTTTATTGCCCTGACCAAATCCAGCTAAAGGGACCTACCCTAAGTTATTCCACTTCACATGAAGCACCAATATCCAAGGAGGGCCCAGCCACTGAACCAAACAAACCACTTCTGACCAGACATCTCCATTGGAAATTAGATGAACATAATGGAAATGACACAGTGATATGATAGCAATCTCACCATATTACCAATGTAACTATAATGATTTGAGGTACATCTAACTTCAATGTAACAGAATAACATAAAATATAGTAAAAGAATCTAGATAAAATCTCCATGATTATACACAGCCAATCAAAATCAAATGAGAGTACAACATTAACATGAAATGTGTGCAAGTATAAAACAAAATTGAAAACTATACCAAAAAATCCCAACTTTTTTACAGTAAACAGGAAAACACAGAATTAATTCACCCAGAATTGTATATCCCTTTACAAGCACTTTTTTTTTACAAAATGTATTGATTCTATAGTACAACACATGATAGCTACGCATTGGAAAGCGTACAAGGTCTGGATATCCTAAGTCTACACAATTTATCATCACACAAAAGCTCTCAAAATCTGCTTCAGTCCTGGTTCTTTATCTAAACCTATGGCACCACTACAGGCATTGGCTTTAAGCCCAATATACATATGATTCTCCAACCATTTGTAAAACAGCTCTTGGAATATTAGGTGAGTAAATAATGCTACTTCTATTATATTTGTCAGATAGTGGGTACATGAAGAGTTTGGAAAAAAAGATAGCGAGCTATGGGAAACTTACTAGATAAGACTTTTGAACATAACAACACAAGAATTGTTATCTTCAAATAAAGGCCTCCTCCTCCCCTTCAGCCTTTCCTCTCCATCTCCAAAATTGGTGTCTTTACCAATTCTTTGCGTTACTTATTATAAAAATCAGCAGACAGTAAAGTTCCCATAGCCTAAGACCTCATCATCCAGGAAACCAGTCAGTCCAATATTCTTAAAAAAATAGTTTCAAATCCCTGCCTATGAGATATCACATACTACTCTGGGACAAATAAGTAGAGACTGGTGGCAAATTTAATCAAAAAACAAGTCCCTATGGAGTCACTGGCTTCAAAGACTAAAATAACATAATGAACACCATCATGTAAAATAAACTCATATGACTTCCTAACAAGCAAATGGTGCCATACCACAACACCTACATGGAATTTTGAAAAATAAATATGTCTCTATTCCCAATACTTTCCTATGGAAAACTTACTAGATAAGACTTTTGAACATAACAACACAAGAATTGTTATCTTCAAATAAAGGCCTCCTCCTCCCCTTCAGCCTTGCCTCTCCATCTCCAAAATTGGTGTCTTTACCAATCTTTTGTGTCACTTATTGTAAATAGCAGCAAATACTAAAGTTCCTATAGCCTAGGACCTCATAATCCAGAAATCCAGTCAGTACAGAATTCTTAAAAAAATAGTTTCAAACCCCTGGCTATCAGATATCACATACTACTCTGGTACACAGAAGTAGAGACTGGTGACAAATTTACCAAAACCAAGTCCCTGTTGAGTCACTGGTTTCAAAGACTAAAAAAACACAGTGAACACCATCACTAAAATCAAATCAGATGTCTTCCTAACCAGCAAATGGCGCCATACTATGACACCTACACAGAATTTAGAAAAAAGCAGACCTCTTTATTCCAAATAGCTTTCAAGGTTATTGGTCTGTGGTATTTCTCCAAAACAAACATGATACCATCTCAGACCACACAATTTTACCTTGAGAGAGAGGAGCAATAACATAAGCATTACATCTCTCTTTATTGCCCTGACCAAATCCAGCTAAAGGGACCTACCCTAAGTTATTCCACTTCACATGAAGCACCAATATCCAAGGAGGGCCCAGCAACTGAACCAAACAAACCACTTCTGACCAGACATCTCCATTGGAAATTAGATGAACATAATGGAAATGACACAGTGATATGATAGCAATCTCACCATATTACCAATGTAACTATAATGATTTGAGGTACATCTAACTTCAATGTAACAGAATAACATATAAAATATAGTAAAAGAATCTAGATAAAATCTCCATGATTATACACAACCAAACAAAATCAAATGAGAGTACAACATTAACATGAAATGTGTGCAAGTATAAAACAAAATTGAAAACTATACCAAAAAATCCCAACTTTTTTACAGTAAACAGGAAAACACAGAATTAATTCACCCAGAAGTGTATACCCCTTTACAAGCCCTTTTTTTACAAAATGTATTGATTCTATAGTACAACACATGATAGCTACACATTGGAAAACGTACAAGGTCTGGATATCCTAAGTCTACACAATTTATCATCACACAAAAGCTCTCAAAATCTGCTTCAGTCCTGGTTCTTTATCTAAACCTATGGCACCACTACAGGCATTGGCTTTAAGCCCCATATACATATGAGTCTCAAACCATTTGTAAAACAGCTCTTGGAATATTAGGTGAGTAAATAATGCTACTTCTATTATATTTTTCAGATAGTGGGTACATGAAGAATTTGGAAAAAAAGATAGCGAGCTATGGGAGACTTACTAGATAAGACTTTTGAAGATAACAACACAAGAATTGTTATCTTCAAATAAAGGCCTCCTCCTCCCCTTCAGCCTTTCCTCTCCATCTCCAAAATTGGTGTCTTTACCAATTCTTTGCGTTACTTATTATAAAAATCAGCAGACAGTAAAGTTCCAATAGCCTAAGACCTCATCATCCAGGAAACCAGTCAGTCCAGAATTCTTAAAAAAATTGTTTCAAATCCCTGCCTATGAGATATCACATACTACTCTGGCACAAGTAAGTAGAGACTGGTGGCAAATGTAATCAAAAAACAAGTCCCTATGGAGTCACTGGCTTCAAAGACTAAAATAACATAATGAACACCATCATGTAAAATAAACTCATATGACTTCCTAACAAGCAAATGGTGCCATACCACGACACCTACATGGAATTTTGAGAAAAAAAATATGTCTCTATTCCCAATACCTTCCTATGGAAAACTTACTAGATAAGACTTTTGAACATAACAACACAAGAATTGTTATCTTCAAATAAAGGCCTCCTCCTCCCCTTCAGCCTTGCCTCTCCATCTCCAAAATTGGTGTCTTTACCAATCTTTTGTGTCACTTATTGTAAATAGCAGCAAATACTAAAGTTCCTATAGCCTAGGACCTCATAATCCGGAAATCCAGTCAGTACAGAATTCTTAAAAAAATAGTTTCAAACCCCTGGCTATCAGATATCACATACTACTCTGGTACACAGAAGTAGAGACTGGTGACAAATTTACCAAAACCAAGTCCCTGTTGAGTCACTGGTTTCAAAGACTAAAAAAACACAGTGAACACCATCACTAAAATCAAATCAGATGACTTCCTAACCAGCAAATGGCGCCATACTATGACACCTACACAGAATTTAGAAAAAAGCAGACCTCTTTATTCCAAATAGCTTTCAAGGTTATTGGTCTGTGGTATTTCTCCAAAACAAACATGATACCATCTCAGACCACACAATTTTACCTTGAGAGAGAGGAGCAATAACATAAGCATTACATCTCTCTTTATTGCCCTGACCAAATCCAGCTAAAGGGACCTACCCTAAGTTATTCCACTTCACATGAAGCACCAATATCCAAGGAGGGCCCAGCAACTGAACCAAACAAACCACTTCTGACCAGACATCTCCATTGGAAATTAGATGAACATAATGGAAATGACACAGTGATATGATAGCAATCTCACCATATTACCAATGTAACTATAATGATTTGAGGTACATCTAACTTCAATGTAACAGAATAACATATAAAATATAGTAAAAGAATCTAGATAAAATCTCCATGATTATACACAACCAAACAAAATCAAATGAGAGTACAACATTAACATGAAATGTGTGCAAGTATAAAACAAAATTGAAAACTATACCAAAAAATCCCAACTTTTTTACAGTAAACAGGAAAACACAGAATTAATTCACCCAGAAGTGTATACCCCTTTACAAGCCCTTTTTTTACAAAATGTATTGATTCTATAGTACAACACATGATAGCTACACATTGGAAAACGTACAAGGTCTGGATATCCTAAGTCTACACAATTTATCATCACACAAAAGCTCTCAAAATCTGCTTCAGTCCTGGTTCTTTATCTAAACCTATGGCACCACTACAGGCATTGGCTTTAAGCCCCATATACATATGAGTCTCAAACCATTTGTAAAACAGCTCTTGGAATATTAGGTGAGTAAATAATGCTACTTCTATTATATTTTTCAGATAGTGGGTACATGAAGAATTTGGAAAAAAAGATAGCGAGCTATGGGAGACTTACTAGATAAGACTTTTGAAGATAACAACACAAGAATTGTTATCTTCAAATAAAGGCCTCCTCCTCCCCTTCAGCCTTTCCTCTCCATCTCCAAAATTGGTGTCTTTACCAATTCTTTGCGTTACTTATTATAAAAATCAGCAGACAGTAAAGTTCCAATAGCCTAAGACCTCATCATCCAGGAAACCAGTCAGTCCAGAATTCTTAAAAAAATTGTTTCAAATCCCTGCCTATGAGATATCACATACTACTCTGGCACAAGTAAGTAGAGACTGGTGGCAAATGTAATCAAAAAACAAGTCCCTATGGAGTCACTGGCTTCAAAGACTAAAATAACATAATGAACACCATCATGTAAAATAAACTCATATGACTTCCTAACAAGCAAATGGTGCCATACCACGACACCTACATGGAATTTTGAGAAAAAAAATATGTCTCTATTCCCAATACCTTCCTATGGAAAACTTACTAGATAAGACTTTTGAACATAACAACACAAGAATTGTTATCTTCAAATAAAGGCCTCCTCCTCCCCTTCAGCCTTGCCTCTCCATCTCCAAAATTGGTGTCTTTACCAATCTTTTGTGTCACTTATTGTAAATAGCAGCAAATACTAAAGTTCCTATAGCCTAGGACCTCATAATCCGGAAATCCAGTCAGTACAGAATTCTTAAAAAAATAGTTTCAAACCCCTGGCTATCAGATATCACATACTACTCTGGTACACAGAAGTAGAGACTGGTGACAAATTTACCAAAACCAAGTCCCTGTGGAGTCACTGGTTTCAAAGACTAAAAAAATACAGTGAACACCATCACTAAAATCAAATCAGATGACTTCCTAACCAGCAAATGGCGCCATACTATGACACCTACACAGAATTTAGAAAAAAGCAGACCTCTTTATTCCCAATACCTTTCAAGGTTATTGGTCTGTGGTATTTCTCCAAAACAAACATGATACCATCTCAGACCACACAATTTTACCTTGAGAGAGAGGAGCAATAACATAAGCATTACATCTCTCTTTATTGCCCTGACCAAATCCAGCTAAAGGGACCTACCCTAAGTTATTCCACT
The DNA here is from genome assembly GCF_050947455.1 of Rhinoderma darwinii. NCBI lineage: Eukaryota > Metazoa > Chordata > Amphibia > Anura > Rhinodermatidae > Rhinoderma > Rhinoderma darwinii. The sequence goes on from NW_027461699.1 coordinate 561,033, forward strand.
TCACATGAAGCACCAATATCCAAGGAGGGCCCAGCAACTGAACCAAACAAACCACTTCTGACCAGACATCTCCATTGGAAATTAGATGAACATAATGGAAATGACACAGTGATATGATAGCAATCTCACCATATTACCAATGTAACTAGAATGATTTGAGGTACATCTAACTTCAATGTAACAGAATAACATATAAAATATAGTAAAATAATCTAGATAAAATCTCCATGATTATACACAGCCAATCAAAATCAAATGAGAGTACAACATTAACATGAAATGTGTGCAAGTATAAAACAAAATTGAAAACTATACCAAAAAATCCCAACTTTTTTACAGTAAACAGGAAAACACAGAATTAATTCACCCAGAAGTGTATACCCCTTTACAAGCCCCTTTTTTTTACAAAACGTATTGATTCTATAATACAACACATGATAGCTACGCATTGGAAAACGTACAAGGTCTGGATATCCTAAGTCTACACAATTTATCATCACACAAAAGCTCTCAAAATCTGCTTCAGTCCTGGTTCTTTATCTAAACCTATGGCACCACTACAGGCATTGGTTTTAAGCCCAATATACATATGAGTCTCCAACCATTTGTAAAACAGCTCTTGGAATATTAGGTGAGTAAATAATGCTACTTCTATTATATTTGTCAGATAGTGGGTACATGAAGAATTTGGAAAAAAAGATAGCGAGCTATGGGAAACTTACTAGATAAGACTTTTGAACATAACAACACAAGAATTGTTATCTTCAAATAAAGGCCTCCTCCTCCCCTTCAGCCTTTCCTCTCCATCTCCAAAATTGGTGTCTTTACCAATTCTTTGCGTTACTTATTATAAAAATCAGCAGACAGTAAAGTTCCCATAGCCTAAGACCTCATCATCCAGGAAACCAGTCAGTCCAGAATTCTTAAAAAAATAGTTTCAAATCCCTGCCTATGAGATATCACATACTACTCTGGGACAAATCAAAAAACAAGTCCCTATGGAGTCACTGGCTTCAAAGACTAAAATAACATAATGAACACCATCATGTAAAATAAACTCATATGACTTCCTAACAAGCAAATGGTGCCATACCACGACACCTACATGGAATTTTGAAAAAAATATGTCTCTATTCCCAATGCCTTCCTATGGGAAACTTACTAGATAAGACGTTTGAACATAACAACACAAGAATTGTTATCTTCCAATAAAGGCCTCCTCCTCCTCTTCAGCCTTGCCTCTCCATCTCCAAAATTGGTGTCTTTACCAATCTTTTGTGTCACTTATTGTAAATAGCAGCAAATACTAAAGTTCCTATAGCCTAGGACCTCATAATCTGGAAATCCAGTCAGTACAGAATTCTTAAAAAAATAGTTTCAAACCCCTGGCTATCGGGGCGTGGCCTAGCGCTGATGGTGGAAAGACGTGTTGAGTGAGAGCTCCGACCACGAGAAAGAAATCTCACTTCATCCGTCCAAGGAAATCACCCCCGGTGTTCCAGATACAACATGACATCTCCCTACCACCATATAACACCATTGCTGGGCCCATAGGAGAAAGTCTTACAACTTACCGCATAAGATTGAAACGGCGGCCTACTCCACACGCGGCTGTGGTAGTGGATTTCTGCGGACGCCAGACACTCGGGTCTCTGCAGCCATCCCCTCCTCCCCGGCAGCTGGTCCCGTACACTAGATAAGGACATAGTCCCAGCCTAGCGACAGCACACAGAAACGGGCAGGACTTTTCCGGTGAGTGGGGGAAGGGGACTGTAACCGGCGGCCATCTTACAGAGCGGCTGATTTGATTTACCTTGCTCTATACTACAACACTGTCACAAGCTCTAATACAGTGCATTAGCCTTTATACCATAAATCTCTGTGAGAGATTAATCCTGTAAACTTTGCTATACAGATGCTGGCTTGAATACTTACCTGTTACTGAAACTGCCAGAACATTTGCTTACTCAGACCTTATTACGCCATAATGGTTAAAACGTCAAAATATAAAATCCGAGAAGCAGCGCCTACCCTAAGTCCCATAAAACGCAAGCAGATCTTGATAAATTCTTAAGAAAAAAGATAACAGCTTCACCAGCTAGTAAATCTAAGCAAGCACAGTTACTATCTGATGATAATCCTATGGAGGACGACTCCGATATGGATAGCACAGGCGGTAACTCTGATACTGGGGATGACTCTCGTGTGGTTCCAGCATCAAGAGGCTTTATAAAAAGGACACTATACCAAGCTCTTACGCCACTAGTAAAAGACCTTGCAAATCTGATCTTCGTAGCATGGGCACCAGGGTTGAAACTGTGGAAGATACGCAAAATGCTCTACTGCATTATAATGCAAAAGTCAAATGTGTTCTCGACCATCAACAAGATTGTATTAACGAATCTCTACTACGTATTGAAGACCAGGAAAACCGAAGCCGCAGAAATAACATCAGGCTCAGGGGACTTCCAGAATCAATTCTACACGATAATTTACCTCAACTAGCTCTGGATATCTTTTCTGACCTGTTAAGCCCTGAGGCGGCCAAATCCATCATAATTGAACGTATTCACAGAGCACTACGGGCCAAACCTCGCCCCAATGACCCTCCAAGAGATATAGTGTGCGGTTTGCTAAGTTATACAGATACCGCTGCAATTTTGAAAGCTGCAAGAAATAAGAACACATTGACCTATGGAACCTCTACGATTCAAATATTCCAAGATATTGCTCCTTCAACTCTAGCAAAGAGGAGAGTGCTCAAACCATTATTAGATGCTCTGAGAGAGAAAAAAATGCAATTTAAGTGGCTCTTTCCGTTTGGCATTGCCATATCCAAAGATGGTCACCAAATTATCATTAGAAAACCTGCGGATTTGGCAGCTGCGTGGGAGAAACTGGACATCCCACCCATAGATATCCCGTCGTGGCTTCCGTCTACTATGATGGCCTTACCACCTTTGCCAAGTCCCTCATTTTGGAACCAAACCTCAAAAGCCTCTTCGCCCAAAACCAAGAAAGCCCAAACCCGTGCTAGACAACTGGACACCTGACTGTCTTCACAAAAGCCACCGAATGGATTCCTGACCGACCCGCTTCCGCGCTAAGTTTGTGGGAGAAGTGTGGTGAGTGACTCTCTTCCATACTATTTCACATTAAGTTTATGGTTCTCCTTCTCTGTTTCTCTTCTACATAATGTGATTTGAGTTTATACATGCATTAATATGTAACCTTTTACCATATGTTCTGGTATGTTCTTTCAGTGTAAGGTATACTTGTTGGTATATGACTAACGTGTATTCAGTTCCACAGGATTTCTATGTACCTCACGATTTTCTACTGTGGATAAGGACTAGCTACAATTTTACTATGTATTATTATTCTTGCAAATTGTTGCTGTCCTTAGGGGTGCTGACAACCCCTGTATTATTTTTCTTTTGTTTATATTCTTCTCCACTGATTCCTTCCCTCCCCTCCTTTCCTACCCCTTTTTTCCTATCAAAGTCAATAGGTGATTTCTACCATAAGACTATTGGTTATAGGTGCCGATCTGTTATTTCATTTACAAAGAACTCATGGCGGAACTAAAAATTACTTCATTTAATGTAAGAGGTCTGAACTATCCAAGGAAAAGAAGCCAAATTTTACACCAAATTCTTGTAGATAAAACAAAAATCGCCCTGTTACAAGAAACACATATTAGACATAACAAAATTCCAAATTTAAGGAAAAATGTTTTTTCGAATGTTTACCATAGCACCTACTCATCCTCACGTAGAGGAGTAAGTATACTTTTCCATACAAGTGTACCTTTCAAATGGGTTGCTGAAATGGTTGACCCAGAAGGACGCTATTTATTTGTTAAGAGCATCATAGGTAATATCCTTTACACGATTGCAAATTTATATGCACCTAACTCCCAACAAACCCAATGGATAGTTCAGACCTTACAACTGTTCAAACAATTTGCTGAGGGTGTTTTAGTAGTGGGAGGTGACCTTAATGTTCCCATAGACCCACTCTTGGATACCACAGGGAATCCTTCCACTTCATACCGATATACGACTAAATTACGTAAGACTTTAAATGCATTACACCTGTCAGATACTTGGAGACTACTACATCCCTCTGACCGGGACTACACCTATTTCTCTCATATGCACCATAGATACCACAGGTTGGACTATATCTTCATTTCTCAATCCCAAGTTCCTTTTATAATACGTACTGATATAGGAAATATTTTACTCTCAGATCACGCACCGATTCATACTACTCTGACATTAGCAGACATTCCTAAAGGCCAATGGTGTTGGAGGATCAATGATACTCTGTTGGCTGATCCCTCTCACCAATCTTCTATAAAGACACATATACAAAATTACTTTAACACCAATATTACAGCAGATGTCTCACCTGCTATCACTTGGGAAGCACACAAATCAGTTTTAAGGGGGGAGCTTATTTCATTATGTACATATATTAAAAAACAGAAGTCAGAGCTCTTAAATGCTCTCTTCTCACAAATCTCCTCGTTAGAAAACCTTCACAAGCGTACCCAAGCGGAAACCACTAAATACAAATTATACTCTTTACGTAATAAAGTTAAAGATCTACTGAACATTAAATCAGCCAGACTGTTACAAATATCGAAGTTTACATTTTATGCACATGGGGACAAAGGCAACAAGACGATGTCCGCTCTCCTTAAAACTTATCAAGATAAAGCATTCATTCACCGTATTGCACAAAAGCCAGGGAATTTTGTTACGGATACAACCTCCATTGCCACGGCATTCCAGAAATTTTATATGAACCTGTATAATCTTACAGATTCTACAGTAGCTGACACATCATCTACACCCACCAAACATGCTATACATTCATTTTTAGACTCCATTGACATTCCACGCATATCAGATGATAATGCCCAAGAACTGCTGGCACCTTTTTTCCCTGCAGAGCTGCTAAAAGTCCTTCATTCTATCCCGTCAGGTAAAAGCCCGGGCCCAGATGGTTACACCATAAACTACTATAAACAATTTAAAGAGTTATTAATAGCACCATTTACTTCTCTCTGTAACTCACTTCTCACTGGCTCGAAACTTCCTGGTCAAGCCCTAGAAGCACATATTACTCTTATCCCTAAAGAGGGTAAGGATGCCTCACAATGTGGAAGCTATAGACCAATATCGCTCCTTAATACTGATATAAAATGGTGGGCTAAAGCTCTGGCAGCTCGTCTCAGTCCCATGTTATCTAGCATTATTGGACCTGAACAGACCGGATTTGTCAAGGGAAGACAAGGATCAGATAACTCCTCAAGGGTTTTAAGGTTGGTACAATACGCTTTAAAATCTCGAACACCCTTAGTCCTGCTCAGTACAGATGCAGAAAAGGCGTTTGATAGGGTGGATTGGCCTTATATGATCGCTTCCCTGGAGAAATTTGGGATACCTCTTGCTTTTATACAAGCAAATCTTTCCCTATATAGTAACCCTAGTGCAAAGGTGAGAGTTAATGGGGTGCTGTCAAATTCCTTTACCATCACTAATGGTACAAGACAAGGATGTCCTCTATCGCCGACACTATTCATGTTAGTCATGGAGACGCTGATCCAGAAAATTCGACAGGATCCTATTATTCATGGCTTGTCAATAGGCTCATTCACACACAAAACGGCAGCATTTGCAGATGACCTGCTGATACTCACTACTAACCCTGAGAGATCACTCCCACAGATCACAGATATCTTCTCAAAATTTGGAGAAATTTCTAATTTTAAAATAAACTTTAGTAAGTCAGAAGCCCTCAACATTTCGGTACCGCAAGATATTATTCTTCGCTTAAAAAAGAGTTCCCCCTACCTGTGGCCAGAAATGTCTATTAAATACTTAGGCATCCGCATTCCTAAAAACCCCTCTCTACTTTATAAACTTAATTATCTAAATTTGCTAGCTGACATTAAAACTTACTTACATTCCTTACACGTTCCCTTGATGTCATGGATGGGCAGGAGAAATCTTCTCAAAACATATATTGTCCCTAAACTCTTATATGTTCTTCAAACTGTACCTATCTGGCTTCCTAAGTCTTTCTTCCTATTAGTCAAGAAAACTTTCTCGGAATTTATTTGGAACAACAAACGTCCTAGGTTAGCATATAAATACATTATAGCAAACTCCCGCTTGGGAGGCTTTGGCCTCTCCGATTTAATGTCCTACTATAGGGCTAACCATTTACGTCGGTGGACCATCTTAGCACATCATGACTTGAAAAATATCTATGCTTCTATGGAACGCTCTCTAATGTCAATAGAAGAAAAACAGGCCTTCTGGGGTTTGCGTCCTGCTACTGCAGGCAAATTTTACAATGAATCTTTACTCAAAGGCACCATATTAACTTGGCAAGAGGTGAATAAATCATCTGCGTTGTTATCCTCCCCATCCCCCCTAATGCCACTAAATTTACTGCCATGCCTTCAATGTAACTCTAACTCCTCACCCTCGGCCCCTTGGGATATTCCACATACTCTAACTATATCAGATGTTCAAAAGCTTTCAGGAAATACTGAAATAATGGATCTAATTGTGAAAGCTAATGTTCCTCCAGGGAATTTTTTATTAACACATCATATTCTTAAAGAATGCCAAAAATTAGGGACACCTCATACAATACCTCACACTAATACCTGGCTAGAAGATTTGATGGCGGTGACTCCATACACTACCCCGAAACTATCCCAATTATATCAACAGGTTCTGATGATGCGAATGGACTGCAAACCAAGATATATTGGGAGATGGGAGGAAGAATTGGGGATGCAGCTCACTGAACCTGAACTGCGTTTTGTACTAGCAAATTCACATGGTTTCTCTAGATGTACGAGAATTCAAGAGAACTCCTTTAAACTTACAACAAGGTGGTATAAAACACCGATAATACTTCATGCTATAAATAACTCCGTTTCAGATCAATGTTGGAGGTGTAAAAGGGACATCGGATCATTATCACATATCTGGTGGCATTGCCCCCTTATTCAGCTATATTGGATTCATGTAGGGAAAGCCATAAATACTATATGCTCTCTCAATATCACATTGACTCCAGAATTGGTACTACTATGGAAACCTATAAGTGGCTTTATACCAAAAAAAAATAATCTACCAACGCACATGATAGCTGCAGCAAAACTACTGATTCCAATATTGTGGAAAGACACAGTTCCCCCTACTTTTACACAATGGTTAGATAAAGTATTTGAAATCCAGTGATTCGAAGAAATGGCACACTGGGAATCAAAGACAAGGGGCAAATATTTAGCTACCTGGTCCCCATGGCTAGATTTCCCTGACATCACTAGACTATGATGGTATCCCAAAAGGTAGAAATACAGAATCGACCAAGACCTAGCTACCTAGTGCAGAAGAAGAGTCATAACAAGGTACAAAATACAGATCACAATACCGTATAATGCTTTTACCAACAATTCATATACTCCAACAGAATTGCCTACTGACACACCCAAACTACCTACCCTCCCTTACTTTCCCCTCTCCCCCTTCGCATTTCTATATTTTTTGTTTTTCCCTTGTGTTATGTTATATTGTATTATTTTGTATTACCTGCTTATCCTTATGGATGATTAGCAAGGGCTCTGCGTAGCCAATGTTATAACAATTTGTTATATTCGCTTGTTCAAATTTATATAACAATAAAAACAGATTTGAAACAAACAAACCCCTGGCTATCAGATATCACATACTACTCTGGTACACAGAAGTAGAGACTGGTGACAAATTTACCAAAACCAAGTCCCTGTGGAGTCACTGGTTTTAAAGACTAAAAAACACAGTGAACACCATCACTAAAATCAAATCAGATGACTTCCTAACCAGCAAATGGCGCCATACTATGACACCTACACAGAATTTTGAAAAAAGCAGACCTCTTTATTCCCAATACCTTTCAAGGTTATTGGTCTGTGGTATTTCTCCAAAACAAACCTGATACCATCTCAGACCACACAATTTTACCTTGAGAGAGAGGAGTAATAACATAAGCATTACATCTCTCTTTATTGCCCTGACCAAATCCAGCTAAAGGGACCTACCCTAAGTTATTCCACTTCACATGAAGCACCAATATCCAAGGAGGGCCCAGCAACTGAACCAAACAAACCACTTCTGACCAGACATCTCCATTGGAAATTAGATGAACATAATGGAAATGACACAGTGATATGATAGCAATCTCACCATATTACCAATGTAACTATAATGATTTGGGGTACATCTAACTTCAATGTAACAGAATAACATATAAAATATAGTAAAAGAATCTAGATAAAATCTCCATGATTATACACAGCCAATCAAAATCAAATGAGAGTACAACATTAACATGAAATGTGTGCAAGTATAAAACAAAATTGAAAACTATACCAAAAAATCCCAACTTTTTTACAGTAAACAGGAAAACACAGAATTAATTCACCCAGAAGTGTATACCCCTTTACAAGCCCCTTTTCTTACAAAACGTATTGATTTTATAGTACAATACATGATAGCTACGCATTGGAAAACGTACAAGGTCTGGATATCCTAAGTCTACACAATGTATCATCACACAAAAGCTCTCAAAATCTGCTTCAGTCCTGGTTCTTTATCTAAACCTATGGCACCACTACAGGCATTGGCTTTAAGCCCAATATACATATGAGTCTCCAACCATTTGTAAAACAGCTCTTGGAATATTAGGTGAGTAAATAATGCTACTTCTATTATATTTGTCAGATAGTGGGTACATGAAGAATTTGGAAAAAAAGATAGCGAGCTATGGGAAACTTACTAAATAAAACTTTTGAACATAACAACAAAAGAATTGTTATCTTCAAATAAAGGCCTCCTCCTCCCCTTCAGCCTTTCCTCTCCATCTCCAAAATTGGTGTCTTTACCAATTCTTTGCGTTACTTATTATAAAAATCAGCAGACAGTAAAGTTCCCATAGCCTAAGACCTCATCATCCAGGAAACCAGTCAGTCCAGAATTCTTAAAAAAATAGTTTCAAATCCCTGCCTATGAGATATCACATACTACTCTGGGACAAATAAGTAGAGACTGGTGGCAAATTTAATCAAAAAACAAGTCCCTATGGAGTCACTGGCTTCAAAGACTAAAATAACATAATGAACACCATCATGTAAAATAAACTCATATGACTTCCTAACAAGCAAATGGTGCCATACCACGACACCTACATGGAATTTTGAAAAAAAATATGTCTCTATTCCCAATGCCTTCCTATGGGAAACTTACTAGATAAGACGTTTGAACATAACAACACAAGAATTGTTATCTTCCAATAAAGGCCTCCTCCTCCTCTTCAGCCTTGCCTCTACATCTCCAAAATTGGTGTCTTTACCAATCTTTTGTGTCACTTATTGTAAATAGCAGCAAATACTAAAGTTCCTATAGCCTAGGACCTCATAATCTGGAAATCCAGTCAGTACAGAATTCTTAAAAAAATAGTTTCAAACCCCTGGCTATCGGGGCGTGGCCTAGCGCTGATGGTGGAAAGACGTGTTGAGTGAGAGCTCCGACCACGAGAAAGAAATCTCACTTCATCCGTCCAAGGAAATCACCCCCGGTGTTCCAGATACAACATGACATCTCCCTACCACCATATAACACCATTGCTGGGCCCATAGGAGAAAGTCTTACAACTTACCGCATAAGATTGAAACGGCGGCCTACTCCACACGCGGCTGTGGTAGTGGATTTCTGCGGACGCCAGACACTCGGGTCTCTGCAGCCATCCCCTCCTCCCCGGCAGCTGGTCCCGTACAACCGGAGGTACACTAGATAAGGACATAGTCCCAGCCTAGCGACAGCACACAGAAACGGGCCGGCACGCGTTGCAGGACTTTTCCGGTGAGTGGGGGAAGGGGACTGTAACCGGCGGCCATCTTACAGAGCGGCTGATTTGATTTACCTTGCTCTATACTACAACACTGTCACAAGCTCTAATACAGTGCATTAGCCTTTATACCATAAATCTCTGTGAGAGATTAATCCTCTAAACTTCGCTATACAGATGCTGGCTTGAATACTTACCTGTTACTGAAACTGCCATAACATTTGCTTACTCAGACATTATTACGCCATAATGGTTAAAACGTCAAAAGATAAAATCCGAGAAGCAGCGCCTACCCCTAAGTCCCATAAAACGCAAGCAGATCTTGATAAATTCTTAAGAAAAAAGTTAACAGCTTCACCAGCTAGTAAATCTAAGCAAGCACAGTTACTATCTGATGATAATCCTATGGAGGACGACTCCGATATGGATAGCACAGGCGGTAACTCTGATACTGGGGATGACTCTCGTGTGGTTCCAGCATCAAGAGGCTTTATAAAAAGGACACTATACCAAGCTCTTACGCCACTAGTAAAAGACCTTGCAGATATCAAATCTGATCTTCGTAGCATGGGCACCAGGGTTGAAACTGTGGAAGATACGCAAAATGCTCTACTGCATTATAATGCAAAAGTCAAATGTGTTCTCGACCATCAACAAGATTGTATTAACGAATCTCTACTACGTATTGAAGACCAGGAAAACCGAAGCCGCAGAAATAACATCAGGCTCAGGGGACTTCCAGAATCAATTCTACACGATAATTTACCTCAACTAGCTCTGGATATCTTTTCTGACCTGTTAAGCCCTGAGGCGGCCAAATCCATCATAATTGAACGTATTCACAGAGCACTACGGGCCAAACCTCGCCCCAATGACCCTCCAAGAGATATAGTGTGCGGTTTGCTAAGTTATACAGATACCGCTGCAATTTTGAAAGCTGCAAGAAATAAGAACACATTGACCTATGGAACCTCTACGATTCAAATATTCCAAGATATTGCTCGTTCAACTCTAGCAAAGAGGAGAGTGCTCAAACCATTATTAGATGCTCTGAGAGAGAAAAAAATGCAATTTAAGTGGCTCTTTCCGTTTGGCATTGCCATATCCAAAGATGGTCACCAAATTATCATTAGAAAACCTGCGGATTTGGCAGCTGCGTGGGAGAAACTGGACATCCCACCCATAGATATCCTGTCGTGGCTTCCGTCTACTATGATGGCCTTACCACCTTTGCCAAGTCCCTCATTTTGGAACCAAACCTCAAAAGCCTCTTCGCCCAAAACCAAGAAAGCCCAAACCCGTGCTAGACAACTGGACACCTGACTGTCTTCACAAAAGCCACCGAATGGATTCCTGACCGACCCGCTTCCCCGCTAAGTTTGTGGGAGAAGTGTGGTGAGTGACTCTCTTCCATACTATTTCACATTAAGTTTATGGTTCTCCTTCTCTGTTTCTCTTCTACATAATGTGATTTGAGTTTATACATGCATTAATATGTAACCTTTTACCATATGTTCTGGTATGTTCTTTCAGTGTAAGGTATACTTGTTGGTATATGACTAACGTGTATTCAGTTCCACAGGATTTCTATGTACCTCACGATTTTCTACTGTGGATAAGGACTAGCTACAATTTTACTATGTATTATTATTCTTGCAAATTGTTGCTGTCCTTAGGGGTGCTGACAACCCCTGTATTATTTTTCTTTTGTTTATATTCTTCTCCACTGATTCCTTCCCTCCCCTCCTTTCCTACCCCTTTTTTCCTATCAAAGTCAATAGGTGATTTCTACCATAAGACTATTGGTTATAGGTGCCGATCTGTTATTTCATTTACAAAGAACTCATGGCGGAACTAAAAATTACTTCATTTAATGTAAGAGGTCTGAACTATCCAAGGAAAAGAAGCCAAATTTTACACCAAATTCTTGTAGATAAAACAAAAATCGCCCTGTTACAAGAAACACATATTAGACATAACAAAATTCCAAATTTAAGGAAAAAAGTTTTTTCGAATGTTTACCATAGCACCTACTCATCCTCGCGTAGAGGAGTAAGTATACTTTTCCATACAAGTGTACCTTTCAAATGGGTTGCTGAAATGGTTGACCCAGAAGGACGCTATTTATTTGTTAAGAGCATCATAGGTAATACCCTTTACACGATTGCAAATTTATATGCACCTAACTCCCAACAAACCCAATGGATAGTTCAGACCTTACAACTGTTCAAACAATTTGCTGAGGGTGTTTTAGTAGTGGGAGGTGACCTTAATGTTCCCATAGACCCACTCTTGGATACCACAGGGAATCCTTCCACTTCATACCGATATACGACTAAATTACGTAAGACTTTAAATGCATTACACCTGTCAGATACTTGGAGACTACTACATCCCTCTGACCGGGACTACACCTATTTCTCTCATACGCACCATAGATACCACAGGTTGGACTATATCTTCATTTCTCAATCCCAAGTTCCTTTTATAATACGTACTGATATAGGAAATATTTTACTCTCAGATCACGCACCGATTCATACTACTCTGACATTAGCAGACATTCCTAAAGGCCAATGGTGTTGGAGGATCAATGATACTCTGTTGGCTGATCCCTCTCACCAATCTTCTATAAAGACACATATACAAAATTACTTTAACACCAATATTACAGCAGATGTCTCACCTGCTATCACTTGGGAAGCACACAAATCAGTTTTAAGGGGGGAGCTTATTTCATTATGTACATATATTAAAAAACAGAAGTCAGAGCTCTTAAATGCTCTCTTCTCACAAATCTCCTCGTTAGAAAACCTTCACAAGCGTACCCAAGCGGAAACCACTAAAGACAAATTATACTCTTTACGTAATAAAGTTAAAGATCTACTGAACATTAAATCAGCCAGACTGTTACAAATATCGAAGTTTAAATTTTATACACATGGGGACAAAGGCAACAAGACGATGTCCGCTCTCCTTAAAACTTATCAAGATAAAGCATTCATTCACCGTATTGCACAAAAGCCAGGGAATTTTGTTACGGATACAACCTCCATTGCCACGGCATTCCAGAAATTTTATATGAACCTGTATAATCTTACAGATTCTACAGTAGCTGACACATCATCTACACCCACCAAACATGCTATACATTCATTTTTAGACTCCATTGACATTCCACGCATATCAGATGATAATGCCCAAGAACTGCTGGCACCTTTTTTCCCTGCAGAGCTGCTAAAAGTCCTTCATTCTATCCCGTCAGGTAAAAGCCCGGGCCCAGATGGTTACACCATAAACTACTATAAACAATTTAAAGAGTTATTAATAGCACCATTTACTTCTCTCTGTAACTCACTTCTCACTGGCTCGAAACTTCCTGGTCAAGCCCTAGAAGCACATATTACTCTTATCCCTACAGAGGGTAAGGATGCCTCACAATGTGGAAGCTATAGACCAATATCGCTCCTTAATACTGATATAAAATGGTGGGCTAAAGCTCTAGCAGCTCGTCTCAGTCCCATGTTATCTAGCATTATTGGACCTGAACAGACCGGATTTGTCAAGGGAAGACAAGGATCAGATAACTCCTCAAGGGTTTTAAGGTTGGTACAATACGCTTTAAAATCTCGAACACCCTTAGTCCTGCTCAGTACAGATGCAGAAAATGCATTTGATAGGGTGGATTGGCCTTATATGATCGCTTCCCTGGAGAAATTTGGGATACCTCTTGCTTTTATACAAGCGATTCTTTCCCTATATAGTAACCCTAGTGCAAAGGTGAGAGTTAATGGGGTGCTGTCAAATTCCTTTACCATCACTAATGGTACAAGACAAGGATGTCCTCTATCGCCGACACTATTCGTGTTAGTCATGGAGACGCTGATCCAGAAAATTCGACAGGATCCTATTATTCATGGCTTGTCAATAGGCTCATTCACACACAAAACAGCAGCATTTGCAGATGACCTGCTGATACTCACTACTAACCCTGAGAGATCACTCCCACAGATCACAGATATCTTCTCAAAATTTGGAGAAATTTCTAATTTTAAAATAAACTTTAGTAAGTCAGAAGCCCTCAACATTTCGGTACCGCAAGATATTATTCTTTGCTTAAAAAAGAGTTCCCCCTACCTGTGGTCAGAAATGTCTATTAAATACTTAGGTATCCGCATTCCTAAAAACCCCTCTCTACTTTATAAACTTAATTATCTAAATTTGCTAGCTGACATTAAAACTTACTTACATTCCTTACACGTTCCCTTGATGTCATGGATGGGCAGGAGAAATCTTCTCAAAACATATATTGTCCCTAAACTCTTATATGTTCTTCAAACTGTACCTATCTGGCTTCCTAAGTCTTTCTTCCTATTAGTCAAGAAAACTTTCTTGGAATTTATTTGGAACAACAAACGTCCTAGGTTAGCATATAAATACATTATAGCAAACTCCCGCTTGGGAGGCTTTGGCCTCTCCGATTTAATGTCCTACTATAGGGCTAACCATTTACGTCGGTGGATCATCTTAGCACATCATGACTTGAAAAATATCTATGCTTCTATGGAACGCTCTCTAATGTCAATAGAAGAAAAACAGGCCTTCTGGGGTTTGCGTCCTGCTACTGCAGGCAAATTTTACAATGAATCTTTACTCAAAGGCACCATATTAACTTGGCAAGAGGTGAATAAATCATCTGCGTTGTTATCCTCCCCATCCCCGCTAATGACACTAAATTTACTGCCATGCCTTCAATGTAACTCTAACTCCTCACCCTCGGCCCCTTGGGATATTCCACATACTCTAACTATATCAGATGCTCAAAAGCTTTCAGGAAATACTGAAATAATGGATCTAATTGTGAAAGCTAATGTTCCTCCAGGGAATTTTTTATTAACACATCATATTCTTAAAGAATGCCAAAAATTAGGGACACCTCATACAATACCTCACACTAATACCTGGCTAGAAGATTTGATGGCGGTGACTCCATACACTACACCGAAACTATCCCAATTATATCAACAGGTTCTGATGATGCGAATGGACTGCAAACCAAGATATATTGGGAGATGGGAGGAAGAATTGGGGATGCAGCTCACTGAACCTGAACTGCGTTTTGTACTAGCAAATTCACATGGTTTCTCTAGATGTACGAGAATTCAAGAGAACTCCTTTAAACTTACAACAAGGTGGTATAAAACACCGATAATACTTCATGCTATAAATAACTCAGTTTCAGATCAATGTTGGAGGTGTAAAAGGGACATCGGATCATTATCACATATCTGGTGGCATTGCCCCCTTATTCAGCCATATTGGATTCATGTAGGGAAAGCCATAAATACTATATGCTCTCTCAATATCACATTGACTCCAGAATTGGTACTACTATGGAAACCTATAAGTGGCTTTATACCAAAAAAAAATAATCTACCAACGCACATGATAGCTGCAGCAAAACTACTGATTCCAATATTGTGGAAAGACACAGCTCCCCCTACTTTTACACAATGGTTAGATAAAGTATTTGAAATCCAGCGATTCGAAGAAATGGCACACTGTGAATCAAAGACAAGGGGCAAATATTTAGCTACCTGGTCCCCATGGCTAGATTTCCCTGACATCACTAGACTATGATGGTATCCCAAAAGGTAGAAATACAGAATCGACCAAGACCTAGCTACCTAGTGCAGAAGAAGAGTCATAACAAGGTACAAAATACAGATCACAATACCGTATAATGCTTTTACCAACAATTCATATACTCCAACAGAATTGCCTACTGACAAACCCAAACTACCTACCCTCCCTTACTTTCCCCTCTCCCCCTTCGCATTTCTATATTTTTTGTTTTTCCCTTGTGTTATGTTATATTGTATTATTTTGTATTACCTGCTTATCCTTATGGATGATTAGCAAGGGCTCTGCGTAGCCAATGTTATAACAATTTGTTATATTCGCTTGTTCAAATTTATATAACAATAAAAACAGATTTGAAACAAACAAACCCCTGGCTATCAGATATCACATACTACTCTGGTACACAGAAGTAGAGACTGTTGACAAATTTACCAAAACCAAGTCCCTGTGGAGTCACTGGTTTCAAAGACTAAAAAAACACAGTGAACACCATCACTGAAATCATATCAGATGACTTCCTAACCAGCAAATGGCGCCATACTATGACACCTACACAGAATTTTGAAAAAAGCAGACCTATTTATTCCCAATAACTTTCAAGGTTATTGGTCTGTGGTATTTCTCCAAAACAAACATGATACCATCTCAGACCACACAATTTTACCTTGAGAGAGAGGAGCAATAACATAAGCATTACATCTCTCTTTATTGCCCTGACCAAATCCAGCTAAAGGGACCTACCCTAAGTTATTCCACTTCACATGAAGCACCAGTATCCAAGGAGGGCCCAACAACTGAACCAAACAAATCACTTCTGACCAGACATCTCCATTGGAAATTAGATGAACATAATGGAAATGACACAGTGATATGATAGCAATCTCACCATATTACCAATGTAACTACTATGATTTGAGGTACATCTAACTTCAATGTAACAGAATAACATATAAAATATAGCAAAAGAATCTAGATAAAATCTCCATGATTTTACACAGCCAATCAAAATTAAATGAGAGTACAACATTAACATGAAATGTGTGCAAGTATAAAACAAAATTGAAAACTATACCAAAAAATTTCCAACTTTTTTACAATAAACAGGAAAACACAGAATTAATTCACCCAGAAGTGTATACCCCTTTACAAGCCCTTTTTTTTACAAAATGTATTGATTCTATAGTACAACACATGATAGCTATGCATTGGAAAACGTACAAGGTCTGGATATCCTAAGTCTACACAATTTATCATCACACAAAAGCTCTCAAAATCTGCTTCAGTCCTGGTTCTTTATCTAAACCTATGGCACCACTACAGGCATTGGCTTTAACCCCAATATACATATGAGTCTCCAACCATTTGTAAAACAGCTCTTGGAATATTAGGTGAGTAAATAATGCTACTTCTATTATATTTGTCAGATAGTGGGTACATGAAGAATTTGGAAAAAAAGATAGCGAGCTATGGGAAACTTACTAGATAAGACTTTTGAACATAACAACACAAGAATTGTTATCTTCAAATAAAGGCCTCCTCCTCCCCTTCAGCCTTTCCTCTCCATCTCCAAAATTGGTGTCTTTAGCAATTCTTTGCGTTACTTATTATAAAAATCAGCAGACAGTAAAGTTCCCATAGCCTAAGACCTCATCATCCAGGAAACCTCTCAGTCCAGAATTCTTAAAAAAATTGTTTCAAATCCCTGCCTATGAGATATCACATACTACTCTGGGACAAATAAGTAGAGACTGGTGGCAAATTTAATCAAAAAACAAGTCCCTATGGAGTCACTGGCTTCAAAGACTAAAATAACATAATGAACACCATCATGTAAAATAAACTCATATGACTTCCTAACAAGCAAATGGTGCCATACCACGACACCTACATGGAATTTTGAAAAAAAAATATGTCTCTATTCCCAATACCTTCCTATGGAAAACTTACTAGATAAGACTTTTGAACATAACAACACAAGAATTGTTATCTTCAAATAAAGGCCTCCTCCTCCCCTTCAGCCTTGCCTCTCCATCTCAAAAATTGGTGTCTTTACCAATCTTTTGTGTCACTTATTGTAAATAGCAGCAAATACTAAAGTTCCTATAGCCTAGGACCTCATAATCCGGAAATCCAGTCAGTACAGAATTCTTAAAAAAATAGTTTCACACCCCTGGCTATCAGATATCACATACTACTCTGGTACACAGAAGTAGAGACTGGTGACAAATTTACCAAAACCAAGTCCCTGTGGAGTCACTGGTTTCAAAGACTAAAAAAACACAGTGAACACCATCACTAAAATCAAATCAGATGACTTCCTAACCAGCAAATGGCGCCATACTATGACACCTACACAGAATTTTGAAAAAAGCAGACCTCTTTATTCCCAATGCCTTTCAAGGTTATTGGTCTGTGGTATTTCTCCAAAACAAACATGATATCATCTCAGACCACACAATTTTACCTTGAGAGAGAGGAGCAATAACATAAGCATTACATCTCTCTTTATTGCCCTGACCAAATCCAGCTAAAGGGACCTACCCTAAGTTATTCCACTTCACATGAAGCACCAATATCCAAGGAGGGCCCCGCAACTGAACCAAACAAACCACTTCTGACCAGACATCTCCATTGGAAATTAGATGAACATAATGGAAATGACACAGTGATATGATAGCAATCTCACCATATTACCAATGTAACTATAATGATTTGAGGTATATCTAACTTCAATGTAACAGAATAACATATAAAATATAGTAAAAGAATCTAGATAAAATCTCCATGATTATACACAGCCAATCAAAATCAAATGAGAGTACAACATTAACATGAAATGTGTGCAAGTATAAAACAAAATTGAAAACTATACCAAAAAATCCCAACTTTTTTACAGTAAACAGGAAAACACAGAATTAATTCACCCAGAAGTGTAGACCCCTTTACAAGCCCTTTTTTTTACAAAATGTATTGATTCTATAGTACAACACATGATAGCTACGCATTGGAAAACGTACAAGGTCTGGATATCCTAAGTCTACACAATTTATCATCACAAAAAAGCTCTCAAAATCTGCTTCAGTCCTGGTTCTTTATCTAAACCTATGGCACCACTACAGGCATTAGCTTTAAGCCCAATATACATATGAGTCTCCAACCATTTGTAAAACAGCGCTTGGAATATTATGTGAGTAAATAATGCTACTTCTATTATATTTGTCAGATAGTGGGTACATGAAGAATTTGGAAAAAAAGATAGCGAGCTATGGGAAACTTACTAGATAAGACTTTTGAACATAACAACACAAGAATTGTTATCTTCAAATAAAGGCCTCCTCCTCCCCTTCAGCCTTTCCTCTCCATCTCCAAAATTGGTGTCTTTAACAATTCTTTGCATTACTTATTATAAAAATCAGCAGACAGTAAAGTTCCAATAGCCTAAGACCTCATCATCCAGGAAACCAGTCAGTCCAGAATTCTTAAAAAAATAGTTTCAAATCCCTGCATATGAGATATCACATACTACTCTGGGACAAATAAGTAGAGGCTGGTGCCAAATTTAATTAAAAAACAAGTCCCTATTGAGTCACTGGCTTCAAAGACTAAAATAACATAATGAACACCATCATGTAAAATAAACTCATATGACTTCCTAACAAGCAAATGGTGCCATGCCACGACACCTACATGGAATTTAAAAAAAAAATATGTCTCTATTCCC
This sequence comes from Rhinoderma darwinii, assembly GCF_050947455.1. Lineage (NCBI taxonomy): Eukaryota > Metazoa > Chordata > Amphibia > Anura > Rhinodermatidae > Rhinoderma > Rhinoderma darwinii. Next base: position 580,315 of record NW_027461699.1, read on the forward strand.
AATACCTTCCTATGGGAAACTTACTAGATAAGACGTTTGAACATAACAACACAAGAATTGTTATCTTCCAATAAAGGCCTCCTCCTCCCCTCAGCCTTGCCTCTCCATCTCCAAAATTGGTGTCTTTACCAATCTTTTGTGTCACTTATTGTAAATAGCAGCAAATACTAAAGTTCCTATAGCCTAGGACCTCATAATCCGGAAATCCAGTCAGTACAGAATTCTTAAAAAAATAGTTTCAAACCCTTGGCTATCAGATATCACATACTACTCTGGTATACAGAAGTAGAGACTGGTGACAAATTTACCAAAACCAAGTCCCTGTGGAGTCACTGGTTTCAAAGACTAAAAAAACACAGTGAACACCATCACTAAAATCAAATCAGATGACTTCCTAACCAGCAAATGGTGCCATACTATGACACCTACGCAGAATTTTGAAAAAAGCAGACCTCTTTATTCCCAATACCTTTCAAGGTTATTGGTCTGTGGTATTTCTACAAAACAAACCTGATACCATCTCAGACCACACAATTTTACCTTGAGAGAGAGGAGCAATAACATAAGCATTACATCTCTCTTTATTGCCCTGATCAAATCCAGCTAAAGGGACCTACCCTAAGTTATTCCACTTCACATGAAGCACCAATATCCAAGGAGGGCCCAGCAACTGAACCAAACAAACCACTTCTGACCAGACATCTCCATTGGAAATTAGATGAGCATAATGGAAATGACACAGTGATATGATAGCAATCTCACCATATTACCAATGTAACTATAATGATTTGAGGTACATCTATATTCAATGTAACAGAATAACATATAAAATATAGTAAAAGAATCTAGATAAAATCTCCATGATTATACACAGCCAATCAAAATCAAATGAGAGTACAACATTAACATGAAATGTGTGCAAGTATAAAACAAAATTGAAAACTATACCAAAAAATCCCAACTTTTTTACAATAAACAGGAAAACACTGAATTAATTCACCCAGAAGTGTATACCCCTTTACAAGCACTTTTTTTTCCCAAAATGTATTGATTCTATAGTACAACACATGATAGCTACGCATTGGAAAACGTACAAGGTCTGCATATCCTAAGTCTACACAATTTATCATCACACAAAAGCTCTCAAACTCTGCTTCAGTCCTGGTTCTTTATCTAAACCTATGGCACCACTACAGGCATTGGCTTTAAGCCCAATATACATATGAGAATCCAACCATTTGTAAAACAGCTCTTGGAATATTAGGTGAGTAAATAATGCTACTTCTATTATATTTGTCAGATAGTGGGTACATGAAGAATTTGGAAAAAAAGATAGCGAGCTATGGGAAACTTACTAGATAAGACTTTTGAACATAACAACACAAGAATTGTTATCTTCAAATAAAGGCCTCCTCCTCCCCTTCAGCCTTTCCTCTCCATCTCCAAAATTGGGGTCTTTACCAATTCTTTGCGTTACTTATTAGAAAAATCAGCAGACAGTAAAGTTCCCATAGCCTAAGACCTCATCATCAAGAAAACCAGTCAGTCCAGAATTCTTAAAAAAATAGTTTCAAATCCCTGCCTATGAGATATCACATACTACTCTGGAACAAATAAGTAGAGACTGGTGGCAAATTTAATCAAAAAACAAGTCCCTATGGAGTCACTGGCTTCAAAGACTAAAATAACATAATGAACACCATCATGTAAAATAAACTCATATGACTTCCTAACAAGCAAATGGTGCCATACCACGACACCTACATGGAATTTTGAAAATAAAAAAAGTGTCTCTATTCCAAATACCTTCCTATGGGAAACTTACTAGATAAGACTTTTGAACATAACAACACAAGAATTGTTATCTTCAAATAAAGGCCTCCTCCTCCCCTTCAGCCTTGCCTCTCCATCTCCAAAATTGGTGTCTTTACCAATCTTATGTGTCACTTATTGTAAATAGCAGCAAATACTAAAGTTCCTATAGCCTAGGACCTCATAATCCGGAAATCCAGTCAGTACAGAATTCTTAAAAAAATAGTTTCAAACCCCTGGCTATCAGATATCACATACTACTCTGGTACACAGAAGTAGAGACTGGTGACAAATTTACCAAAACCAAGTCCCTGTGGAGTCACTGGTTTCAAAGACTAAAAAAACACAGTGAACACCATCAATAAAATCAAATCAGATGACTTCCTAACCAGCAAGTGGCGCCATACTATGACACCTACACAGAATTTTGAAAAAAGCAGACCTCTTTATTCCCAATACCTTTCAAGGTTATTGGTCTGTGGTATTTCTCCAAAACAAACATGATACCATCTCAGACCACACAATTTTACCTTGAGAGAGAGGAGCAATAACATAAGCATTACATCTCTCTTTATTGCCCTGACCAAATCCAGCTAAAGGGACCTACCCTAAGTTATTCCACTTCACATGAAGCACCAATATCCAAGGAGGGCCCAGCAACTGAACCAAACAAACCACTTCTGACCAGACATCTCCATTGGAAATTAGATGAACATAATGGAAATGACACAGTGATATGATAGCAATCTCACCATATTACCAATGTAACTATAATGATTTGAGGTACATCTAACTTCAATGTAACAGAATAACATATAAAATATAGTAAAAGAATCTAGATAAAATCTCCATGATTATACACAGCCAATCAAAATCAAATGAGATTACAACATTAACATGAAATGTGTGTAAGTATAAAACAAAATTGAAAACTATACCAAAAAATCCCAACTTTTTTACAGTAAACAGGAAAACACAGAATTAATTCACCCAGAAGTGTATACCCCTTTACAAGCACTTTTTTTTTACAAACTGTATTGATTCTATAGTACAACACATGATAGCTATGCATTGGAAAACGTACAAGGTCTGGATATCCTAAGTCTACACAATTTATCATCACACAAAAGCTCTCAAAATCTGCTTCAGTCCTGGTTCTTTATCTAAACCTATGGCACCACTACAGGCATTGGCTTTAAGCCCAATATACATATGAGTCTCCAACCATTTGTAAAACAGCTCTTGGTATATTAGGTGAGTAAATAATGCTACTTCTATTATATTTGTCAGATAGTGGGTACATGAAGAATTTGGAAAAAAAGATAGCGAGCTATGGGAAACTTACTAGATAAGACTTTTGAACATAACAACACAAGAATTGTTATCTTCAAATAAAGGCCTCCTCCTCCCCTTCAGCCTTTCCTCTCCATCTCCAAAATTGGTGTCTTTACCAATTCTTTGCGTTACTTATTATAAAAATCAGCAGACAGTAAAGTTCCCATAGCCTAAGACCTCATCATCCAGGAAACCAGTCAGTCCAGAATTCATAAATAAAATAGTTTCAAATCCCTGCCTATGAGATATCACATACTACTCTGGGACAAATATGTAGAGACTGGTGGCAAATTTAATCAAAAAACAAGTCCCTATGGAGTCACTGGCTTCAAAGACTAAAATAACATAATGAACACCATCATGTAAAATAAACTCATATGACTTCCTAACAAGCAAATGGTGCCATACCACGACACCTACATGGAATTTTGAAAAAAATATATGTCTCTATTCCCAATGCCTTCCTATGGGAAACTTACTAGTTAAGACTTTTGAACATAACAACACAAGAATTGTTATCTTCAAATAAAGGCCTCCTCCTCCCCTTCAGCCTTGCCTCTCCATCTCCAAAATTGGTGTCTTTACCAATTTTATGTTTCACTTATTTTAGATAGCAGCAAATACTAAAGTTCCTATAGCCTAGGACCTCACAATGCGGAAATCCAGTCAGTACAGAATTCTTAAAAAAATAGTTTCAAACCCCTGGCTATCAGATATCACATACTACTCTGGTACACAGAAGTAGAGACTGGTGACAAATTTACCAAAACCAAGTCCCTGTGGAGTCACTGGTTTCAAAGACTAAAAAAACATAGTGAACACCATCACTAAAATCAAATCAGATGACTTCCTAACCAGCAAATGGCGCCATACTATGACACCTACACAGAATTTTGAAAAAAGCAGGCCTCTTTATTCCCAATACTTTTCAAGGTTATTGGTCTGTGGTATTTCTCCAAAACAAACATGATACCATCTGAGACCACACAATTTTACCTTGAGAGAGAGAGGAGCAATAACATAAGCATTACATCTCTCTTTATTGCCCTGACCAAATCCAGCTAAAGGGACCTACCCTAAGTTATTCCACTTCACATGAAGCACCAATATCCAAGGAGGGCCCAGCAACTGAACCAAACAAACCACTTCTGACCAGACATCTCCATTGGAAATTAGATGAACATAATGGAAATGACACAGTGATATGATAGCAATCTCATCATATTACCAATGTAACTATAATAATTTGAGGTACATCTAACTTCAATGTAACAGAATAACATATAAAATATAGTAAAATAATCTAGATAAAATCTCCATGATTATACACAGCCAATCAAAATCAAATCAGAGTACAACATTAACATGAAATGTGTGCAAGTATAAAACAAAATTGAAAACTATACCAAAAAATGTCCAACTTTTTTACAATAAACAGGAAAACACAGAATTAATTCACCCAGAAGTGTATACCCCTTTACTAGTACTTTTATTTACAAAATGTATTGATTCTATAGTACAACACATGATAGCTACGCATTGGAAAACGTACAAGGTCTGGATATCCTAAGTCTACACAATTTATCATCACACAAAAGCTCTCAAAATCTGCTTCAGTCCTGGTTCTTTATCTAAACCTATGGCACCACTACAGGCATTGGCTTAAGCCCAATATACATATGAGTCTCCAACCATTTGTAAAACAGCTTTTGGTATATTAGGTGAGTAAATAATGCTACTTCTATTATATTTGTCAGATAGTGGGTACATGAAGAATTTGGAAAAAAAGATAGCGACCTATGGGAAACTTACTAGATAAGACTTTTGAACATAACAACACAAGAATTGTTATCTTCAAATAAAGGCCTCCTCCTCCCCTTCAGCCTTTCCTCTCCATCTCCAAAATTGGTGTTTTTACCAATTTTTTGCGTTACTTATTATAAAAATCAGCAGACAGTAAAGTTCCCATAGCCTAAGACCTCATCATCCAGGAAACCAGTCAGTCCAGAATTCTTAAAAAAATAGTTTCAAATCCCTGCCTATGAGATATCACATACTACTCTGGGACAAATAAGTAGAGACTGGTGGCAAATTTAATCAAAAAACAAGTCCCTATGGAGTCACTGGCTTCAAAGACTAAAATAACATAATGAACACCATCATGTAAAATAAACTCATATGACTTCCTAACAAGCAAATGGTGCCATACCATGACACCTACATGGAATTTTGAAAAAAATATGTCTCTATTCCCAATACCTTCCTATGGGAAACTTACTAGATAAGACTTTTGAACATAACAACACAAGAATTGTTATCTTCAAATAAAGGCCTCCTCCTCCCCTTCAGCCTTGCCTCTCCATCTCCAAAATTGGTGTATTTACCAATCTTATGTGTCACTTATTGTAAATAGCAGCAAATACTAAAGTTCCTATAGCCTAGGACCTCATAATCCGGAAATCCAGTCAGTACAGAATTCTTAAAAAAATAGTTTCAAACCCCTGGCTATCAGATATCACATACTACTCTGGTACACAGAAGTAGAGACTGGTGACAAATTTACCAATACCAAGTCCCTGTGGAGTCACTGGTTTCAAAGACTAAAAAAACACAGTGAACACCATCACTAAAATCAAATCAGATGACTTCCTAAACAGCAAATGGCGCCATACTATGACACCTACACAGAATTTTGAAAAAAGCAGACCTCTTTATTCCCAATACCTTTCAAGGTTATTGGTCTGTGGTATTTCTCCAAAACAAACCTGATACCATCTCAGACCACACAATTTTACCTTGAGAGAGAGGAGCAATAACATAAGCATTACATCTCTCTTTATTGCCCTGATCAAATCCAGCTAAAGGGACCTACCCTAAGTTATTCCACTTCACATGAAGCACCAATATCCAAGGAGGGCCCAGCAACTGAACCAAACAAACCACTTCTGACCAGACATCTCCATTGGAAATTAGATGAACATAATGGAAATGACACAGTGATATGATAGCAATCTCACCATACTACCAATGTAACTATAATGATTTGAGGTACATCTAACTTCAATGTAACAGAATAACATATAAAATATAGTAAAATAATCTAGATAAAATCTCCATGATTATACACAGCCAATCAAAATCAAATGAGAGTACAACATTAACATGAAAAGTGTGTAAGCATAAAACAAAATTGAAAACTATACCAAAAAATTTCCAACTTTTTTACAATAAACAGGAAAACACAGAATTAATTCACCCAGAAGTGTATACCCCTTTACAAGCACTTTTTTTTTTACAAAATGTATTGATTCTATAGTACAACACATGATAGCTACGCATTGGAAAACGTACAAGGCCTGGATATCCAAAGTCTACACAATTTATCATCACACAAAAGCTCTCAAAATGTGCTTCAGTCCTGGTTCTTTATCTAAACCTATGGCACCACTACAGGCATTGGCTTTAAGCCCAATATACATATGAGTCTCCAACCAATGGTAAAACAGCTCTTGGAATATTAGGTGAGTAAATAATGCTACTTCTATTATATTTGTCAGATAGTGGGTACATGAAGAATTTGGAAAAAAAGATAGCGAGCTATGGGAAACTTACTAGATAAGACTTTTGAACATAACAACACAAGAATTGTTATCTTCAAATAAAGGCCTCCTCCTCCCCTTCAGCCTTTCCTCTCAATCTCCAAAATTGGTGTCTTTACCAATTCTTTGCGTTACTTATTATAAAAATCAGCAGACAGTAAAGTTCCCATAGCCTAAGACCTCATCATCCAGGAAACCAGTCAGTCCAGAATTCTTAAAAAAATAGTTTCAAATCCCTGCCTATGAGATATCACATACTACTCTGGGACAAATAAGTAGAGACTGGTGGCAAATGTAATAAAAAAACAAGTCCCTATGGAGTCACTGGCTTCAAAGACTAAAATAACATAATGAACACCATCATGTAAAATAATCTCATATGACTTCCTAACAAGCAAATGGTGCCATACCACGACACCTACATGGAATTTAAAAAAAAAAATATGTCTCTATTCCCAATACCTTCCTATGGGAAACTTACTAGATAAGACTTTTGAACATAACAACACAAGAATTGTTATCTTCAAATAAAGGCCTCCTCCTCCCCTTCAGCCTTGCCTCTCCATCTCCAAAATTGGTGTCTTTACCAATCTTATGTGTCACTTATTGTAAATAGCAGCAAATACTAAAGTTCCTATAGCCTAGGACCTCATAATTCAGAAATCCAGTCAGTACAGAATTCTTAAAAAAATAGTTTCAAACCCCTGGCTATCAGATATCACATACTACTCTGGTACACAGAAGTAGAGACTGGTGACAAATTTACCAAAACCAAGTCCCTGTGGAGTCACTGGTTTCAAAGACTAAAAAAACACAGTGAACACCATCACTATAATTAAATCAGATGACTTCCTAACCAGCAAATGGCGCCATACTATGACACCTACACAGAATTTTGAAAAAAGCAGACCTCTTAATTCCCAATACCTTTTAAGGTTATTGGTCTGTGGTATTTCTCCAAAACAAACATGATACCATCTCAGACCACACAATTTTACCTTGAGAGAGAGGAGCAATAACGTAAGCATTACATATCTCTTTATTGCCCTGACCAAATCCAGCAAAAGGGACCTACCCTAAGTTATTCCACTTCACATGAAGCACCAATATCCAAGGAGGGCCCAGCAACTGAACCAAACAAACCACTTCTGACCAGACATCTCCATTGGAAATTAGATGAACATAATGGAAATGACACAGTGATATGATAGCAATCTCACCATATTACCAATGTAACTATAATGATTTAAGGTGCGTCTAACTTCAATGTAACAGAATAACATATAAAATATAGTAAAAGAATCTAGATAAAATCTCCATGATTATACACAGCCAATCAAAATCAAATGAGAGTACAACATTAACATGAAATGTGTGCAAGTATAAAACAAAATTGAAAACTATACCAAAAAATGTCCAACTTTTTTACAATAAACAGGAAAACACAGAATTAATTCACCCAGAAGTGTATACCCCTTTACAAGCACTTTTTTTCCAAAATGTATTGATTCTATACTACAACACATGATAGCTACGCAGTGGAAAACGTACAAGGTCTGGATATCCTAAGTCTACACAATTTATCATCACACAAAAGCTCTCAAAATCTGCTTCAGTCCTGGTTCTTTATCTAAACCTATGGCACCACTACAGGCATTGGCTTTAAGCCCAATATACATATGAGTCTCCAACCAATGGTAAAACAGCTCTTGGAATATTAGGTGAGTAAATAATGCTACTTCTATTATATTTGTCAGATAGTGGGTACATGAAGAATTTGGAAAAAAAGATAGCGAGCTATGGGAAACTTACTAGATAAGACTTTTGAACATAACAACACAAGAATTGTTATCTTCAAATAAAGGCCTCCTCCTCCCCTTCAGCCTTTCCTCTCAATCTCCAAAATTGGTGTCTTTACCAATTCTTTGCGTTGCTTATTATAAAAATCAGCAGACAGTAAAGTTCCCATAGCCTAAGACCTCATCATCCAGGAAACCAGTCAGTCCAGAATTCTTAAAAAAATAGTTTCAAATCCCTGCCTATGAGATATCACATACTACTCTGGGACAAATAAGTAGAGACTGGTGGCAAATGTAATAAAAAAACAAGTCCCTATGGAGTCACTGGCTTCAAAGACTAAAATAACATAATGAACACCATTATGTAAAATAAACTCATATGACTTCCTAACAAGCAAATGGTGCCATACCATGACACCTACATGGAATTTTGAAAAAAAAATATGTCTCTATTCCCAATACCTTCCTATGGGAAACTTACTAGATAAGACATTTGAACATAACAACACAAGAATTGTTATCTTCAAATAAAGGCCTCCTCCTCCCCTTCAGCCTTGCCTCTCCATCTCCAAAATTGGTGTCTTTACCAATCTTATGTGTCACTTATTGTAAATAGCAGCAAATACTAAAGTTCCTATAGCCTAGGACCTCATAATCCGGAAATCCAGTCAGTACAGAATTCTTAAAAAAATAGTTTCAAACCCCTGGCTATCAGATATCAGATACTACTCTGGTACACAGAAGTAGAGACTGGTGACAAATTTACCAAAACCAAGTCCCTGTGGAGTCACTGGTTTCAAAGACTAAAAAAACACAGTGAACACCATCACTAAAATCAAATCAGATGACTTCCTAAACAGCAAATGGCGCCATACTATGACACCTACACAGAATTTTGAAAAAAGCAGACCTCTTTATTCCCAATACCTTTCAAGGTTATTGGTCTGTGGTATTTCTCCAAAACAAACCTGATACCATCTCAGACCACACAATTTTACCTTGAGAGAGAGGAGCAATAACATAAGCATTACATCTCTCTTTATTGCCCTGATCAAATCCAGCTAAAGGGACCTACCCTAAGTTATTCCACTTCACATGAAGCACCAATATCCAAGGAGGGCCCAGCAACTGAACCAAACAAACCACTTCTGACCAGACATCTCCATTGGAAATTAGATGAACATAATGGAAATGACACAGTGATATGATAGCAATCTCACCATACTACCAATGTAACTATAATGATTTGAGGTACATCTAACTTCAATGTAACAGAATAACATATAAAATATAGTAAAATAATCTAGATAAAATCTCCATGATTATACACAGCCAATCAAAATCAAATGAGAGTACAACATTAACATGAAAAGTGTGTAAGCATAAAACAAAATTGAAAACTATACCAAAAAATTTCCAACTTTTTTACAATAAACAGGAAAACACAGAATTAATTCACCCAGAAGTGTATACCCCTTTACAAGCACTTTTTTTTTACAAAATGTATTGATTCTATAGTACAACACATGATAGCTACGCATTGGAAAACGTACAAGGCCTGGATATCCAAAGTCTACACAATTTATCATCACACAAAAGCTCTCAAAATGTGCTTCAGTCCTGGTTCTTTATCTAAACCTATGGCACCACTACAGGCATTGGCTTTAAGCCCAATATACATATGAGTCTCCAACCAATGGTAAAACAGCTCTTGGAATATTAGGTGAGTAAATAATGCTACTTCTATTATATTTGTCAGATAGTGGGTACATGAAGAATTTGGAAAAAAAGATAGCGAGCTATGGGAAACTTACTAGATAAGACTTTTGAACATAACAACACAAGAATTGTTATCTTCAAATAAAGGCCTCCTCCTCCCCTTCAGCCTTTCCTCTCAATCTCCAAAATTGGTGTCTTTACCAATTCTTTGCGTTACTTATTATAAAAATCAGCAGACAGTAAAGTTCCCATAGCCTAAGACCTCATCATCCAGGAAACCAGTCAGTCCAGAATTCTTAAAAAAATAGTTTCAAATCCCTGCCTATGAGATATCACATACTACTCTGGGACAAATAAGTAGAGACTGGTGGCAAATGTAATAAAAAAACAAGTCCCTATGGAGTCACTGGCTTCAAAGACTAAAATAACATAATGAACACCATCATGTAAAATAATCTCATATGACTTCCTAACAAGCAAATGGTGCCATACCACGACACCTACATGGAATTTAAAAAAAAAAATATGTCTCTATTCCCAATACCTTCCTATGGGAAACTTACTAGATAAGACTTTTGAACATAACAACACAAGAATTGTTATCTTCAAATAAAGGCCTCCTCCTCCCCTTCAGCCTTGCCTCTCCATCTCCAAAATTGGTGTCTTTACCAATCTTATGTGTCACTTATTGTAAATAGCAGCAAATACTAAAGTTCCTATAGCCTAGGACCTCATAATTCGGAAATCCAGTCAGTACAGAATTCTTAAAAAAATAGTTTCAAACCCCTGGCTATCAGATATCACATACTACTCTGGTACACAGAAGTAGAGACTGGTGACAAATTTACCAAAACCAAGTCCCTGTGGAGTCACTGGTTTCAAAGACTAAAAAAACACAGTGAACACCATCACTATAATTAAATCAGATGACTTCCTAACCAGCAAATGGCGCCATACTATGACACCTACACAGAATTTTGAAAAAAGCAGACCTCTTAATTCCCAATACCTTTTAAGGTTATTGGTCTGTGGTATTTCTCCAAAACAAACATGATACCATCTCAGACCACACAATTTTACCTTGAGAGAGAGGAGCAATAACGTAAGCATTACATATCTCTTTATTGCCCTGACCAAATCCAGCAAAAGGGACCTACCCTAAGTTATTCCACTTCACATGAAGCACCAATATCCAAGGAGGGCCCAGCAACTGAACCAAACAAACCACTTCTGACCAGACATCTCCATTGGAAATTAGATGAACATAATGGAAATGACACAGTGATATGATAGCAATCTCACCATATTACCAATGTAACTATAATGATTTAAGGTGCGTCTAACTTCAATGTAACAGAATAACATATAAAATATAGTAAAAGAATCTAGATAAAATCTCCATGATTATACACAGCCAATCAAAATCAAATGAGAGTACAACATTAACATGAAATGTGTGCAAGTATAAAACAAAATTGAAAACTATACCAAAAAATCCCAACTTTTTTACAATAAACAGGAAAACACAGAATTAATTCACCCAGAAGTGTATACCCCTTTACAAGCACTTTTTTTTTTCCAAAATATATTGATTCTATAGTACAACACATGATAGCTACGCATTGGAAAACGTACAAGGTCTGGATATCCTAAGTCTACACAATTTATCATCACACAAAAGCTCTCAAAATCTGCTTCAGTCCTGGTTCTTTATCTAAACCTATGGCACCACTACAGGCATTGGCTTTAAGCCCAATATACATATGAGTCTTCAACCATTTGTAAAACAGCTCTTGGAATATTAGGTGAGTAAATAATGCTACTTCTATTATATTTGTCAGATAGTGGGTACATGAAGAATTTGGAAAAAAAGATAGCGAGCTATGGGAAACTAACTAGATAAGACTTTTGAACATAACAACACAAGAATTGTTATCTTCAAATAAAGGCCTCCTCCTCCCCTTCAGCCTTTCCTCTCCATCTCCAAAATTGGTGTCTTTACCAATTCTTTGCGTTACTTATTATAAAAATCAGCAGACAGTAAAGTTCCCATAGCCTAAGACCTCATCATCCAGGAAACCAGTCAGTCCAGAATTCTTAAAAAAATAGTTTCAAATCCCTGCCTATGAGATATCACATACTACTCTGGGACAAATAAGTAGAGACTGGTGGCAAATTTAATCAAAAAACAAGTCCCTATGGAGTCACTGGCTTCAAAGACTAAAATAACATAATGAACACCATCATGTAAAATAAACTCATTTGACTTCCTAACAAGCAAATGGTGCCATACCACGACACCTACATGGAATTTTGAAAAAAAAATATGTCTCTATTCCCAATACCTTCCTATGGGAAACTTACTAGATAAGACTTTTGAACATAACAACACAAGAATTGTTATCTTCAAATAAAGGCATCCTCCTCCCCTTCAGCCTTGCCTCTCCATCTCCAAAATTGGTGTCTTTACCAATCTTATGTGTCACTTATTGTAAATAGCAGCAAATACTAAAGTTCCTATAGCCTAGGACCTCATAATCCGGAAATCCAGTCAGTACAGAATTCTTAAAAAAATAGTTTCAAACCCCTGGCTATCAGATATCACATACTACTCTGGTACACAGAAGTAGAGACTGGTGACAAATTTACCAAAACCAAGTACCTGTGGAGTCACTGGTTTCAAAGACTAAAAAAACACAGTGAACACCATCACTAAAATCAAATCAGATGACTTCCTAACCAGCAAATGGCGCCATACTATGACACCTACACAGAATTTTGAAAAAAGCAGACCTCTTTATTCCCAATACCTTTCAAAGTTATTGGTCTGTGGTATTTCTCCAAAACAAACCTGATACCATCTCAGACCACACAATTTTACCTTGAGAGAGAGGAGCAATAACATAAGCATTACATCTCTCTTTATTGTCCTGACCAAATCCAGCTTAAGGGACCTACCCTAAGTTTTTCCACTTCACATGAAGCACCAATAACCAAGGAGGGCCCAGCAACTGAACCAAACAAACCACTTCTGACCAGACATCTCCATTGGAAATTAGATGAACATAATGGAAATGACACAGTGATATGATAGCAATCTCACCATATTACCAATGTAACTATAATGATTTGAGGTACATCTAACTTCAATGTAACAGAATAACATATAAAATATAGTAAAATAATCTAGATAAAATCTCCATGATTATACACAGCCAATCAAAATCAAATGAGAGTACAACATTAACATGAAATGTGTGCAAGTATATAACAAAATTGAAAACTATACCAAAAAATCCCAACTTTTTTACAATAAACAGGAAAACACAGAATTAATTCACCCAGAAGTGTATACCCCTTTACAAGCACTTTTTTTTTCCAAAATGTATTGATTCTATAGTACAACACATGATAGCTACGCATTGAAAAACGTACAAGGTCTGGATATCGTAAGTCTACACAATTTATCATCACACAAAAGCTCTCAAAATCTGCTTCAGTCCTGGTTCTTTATCTAAACCTATGGCACCACTACAGGCATTGGCTTTAAGCCCAATATACATATGAGTCTCCAACCATTTGTAAAACAGCTCTTGGAATATTAGGTGAGTAAATAATGCTACTTCTATTATATTTGTCAGATAGTGGGTACATGAAGAATTTGGAAAAAAAGATAGCGAGCTATGGGAAACTTACTAGATAAGACTTTTGAACATAACAACACAAGAATTGTTATCTTCAAATAAAGGCCTCCTCCTCCCCTTCAGCCTTTCCTCTCAATCTCCAAAATTGGTGTCTTTACCAATTCTTTGCGTTGCTTATTATAAAAATCAGCAGACAGTAAAGTTCCCATAGCCTAAGACCTCATCATCCAGGAAACCAGTCAGTCCAGAATTCTTAAAAAAATAGTTTCAAATCCCTGCCTATGAGATATCACATACTACTCTGGGACAAATAAGTAGAGACTGGTGGCAAATGTAATAAAAAAACAAGTCCCTATGGAGTCACTGGCTTCAAAGACTAAAATAACATAATGAACACCATTATGTAAAATAAACTCATATGACTTCCTAACAAGCAAATGGTGCCATACCATGACACCTACATGGAATTTTGAAAAAAAAATATGTCTCTATTCCCAATACCTTCCTATGGGAAACTTACTAGATAAGACATTTGAACATAACAACACAAGAATTGTTATCTTCAAATAAAGGCCTCCTCCTCCCCTTCAGCCTTGCCTCTCCATCTCCAAAATTGGTGTCTTTACCAATCTTATGTGTCACTTATTGTAAATAGCAGCAAATACTAAAGTTCCTATAGCCTAGGACCTCATAATCCGGAAATCCAGTCAGTACAGAATTCTTAAAAAAATAGTTTCAAACCCCTGGCTATCAGATATCAGATACTACTCTGGTACACAGAAGTAGAGACTGGTGACAAATTTACCAAAACCAAGTCCCTGTGGAGTCACTGGTTTCAAAGACTAAAAAAACACAGTGAACACCATCACTAAAATCAAATCAGATGACTTCCTAAACAGCAAATGGCGCCATACTATGACACCTACACAGAATTTTGAAAAAAGCAGACCTCTTTATTCCCAATACCTTTCAAGGTTATTGGTCTGTGGTATTTCTCCAAAACAAACCTGATACCATCTCAGACCACACAATTTTACCTTGAGAGAGAGGAGCAATAACATAAGCATTACATCTCTCTTTATTGCCCTGATCAAATCCAGCTAAAGGGACCTACCCTAAGTTATTCCACTTCACATGAAGCACCAATATCCAAGGAGGGCCCAGCAACTGAACCAAACAAACCACTTCTGACCAGACATCTCCATTGGAAATTAGATGAACATAATGGAAATGACACAGTGATATGATAGCAATCTCACCATACTACCAATGTAACTATAATGATTTGAGGTACATCTAACTTCAATGTAACAGAATAACATATAAAATATAGTAAAATAATCTAGATAAAATCTCCATGATTATACACAGCCAATCAAAATCAAATGAGAGTACAACATTAACATGAAAAGTGTGTAAGCATAAAACAAAATTGAAAACTATACCAAAAAATTTCCAACTTTTTTACAATAAACAGGAAAACACAGAATTAATTCACCCAGAAGTGTATACCCCTTTACAAGCACTTTTTTTTTACAAAATGTATTGATTCTATAGTACAACACATGATAGCTACGCATTGGAAAACGTACAAGGCCTGGATATCCAAAGTCTACACAATTTATCATCACACAAAAGCTCTCAAAATGTGCTTCAGTCCTGGTTCTTTATCTAAACCTATGGCACCACTACAGGCATTGGCTTTAAGCCCAATATACATATGAGTCTCCAACCAATGGTAAAACAGCTCTTGGAATATTAGGTGAGTAAATAATGCTACTTCTATTATATTTGTCAGATAGTGGGTACATGAAGAATTTGGAAAAAAAGATAGCGAGCTATGGGAAACTTACTAGATAAGACTTTTGAACATAACAACACAAGAATTGTTATCTTCAAATAAAGGCCTCCTCCTCCCCTTCAGCCTTTCCTCTCAATCTCCAAAATTGGTGTCTTTACCAATTCTTTGCGTTACTTATTATAAAAATCAGCAGACAGTAAAGTTCCCATAGCCTAAGACCTCATCATCCAGGAAACCAGTCAGTCCAGAATTCTTAAAAAAATAGTTTCAAATCCCTGCCTATGAGATATCACATACTACTCTGGGACAAATAAGTAGAGACTGGTGGCAAATGTAATAAAAAAACAAGTCCCTATGGAGTCACTGGCTTCAAAGACTAAAATAACATAATGAACACCATCATGTAAAATAATCTCATATGACTTCCTAACAAGCAAATGGTGCCATACCACGACACCTACATGGAATTTAAAAAAAAAAATATGTCTCTATTCCCAATACCTTCCTATGGGAAACTTACTAGATAAGACTTTTGAACATAACAACACAAGAATTGTTATCTTCAAATAAAGGCCTCCTCCTCCCCTTCAGCCTTGCCTCTCCATCTCCAAAATTGGTGTCTTTACCAATCTTATGTGTCACTTATTGTAAATAGCAGCAAATACTAAAGTTCCTATAGCCTAGGACCTCATAATTCGGAAATCCAGTCAGTACAGAATTCTTAAAAAAATAGTTTCAAACCCCTGGCTATCAGATATCACATACTACTCTGGTACACAGAAGTAGAGACTGGTGACAAATTTACCAAAACCAAGTCCCTGTGGAGTCACTGGTTTCAAAGACTAAAAAAACACAGTGAACACCATCACTATAATTAAATCAGATGACTTCCTAACCAGCAAATGGCGCCATACTATGACACCTACACAGAATTTTGAAAAAAGCAGACCTCTTAATTCCCAATACCTTTTAAGGTTATTGGTCTGTGGTATTTCTCCAAAACAAACATGATACCATCTCAGACCACACAATTGTACCTTGAGAGAGAGGAGCAATAACGTAAGCATTACATATCTCTTTATTGCCCTGACCAAATCCAGCAAAAGGGACCTACCCTAAGTTATTCCACTTCACATGAAGCACCAATATCCAAGGAGGGCCCAGCAACTGAACCAAACAAACCACTTCTGACCAGACATCTCCATTGGAAATTAGATGAACATAATGGAAATGACACAGTGATATGATAGCAATCTCACCATATTACCAATGTAACTATAATGATTTAAGGTGCGTCTAACTTCAATGTAACAGAATAACATATAAAATATAGTAAAAGAATCTAGATAAAATCTCCATGATTATACACAGCCAATCAAAATCAAATGAGAGTACAACATTAACATGAAATGTGTGCAAGTATAAAACAAAATTGAAAACTATACCAAAAAATCCCAACTTTTTTACAATAAACAGGAAAACACAGAATTAATTCACCCAGAAGTGTATACCCCTTTACAAGCACTTTTTTTTTTCCAAAATATATTGATTCTATAGTACAACACATGATAGCTACGCATTGGAAAACGTACAAGGTCTGGATATCCTAAGTCTACACAATTTATCATCACACAAAAGCTCTCAAAATCTGCTTCAGTCCTGGTTCTTTATCTAAACCTATGGCACCACTACAGGCATTGGCTTTAAGCCCAATATACATATGAGTCTTCAACCATTTGTAAAACAGCTCTTGGAATATTAGGTGAGTAAATAATGCTACTTCTATTATATTTGTCAGATAGTGGGTACATGAAGAATTTGGAAAAAAAGATAGCGAGCTATGGGAAACTAACTAGATAAGACTTTTGAACATAACAACACAAGAATTGTTATCTTCAAATAAAGGCCTCCTCCTCCCCTTCAGCCTTTCCTCTCCATCTCCAAAATTGGTGTCTTTACCAATTCTTTGCGTTACTTATTATAAAAATCAGCAGACAGTAAAGTTCCCATAGCCTAAGACCTCATCATCCAGGAAACCAGTCAGTCCAGAATTCTTAAAAAAATAGTTTCAAATCCCTGCCTATGAGATATCACATACTACTCTGGGACAAATAAGTAGAGACTGGTGGCAAATTTAATCAAAAAACAAGTCCCTATGGAGTCACTGGCTTCAAAGACTAAAATAACATAATGAACACCATCATGTAAAATAAACTCATATGACTTCCTAACAAGCAAATGGTGCCATACCACGACACCTACATGGAATTTTGAAAAAAAAATATGTCTCTATTCCCAATACCTTCCTATGGGAAACTTACTAGATAAGACTTTTGAACATAACAACACAAGAATTGTTATCTTCAAATAAAGGCATCCTCCTCCCCTTCAGCCTTGCCTCTCCATCTCCAAAATTGGTGTCTTTACCAATCTTATGTGTCACTTATTGTAAATAGCAGCAAATACTAAAGTTCCTATAGCCTAGGACCTCATAATCCGGAAATCCAGTCAGTACAGAATTCTTAAAAAAATAGTTTCAAACCCCTGGCTATCAGATATCACATACTACTCTGGTACACAGAAGTAGAGACTGGTGACAAATTTACCAAAACCAAGTACCTGTGGAGTCACTGGTTTCAAAGACTAAAAAAACACAGTGAACACCATCACTAAAATCAAATCAGATGACTTCCTAACCAGCAAATGGCGCCATACTATGACACCTACACAGAATTTTGAAAAAAGCAGACCTCTTTATTCCCAATACCTTTCAAAGTTATTGGTCTGTGGTATTTCTCCAAAACAAACCTGATACCATCTCAGACCACACAATTTTACCTTGAGAGAGAGGAGCAATAACATAAGCATTACATCTCTCTTTATTGTCCTGACCAAATCCAGCTTAAGGGACCTACCCTAAGTTTTTCCACTTCACATGAAGCACCAATAACCAAGGAGGGCCCAGCAACTGAACCAAACAAACCACTTCTGACCAGACATCTCCATTGGAAATTAGATGAACATAATGGAAATGACACAGTGATATGATAGCAATCTCACCATATTACCAATGTAACTATAATGATTTGAGGTACATCTAACTTCAATGTAACAGAATAACATATAAAATATAGTAAAAGAAGCTAGATAAAATCTCCATGATTATACACAGCCAATCAAAATCAAATGAGAGTACAACATTAACATGAAATGTGTGCAAGTATAAAACAAAATTGAAAACTATACCAAAAAAATCCCAACTTTTTTACAATAAACAGGAAAACACTGAATTAATTCACCCAGAAGTGTATACCCCTTTACAAGCACTTTTTTTTTTACAAAATGTATTGATTCTATAGTACAACACATGATAGCTACGCATTGGAAAACGTACAAGGTCTGGATATCCTAAGTCTACACAATTTATCATCACACAAAAGCTCTCAAAATCTGCTTCAGTCCTGGTTCTTTATCTAAACCTATGGCACCACTACAGGCATTGGCTTTAACCCCAATATACATATGAGTCTCCAACCATTTGTAAAACAGCTCTTGGAATATTAGGTGAGTAAATAATGCTACTTCTATTATATTTGTCAGATAGTGGGTACATGAAGAATTTGGAAAAAAAGATAGCGAGCTATGGGAAACTTACTAGATAAGACTTTTGAACATAACAACACAAGAATTGTTATCTTCAAATAAAGGCCTCCTCCTCCCCTTCAGCCTTTCCTCTCCATCTCCAAAATTGGTGTCTTTACCAATTCTTTGCGTTACTTATTATAAAAATCAGCAGATAGTAAAGTTCCCATAGCCTAAGACCTCATCATCCAGGAAACCAGTCAGTCCAGAATTCTTAAAAAAATAGTTTCAAATCCCTGCCTATGAGATATCACTTACTACTCTGGGACAAATAAGTAGAGACTGGTGGCAAATTTAATCAAAAAACAAGTCCCTATGGAGTCTCTGGCTTCAAA